>NW_009260793.1:2131257-2165019 GCF_000687185.1 Egretta garzetta
CTGATTTGGTTGTGTTTTTTTTTTTTTTTTTTTTCTTTTTCTGGAGGTTTTTTTTTTTTTCTCATTTTTAAACTATTATTTTCAGGTTTTAATACCACCTCCATTTCAAATCATATTCAGCTGAAATTTAACACAGAACTTATCTGTTTAGTGTCCCACACTCTGGCCAAAAAATCCTCTTAAATATAATTTTCAGAGGTTAAACAAATTACAGTACAGCATCAAGGGGAAAAAAACCCATTATTTTTCTCTTTTTCTAACCTTTCTTTCCTGCAAAAGTATCACACTTGCCTAGCATAGCACTTAGTGCTTTCCACATACTGAAAGACAACACTCAGCATCTTTAGATAACTCATGCTGATGAAAACCAGACACAACTTCAGTTTTATTGGAGATGAAATAATGTAAACCTGCTGTATGTCAGAGAGCTCAATTCCTTTTTTACCTATTGATATTGATCCTAAAACTCCTTCACTATCCTAAAACTCCTTCACTTTGCAAGAAGGAAGAGCTGGGATGTGGTGGAGCCCTGTTTGGGCCAGCCATGTACATGGCATGGGTTGGCTCACGGCTCATGCACAGTGCCAGCTGCAGAGCAGTTTCATCACCTTCACTGCTGTCCTCAGAAGAGCCACCATCAGCCCTGCCATCTTGTTAAAACACAGCCATGCCTTTGAAAACACAAACCACAACAGGTATAACAAACTTTATACCTGCTCTCTGAGCTAGTTTGGTTATGTTTTGCTTTCAAAATACCTGCCATTGCCTGGGTCTTTCAGGCTGTGCCGTGTGTCTCGGGTTCCTTCCTCTGGCTTGCCTCCACTTTGCACAGTGGTGGGATGAATGCCTGAAGGGAGCTGACTGCCAGGTGCTTCACAGCCTGGCTCCCAAACACTTCTGCTCTTTGGCCTCCACAAGAGCCTGTCTAGTGCCTGGAGCCGCCTGTGACACTTCCAGATACCTGCCTTGTGGGCTGACACCAGACATGGACAGCTGAACAGGTCCTCTGTAAACATCTGAAGCACCTGTGGCTAGCTGCAGTCCCCTTGGCCACAGAATCACTCACTGCATTTTACCTGAATCTTTTGCCTTCGAGCATTATAATTTTCCTGCATAAGAGGTGATCTGAATACAGTATAATATAATCCATTATGGAATTGTAAATATTAATGATGTTTTTACCTACAGCAATGGCAATATTAACTGTATTCTTAGGAAGAAAAATACATTCTCCCTTCAGGTTACTCTAATTTCAATTAGAATTCAATGCAGCTTCTCAGTATTATCACCTGCCTTTTACAAGCTCAGTGGGGCTTTCAGGCATAGAAAGGTGATTTGTCAGGTTCTTACTAGTAGCTTAATAAAACTGTGAATTAGTGAAAGACACTGTAGTGAGTAAATTTGAAGACGGCTGGAGATCAGCAGCCTCAGCTTTGACCGTACAGCGCATACACCCAATGTCACGAGGGTGATCAGGGCTCAGCAACCTAATGACAAACACAGGAATGCATTAAGCCAGTTGGGACTGGAGGCACATAGACAATTGTGAGTGGCTTGCAAACCACTTAGTTATGCTTGTACTTTTAAAATACTCAAGGCACATGGAAAAAAGGGTATAATTCTATGTTTCTTCTAGAGGAAAAGAAACTCTATTCTCTCTGCTGATATTTGTCATGTGAGAGAGCCTAAAAATATTGGTAAATGTCTGTGAAAAAAAACCCCAAATCCTAGAAATATTGAATATTTACAAACACTTTAGCTATGTTTACAGCTCTGCAATTACATACCACTTGCACACTGACATCTGGGATAAAAGGCTGTTTACACTTCTGCTGGGAGCTCTACTGTTAAAAAGATCTTGATACACATAACACATATCATGCAGCCTCCAAGCTGATCTTAGATCTAGTTCTTAGCACACAGCTGAGTCTGAACAGAAGTTTGCAACAGCCATGTTGCAAAAGAGAATCTATCTTCAGCTAAGATTGTCATTATAAACATTTCAAATGTTAAAAAGTCTTTAAAAGGTTTTAAAATTGGTTTTGACCTTGGGAACAGAATCCTGAACAGTATTTGAATATTGGAAGGTAGACAAATCACTGAAGAACAGGTTCAGTTTAATCAAAGATATTTCCAAATTTGTGCTGAACAGCTTCACCACAAACTTCTTTGAAATAATACTTAGAAAGTTGAAAACATTTTGTTTTGAAATTTTCATGCTTCGATTCTATAATGAATATTTCTTTTAGGTCACCTTAACCTTCCAGGTCACTGAACTAAAAAAAAAAACAGTTGCTTGTACAGACATATTTGTGTGTTATAAATCTTTATCTGCATGGTACAAAAAGAAATATTAAAATAAAGGTAAATAGTTTTTACATACATGTCTAACTCCCCAATAAGCTTAGGTCATGGTGACTCCTGAGTCATCATCATGAAGAGTCATGATGACTCCTCTTCAGGGCATCAGCATATGTTTTTCAAAACATGAGATTTGTGAAACAGAAAATACAATGTCAGACCATGGTCCCCAGATGAAAAATGGACAAGAAAGGAAAATGAAATTTCTGCCCACAAGTTAAAGATTTGCTTTAGGAAAGCGACCAGTGGCAAAAGCAATTATATTGTAGACTACCAAGGTGTGACATGCCGTTTCTTATTGTACAAATATAAAAGAAAGGTGCAGTGAGCACCTTCTTAAAAAAAAAAAGTGTATGAAAAAAAAAATTAAACATTATTAGCCTTTCATTTGGCCTGTGGCCAAAAAAGAACAACACTGAATGTTGTATGTCACCGTAATGCGTAATTTCAAATTTTATTGTACTAAAATACAGGTGCGAAAATATCCCTTAAGACAAAGAGCTTTGACAGCAAACACCTGACATGCTTATATTATTACCCTCTTATCTTAAATACTACTAGCAGAATTTTCCTCAGTATTCTTAGTTTAATAAGCATGTAATCAGTATGGGTCATCTACTATTCTACATATAGTATGGATATTTAGAGAAGCAGTATAAAATTAAGAGCTGCATGCCTTCATTTGTTTTAAAGAAGTATTTCAATATACTTGAAAATGCTAAGATTAAATGATACATTGCTTTGCTCTTGGGGGATAAGATCTGTAGGAATACTTGGGAATTTGCTGAAATGAAGAAGTAATCTACAAAGACAGTGGAAAAATGTTCAGAACTGATGTGAACACCTGTAACAATAAAAGTTCATGGAAATTCATCAGCCTAATGAAAGATATGATCTTGGTAACTTTTCGAATTGTATTTTCAGAATATATTGCTACATGCAGTACTCCTCTTGGTTTTATAACAGCTAGTCTCACAAAATTCTCTGGATTGGAAGAATCATGTTCCTTCTAAAAATATGGTGAGCTTTTTCAGATAATGGGATTTTTTTGTTTCATATAGGTAAGCAACAAAAAAAGTATGTTGACACAGATAAGATCAGTTTCTCACATGGAATTGGGAAAACAAAATATGGAGCAGGAAACAAAATAAATAAACAAAATTAATATGGGCCTGGGAGCTCTGGCTAGACTCCATTTCTCATATTGCAGTGCTACTTCATCATCAGAAGGAAGTCCTTAAATGTGGATGGAAGATTAGGGAGAAAAACAGCCAAGGAGAAGAATGAGGATCTGAGTTGCCCAGATTCATAAACCTATCTAAGAGCTGGAGTTTATCCATTTCTGCATGTGGCAGTACAGTTATAGTTCTATAACTCTGACATGTTTT
Organism: Egretta garzetta; assembly: GCF_000687185.1. Classification (NCBI taxonomy): domain Eukaryota; kingdom Metazoa; phylum Chordata; class Aves; order Pelecaniformes; family Ardeidae; genus Egretta; species Egretta garzetta. The sequence continues at coordinate 2,135,007 of NW_009260793.1, forward strand.
ACCTTAAAACTGAAGTCCTGTCAGATTCTGTTTTGAATGAAAAATTTGGAAATTCCCATGGAAAATACTAGTTCATCACAGCAGACTTTCAGTAGATAATACTGGTGTTCTGCAAATTGGAATACAGTGTCAGACCCTTCATCTGCTAAGCGTAGCTCAAGTACCTGTGAAAAAGTAATAAAAAATCGAACAAATGGGACCCCCATTTTCTTGCCCCAGGTATTAGAAAGCAAACACATACCCAGGTATCAAACAGTTAAGATTAAATATTGGTACCAAGAGAAATAATTCAATATGGCATTTTACTTGTCTGGTTTGGATGAGACAGAGTATGGTACAGAGGAGCATATAGAACAGCTAGGATTTTAAAGGCACACCTGTGGCTTATCTCCCTGATGATAAAAATGAAGGTATTTCTAACAGTGAAAACAGTATTTTCTATTCTCTATCAGACAAACTTTATGACAGGGATTAAGTATTTACTAGTACAATGTGCAAAGGGAAAAAACAAGTGTGCATGACCTGTGAAACTTATGCCAGTCACCAAGGAGGGCTGCCATGCTCCTGTACCTACATCTGCCTGTTACCACTTGAGAGAGCTGAAATGTGCTGAGACAGATGTGTTCGTAGTATCAGAAACAGAGGGGCCCATCAGCTCTAGATTTTGCCAAAGAAAACACCCAAATTTGTGCATTTCTGCCTATTATCTGAGTATTTAAAAGCTAATGTTGAAAACCTCCTCTCAGAATCTTACATGATATTCGCACTTCACAACTACATGGTCCTCACAAGTGCAGTATCTCAGCCACACCATGTTTTGGAAATATATATCCAAACCCTCTTATTTCCACAGACCTTTTCTCAGAGGACTTCTGAGTAGTACTCAGGAGCTCTGCACTGAACCTCACCTGCATGAAGGTTTCAGGGTGTCTTTTTTTGGGACTGACTCCCAGCTTCTTCCTCCCTGTCCTGAGTTTCTCCTGCCACCCAGGGTGGCTCTCCCTTCTCCCTTTCCAGCTGTCAAAAGCTTACACTGACCAAATAGTTGCAGTAGGAGTTATCTTGGAGTTATCTCTGTGTAAAATAATGAACAGTCCAGGTCAACATTTGCACTTGTGGATTGTATTATATTGCTCCATGGACCAAATATTTTGGGTAAGCATCACGTTGGAGCCATCTAAAATAGGAACGAAAGCCTGGCTTCAATAAAAACCTTTAAGAATGTAACTATTCAGCAAACCACTTAGGCATATGGTCATTCCTTTATCATGTTCTTCTGTTCCTTACCCGTGACCAAAAATTTAGGGGCAAAACTGGTAAGCAGAAAGCTCTGAGGAAAAATCTAAGATGTAATATAGTAACTTTCTTTACCTGCTCATTTTCCCAGCTATAAAATGTAAGCAGAAAATGTTTGCCTACTGCTATTATCACTGTACTATGGACAGACAAACCTTTATTACAACATTTAAAACAATTCTTTGTTGAGAAGAATTTCTCTTACTTGAGGCTTCTGTGGCATCATTCCCCTTAGTAAATTAATACCTTGCAAACACCAGTGACTACAACATAGGTTTCTCCTGATGTAAGTCAAGACATACACAGCTATGTATATATACATTTTCCAAGTGTTTCACTTGTAATGTTTTTTAAAATGAAACACACTAAAAAATTACTATTTCTTTACTTCAACTACCTTAACTTTGAAAAAAAGGGTAAAATCAGACACTGACAGCAAATTCAGTTGTTTTTCAAAATCTAAAGGAAAAAGCTGCTGCTGCCTCAGTGTGCTCTTTCTCTCTCTAGCAAAGCTGCAGTGTTCCTTTTTTAATTTTAATTTTAAGCTCTTGCAGGTTTTTTTGAGGGATTCTTTAATACCTCAGTTTTATTGCAACACATTATATCCTTTAAACAAGACAGAAGACAAAAAAAGACGAGTACAACTTGCAAATGAATTGTAATCATAGATACATGCATAACTACAGGTATTTCAATATCTGTATGGCACATCTGTGATACAGAAAATTTTAGTCAAGGATGATACAAAATGCCTAATTCTGTACTTCATGCTGTTGAAATGACCAAGGTGGAAAGTCCACAATTCTTACCAGACAGGAGTTTGAAATATTTACTTTTTAGAGTTATTCTGAGCCTGCTCTGGGATTTTTTTCCCCTGATTTGCATTTTTTTCTCTATTTTGATGATCAAAATCACTTGTCTCTGGAGAACAGGTAAAACACAATACTTAAGTTGGCATCACTGGCCAAAAAAAAAAAAAAAAAAACAAACCCAAAAAAACAGGTTAAGGAAAGATAAAATTCAAATGGTAAAGACAGACAATATTTGACTGTTGTCCAGGCTGAAGTGCAGTTTAACCCTTCAACTGTAATGAGGATTCTCTTCTAGAAATTTGCCTTTCTATGCCAGCCCCCCCAACTTCTTTAATTTTATTCATAAATTCTAAAACCTGCAAGATAAGTAAGCCTTGATATACATAAAATTCTGAACTTGTGAAAAATTGAAGCTAAAATTAAATGCACTTATATATGGCCTAAATATTTTCCAACTTACTGCTTAGCTCAGAAAAAAAGTAGTTTTATATTTCTTAGGAAAATATTTGCTCAATATTTGTTGTGTTATTGTTTTACAGATGAATCTACTTCTGTTAAAATGCAAATCCAGGCCTACATATCAACCGTCTAAAGTTTGAGTGTATTCAGTATTCAGGGACTCTTGTCTTCCCCCTGAAATTTCTAAATAATTTACAATCCAAGGTATTGATTTTGCCCAAAGATCAAAAGTGGTAAGATCTGCAAAAATAAATTCTACCCTAATCCTAAACAAAATGAAATTAAAAAAAAAAAAAAAAAAAAAAAAAAAAAGGAAGGTATGGTCTATAAATTCATTACCAGAGATCTGGACCTTCATTTTAATCACTGAAATGAACTGGAGTATTTTTATAGCTGGAAGTTGAATTCTACCTGTAGTAGAATTCTAGTAGCATGTAGCATGTAATTCATCCTGAAAAATGCCTATAAGAAAATATTAATACTACTAATAATATCATCATCATAACAAACCCCCAGACCCTAAATGGCACTTCTTTTGACACTCATACACATACTTAACAGTAGGAGGAGATTTTCCAACTAGCACAGCTCATCACTCTTTGGGTACTACATTAGCTGGAGACTGGATACAGATCACTGTTTACAGGGTGACAGGGAGGCACTTTTCATAGAATCATAGAATCACTTTGGTTGGAAAAGACCTTTGAGATCGAGTCCAACCTTCAACCTAACCATGCCATCCCACCACTAAGCCATGTCCCTAAGCACCTCATCTATCCTTCTTTTAAATACCTCCAGGGATGAGGACTCGACCATCTCTCTGGGCAGCCCATTCCAGAGCCTGACAACCCTTTCAGTGAAGAAGTTTTTCCTAATGTCTAGCCTAAACCTGCCCTGGTGCAGTTTCAAACCATTCCCCCTCGTCCTATCATCTGTTACCAGGGAGAACCAGCCATTGGAATTTAGGTCTGAGAGTCAGACAGTGAAAAGCCACACAACTATGAAGGTTTGTTAAAAAAGCTATCATGTGGATTTTTGTAATCCATGCACAGTCCTTCCCACATACATGAAGACAGACAACATGTTTATCATCTTAACTCGCCAAACTAATCATGCTCAGATATTTTAATGAGGATTAAACTCTTATCCTGTTACTCACCTATGAGTTACTTCCTAGATTTTTATTCCATGTTTTTTCTATTCCTCAACTTATTCTTTTTCCTGACTCCTTCACAAACATATTAAAAAAGACATACTATATTTTAAGGTGAATTTCCCCCAGTTCCTTTGCACGTACACCCTCGTCTGTGATTTCTCAGTTCTGGTAACATATAGGCATTCATAAACAAGCTCTGCAATGAATATTGCTTCTCAGTTTTCACCATCTTCAAGACTATACCTATAAAACAGAGGAGCAACATTACAGTGCTTTAATACACAACCACACTGCAGAGATACTGAGGGCATGAATCATATGAAGAGCCACTGCAAAATGCAATGAGCCCAGATACAGTTTTTTTCTACCTGGTGTTATTTAGGTGCCTAACAATAAGATCCATACAAGTGAGCTTATTAGTGAAAAGGTGCTGTAGTCTGTAAGAAACACCAATGAGAAAAGTTGCATCCTAGATACTCTCTTTCTCAGAAATTATTTGCTGGGGAAAAGTAATTTTGAACCCTTTTCTGTGTTAACAGTTTAAAAAGCCTTATTCTGACAAAATGCAGACGCAGATGATGGTCCCTCCTGAATGCCCAGTGGATGCATGAGATACAGATTAAGTCACTCTTCTTTTATATGGTGGTTGAATGCTTATCTCCTACCTCTTAAGTGAATGCTCAGAACATCACTCTCTTGAAGGAGGAGGAAGGTGATCTGTTTTATATAGGCTTATTAAATATTCATCAGGCTAAAAAAAGGGAGAGGAGAGAAAGACTAAGAAAGGCTCTCTGGCCTGGTGGTTAAAACATGAGGAGGGGGTTTTCAAAAAAGGAAAGTATTAAAGTTATATCGGCAGCATCTTGTGTAAGTTTTCTACCTATCTCACTGCAAAATCAAAATCACATAACCTCTCTTCCAGCCACATTTTGCATGGGATGTAACTCTGAACTCTGAAAATGTCACTAACTTATTCCAAAAAAGAATTAAGTATATCTACTTTATGATTTCTGACAGCGCTTATGCATTAATTGGCATCTAGCTGCTCAGCAGTGTAAAGGTCAGATGATTCTGTGTGCAAGCAGATTGGTGACAGACTTAGGTGACATTTTAGGCACCCATGAAACAACTTCATAGACATTTACTTTTTTCCAGGTTCAGGCAGGTACTAAGATACTTCATCTCAAATTAAACAAATAAATCCATGTGGACATCTAACTCTCCATGGTATACCCCAAATCACCTACTGTAGTAGTGCTGAATTTGACCTGTGTCTGATCTGGTTGGGCTCTGGAGATATTGCTTGGACTACCTGGCCAAATTTCCAGAACATTTTGGTTCACTTTTATAATGTATGCCACCAAAAATTAGGGATGCCCAGCATTGCTTGAGGAACTTGGTACAGCTCAAGCTTTTAAAAGCTATTTGGGAGTCTAAAGACTGACTAGCATTTTCAAAACCATTTACGTGCCCTGCACTTAGTGATATCAAGAAAAAACCCAAACCCATAAGATGCCTATAAAACTCTTTCAGTGCCAAGTTACCTTTACAAATCTGGCCTGAGAATGGGCTGATGAAAAACCTTCACTAAGGAGATCTTACTAACCAGTCTAAAACCTCTACTGTTGATGAGAGCAGCACTGACATGATGCACACTGCGTCCCCAAGTAAGTCAACACTCAAATCATAAAACGCATTTGCAGCATGGGCAGGAAGGCTCCTGTGGGCTTTAATGTAGGCAGTCTGGTAACAGTAGCACTGGAAATGAACCATTAGGACATCCCTGCAAGGTAGCTGGTGAGTTAGTATCCCAAAGTCCCTTGTACTACACTGCCATAAAACCTATCCTGTCGTCACTGTTACTGTCCCCTTGTGCTACCCAAAGGAAATTGATAAAGCTGGCTAAAATATAAAGCATCCAGATTGCAGCATAGGTATTACTGAACTGCCACAACTTCAGTTCTACAGTAAATCAGTAGAATGTGCTGGTGCAGTTCTTATCCTGTATCTTTCCTTTAAATCAGCAGTTGAGAGATCTCTTATTGCTGTGCAGTGGCCCAGAGAAAGGATTCCTTCTTTACAACATGCCAGTTCTATTATCAGCTTCATATGGATTTTGGAATTTAAGGAGCTGATGCCTTGCTGCCATCTTTTGATTCAGGCAGGCAGTCTGACATCTTGGCATCTTTCAGGTCATTTCTGAAAGATTTTCTTCAGAAGGAAAGGCTAGAATTTGATTTTGTTTATTTGTTACAAAGGAACACTGATGTAGGAACTGATTATCCCTTATTTTATGTTGGACCAATTCCTAGTACATCAGTGTTTGAATCTGGGTTGTGGCAAATAAAAGCAGCAATTTACGTATGTTCAGCCACTGCCTCCCCTCCACAAATGTTTACCAGTTCTCCACCAGTACTGCAAATAAAACTATCAAACACACTTTAATATATCATAGTGAAGCTATTCTTTTCTACTCAACCAGGGGAAGATTCCCTGCCCCTGCTGCCGCTATATTAGCAACTGGATGATCTTTTGAAGGCACAAGGGATCATCCACTGTTTTAACAGCGAGGTGCTGTGTCTCACTGGATTATGCTCAGTGATTAATATTGGTTTAGGACTTAAAATCTGTGAACAGAGGATTCATTCAGAATCACATGCAAGAGCCATGAAAGAATCCCAGGACTATCAAACATCTGCTGAAAACTGTCAGCAGGGTTTGGTTTGTGTTCAGGAATGAGGTGATATGGAGTGAAAGCAGAAAGAAAAAGTGGATGAATTCGGAGCTACTGAACCAGAGAAGTAGCAAGTGGGGCTGATAATTTGAGCATCTGTGTCTATATCATCTCTTGCAAGACCATAAATTGCAGGCTTGAACACATGAACCTGCCCTTCAGGCATCTTTCTCATCTGAATTCTCTCAAGACTATTGAAAATATTGATTGCTATTGCTCTATCACTAAAAGGAAAGCAGAAATAAAGGGGGCTTAGAGACAAGCAGTACAAGTCAGTGATACATGAAAAGTTTTCCACACAGAGCTTTAAAGATTTCATCTGTTTAATTTAGAAATGAGACAAATAGACAGGGCATAATAGAGATGTATACAGTAGTTAGGGCTATAACAAAGCTAAATTATCTGTTCCTATTCATCTTTATCTTCCAGACTGAAAGTAAAAAAAAAAAAATGTTAAAAATAGGAAAAAGAGATGCTTTGTAGAATGACATGATTGATTTAGAGAATGTAGTCACTAGACCTAACAAAACAGGGATTAGAGAAGTATTTTACATGCTTGTGAACTCTTAACAACCATTTTCAACAGAGTTAAAAAATAAATAAGTGTGCTTGGACAAGACCTACCCCCAAATAGACTATGATGTGATAATCTACCTAAACATGTCTTTAACTTTCTCCTAGCCTCTACTTCTGGCCATTTACAGAGATGGGAAGATAGATAGGCCTCTAAGGTGACATTCCTACAATATGGGAAACCTAGCTACATAATTATCTTATGTTTCAAATAAATTAGGATGAACAAATGGTAAAATTGATGCTTGCTGTACTAACAACTATAAACACAGATTGAAGATGAAGGATATGATTGAGGAGAAACTCTCCGGCTGTAGATATCCTGACCTGGTTATTACTGGACTGACTGTTTGGTTTCATATTATCCTTTACCAGTTGGAATCTCTATCCCCAAAACATCATACCAGCCTCAGTGGGATGACTAGCAGTCAACCAATTATTACCAGTGAAAATCATCAGTTGCAAACAAGTGTGTACCAAGATGCAAATGGTTGGTTGAAATTACACCTCTAAGGGCACCTGCAACATTCTCTGTTGATGACTGGTGCAAGCAGGCACTCCTTGCTGAAGGACCCTTGCCTGCTTCGTGCTGTTTCCCTGCTCCCTCAAGACTGCTCCATAGTCTCACTCATACCTTGAGTGTCATTTGTTTATGAATTAATATCCTTTAAGCTTCTTATGAAAAAAAAGATGGTCCTGAGGTCTGTTAACAGAAACCATAGCAGTCTCTTTAGGAGTGCCAGTCTGAATCAAGTCCAATGCAGTATTAAAAGTGTTACATTTCTCTCCAGTAGTTCCTGAAATGAAAACTGTACAGTTTGTAAAGATTTTCCTCTTCCTCTGTTATCATTCTTTACTTCCACACCTGCCTGAAATCAGCACCCATCTCTATTTCCAGTCTTTTCCTCCCTAACCCTCAATGATTTCACTTTTACTGCTGGCTTCTGCACAGAAGGTCCCCAGACATAGCTGGCAAGTAAGGATGTCTGGACAGTGGAATATTGCTTTACTGGGATTTTTCAGATAGTTTTGGCCTTTCACTTCATCCTGCTTCACTCCAGAAAAAAATTATTTGCAGACTCCAGAGAACAATATCACCACTGCTGAGTTTTTAACAGAGAGGACAGTTTGTTTCAGTTCCGTTGATCTTCTTCCGATGTAGTTATTACCTGTTTAGCTTGCAGGCTGGCTAGCTTGTCTGAGAAGCATGGCAGCCTGCCTTGGCACCGACTGCGGCAGAGAAATCAGGGAACAGAAAAACCTGCCAGGTTCCCAGCTCCAGAGAAGACTGCCTGGCCTATGGGTTCCCAGCCAGCTAGTGCTTGGCTTGTCAGGTTTACATAAAGAATGCTTCTCTACTAATTTAGGAATGACCTGTTTAATTTGCCAGTCACCAGCTAACCTGGGGGATGACTCACTAGGCAGCCATCTGTTTTTTCATAAAAAGTTTTGAGAGAACTACGTGTTTGCATGTTTCAGTTCTACAGAAACTTAGGAAAAATTACTCTTGTGGAAAGTTTTCAACCAGCTCTGTCAGGATCCAAGGCTGGAGGGATGTCAGGCTCGTGTTCCCATAAGATCTTTAATGGTTCCTTACTTAGGAAAAACCTATGGTGTATGGGATAGACACTGGGCTGGATTGCCCGTCTATGCTGTCCCTTACTACAAATAAGGAGAAACGTTAAGTATCCAAGATTCATTAAATCCAAGGTCAACAGACAGATACACTTACTAAGTTGTTGACATGCCATTTAAAGATACTCTAGCAAGTGTTGTTCCTCATTCTGCAGATATTTTTAGACCTCTGTTTTATGTAGATTTTTTTTCCTAAGATATTATCTTTATCTGCAGTGCCTTTGCTGTAGACTTTAAGCCTTATGGGATTCTCTAAACAGAGTATATTTTGTCCTTAACAGAAAATTTGTGATCAGTGATTTTTTTTCTCTTAGCTCTTGTTAAGCCAGATTCTCACGAACACTTTTCTTATCACTCCAGGCCTTCCTAGGATTACATCTAATTTGCCACATGGAGTTATTTCTGCACACAGAATTAAAGCCCTTAATCATATTTGGTTTAGTGATTCCCATTTGCTTAGCAATCTTGAAACTATTTTGCCTTCTGTTTTGTCCTCCTCTAGGGCTGATGATGACTTGATTGATTCACACCATCCATCAGTGACTGATCTCTTAGACCAGTTATCTTAGGACAAAATATCACTCATGTCTGCTTTTATTATGATGATTTACTGCAGAGTTATACACACAAATGGGGGAGAAGAATGCTAGACATGCACACAATGCCCATACAAAACATCCATAAAAATCTATTTTAATTTTGTCCTCTTCTCATTAGCTGCAGTGTCTTTATGAAGAGCTGCCTTGTGCCAGTGAAACCTTGCACTTGTTTCTTCTGTGAAAAATTATAAATAGAACTGATCTTATAAGAAAAAAATAGCTTAGTGGCTGGAAAGCAACTTTAAAGAAAAATTATGTTTATAGCCATGCAGGCAGAAGCTTGAAAAGCAGCTTTTATAAAACATATTTAATGTTTACAGTCACTCAGTGGCTGAGAACAGTAATACTTTTAAAATATGTTTAATGTTTAAAACCGCTTGGTGGCCAAAAGAGCAGCTCTTGCTGAAAAGATATTTAATGTTCAGAGTCATTTTGTAGTAAGGAAAAAGCAACTTGTTAATTTTTAACATTTACAGCTGATGAGTGGCTACTGAAACAACTATCAATACAACTTGGTTTATGTTTAGAGATGATACATGCCTGTATAAAAACAATTCCTACATCTCTCAATACTACATTAAAACATACGAATACCTTTCCCTCAGCAATAAGTATCATTGACAAAAAAATAACACACAGTCCCAACAACGATAATGCAATATATCTTGAACCTAAAGATGATTATGCAAACCACATGACAGTACAAATAATTACAAAGATTCTCCTTATACACTAAAAGAATTAATACTCAGCACCAGTAAAATGATCAACATATACATTTAGAGTAAAACCAAATAGCTTAATTTTAATAATGAAAGTATTGGTTGGTTAACCTAACAAAGGGGTCTGCATGAAAAGACTTGAGTGTGATGGAATATAAAATGTTATTTGATTTACGCTACTGAGCTGGTGTAAAAACAGCATGTGGATAGGAACATAATGGCTTTATCTGCTGTGACAGGAGTTTTTAACTTTGCCCACTTCCAGATAAACACAATATATTAAGTAGGCCTGGATATACACGAAGTAAGACTCAAATGCTTTGCATGAATTTGGCACTGACACTGACATTTTGGGACTCTGAAACCAGCTAGCAGAAAACATTTATAAAGCATCTCACCTTTTTAACAGCAAAAGCTTCTCAGACATTTTGCTGTGTGCATGTTTGTAGGGTCCTGTCTGTCACAGCTTTCATTTTACATAGATTCTCCCACCTAAGAGTATTTGCCAAATTTCCTTGTTTTGCTGACAATTTCCAACAGCCAGGGTGTAGGAAATGAAACCCACAGTGAGTATGACAATAGGCACAATCCTTTCACCAAGCAAGCATTGATCCTCTGCATTGTTTTTTTTCCTCCCTTTTGATCTAAAAGGGTTTTGTTTGTAAGGTCTTTCAAAGTAGTTGAAGGCTGCCTAGTGATCTATCATAATGTCAAGAAACACTTTTGTTTCAAGAGCATTTACTGCCTACTTGTAATTTTCTCTCAATGTCTCAGTGGTTTGTTTTTTTTTTTTTTTAATTTGCATTTTGTTTTGCTTTGTATTTTTATGCAATGTCCCTTATACATGGTAAAAACCTCTTTGACAAAAGGCTAAGCAACCATAACCTGCCTTTCCTTTTGTTCCTTCCTTAAAACTCACCTTTCTCTACAGTGGCTCTAAGACTTAGTCTGATGATCAGTGCAGTAGTGATGGGACATGAATTTTTCTGAAAAGTGGTCTGTATGACCTAGGGCACCAGGTCTGACCTAGGAGATTGACGAATCTGTACACTCTGTAATAAAGTACCAAATTTGAGGACATGTGGATAGGACCCTGTAAGGGGGGAGTCAGTACAGTTTTGTGAAGGGAAGCCGCTCTTCACAAAACCTGTTAAAACTATTGGGTGAATCAGTGAGTATAAAGCTCTAGATTACTTGCATAGGTAAACTGTATCTAAATTTCCAAAAAGTTTTCAGCAAGGTTCCTAAGCAAAGGATCTTTAAAAAAAGGTAGATTAAGAGAGAACAGCCTTTTCTAAGATAATATCCAAATAAAAATAGAAATCAAATTGCCAGTCTTTATATGAGAGGTGGGTTGCCACCGGCATCTCACTTGGATCTGAACTCACAGCTTGCCAGTAAAAGAGAATATATAAGCAGGTGACAGCTTGACAAAATGAAAGCTTGACTGCAAAGTGTTACAGGGGAATCTTAACGTAGCAAGTAACTGGAGATAGGGGATTTCACACTGAGAAATACAAAGTAAAAGGCATGGGGAAAAAAATACCTTATCAGTACTTTCACAGAAGTGGGTTGTAGCTCGCTTACCTATTAACTCTTGATCTTGGGATGACTGTGGAAAATCCTCCAAGTTTTCATCTCAATGATCAATAGCAGACAAAAAAGGGAAAATGATTGATGGGAGTTATTAGATAAGGAAAAGAGACTAAACAAGAGAATAAAGAACAATATTCAAGATACTTGTATCTTGAATATGACATCCAATTCCCATCATTGTCTCTAAGGACTTGGTAACATCAGAAAAAATCATAGAGACCAGGGTAGAGACAGAGGGGCTGCAGACAGGGGCTGACAGATTATATTGCCAGTCATCTCTTCCTGAGAACGTCATACCATTCAAAAATCAAAAATGTCTCTGGCCTCTACAGATTCCCCAAGTAATATCTTCAGCAACAGCCTGGGTACACTTTTGGAAGTCCTTAAAAATAAATTGCCAGAAGCTAGGAATCTATATCAAGGGAAGGATCACTCAGTCTTTGCTCCAATGCTTTATAGTCCTTCCTTCCCCAGCCTCTGCTCAGTGTAAGCTTCAGGCTAAACTCAGGCACATGGTACTAAGCTATGCCCAACCAGAATGCAGGCTCCTACCCACCAGTTTGTCAGATTAGTTTTCTACACATTGTAATCCTTTTACATTAAACTACATAGATGGATATATTAAATATAGGTTCCATTTGTGAATGTATATATAAAAGCATTTGTCAATGCTTAAATATAAGCCAATGTTTAAATATAAGCCAATTAAGCATTCTTTATAGAAGGAAAACTGCCAGAAAATTTATAGAGACTATTTTTAGGCTGTCAGTACCATGCGAAGCAAACCCTTAACACTCTTCAGGTAGCTGCCTTGCGGCCATGGAGGATACCCAGTAAAAATAACCTGATACCAAGTTTCTAGTATCATTGACCATTTTAGTGTTAGAATGTAGTGTTACAACTGATGCAGTTTCAAATAGAATATTTAAGCTTAATCAGTAATATAGCTATTTGATGTGAACATATTCCATTATTCGTTAATTAATAACCAAAGAGACAGAAGAATTGCCATGGTGATCTGGAGTTTGTAGAATCCCCTAAGCAATAAAGAGTTAATCTAGTGGAAAGGTATGAAATTAAATTTATTGGGAAAGAACATATGGAATCTGTATGTAATGGAATTGATAGGCTTAACACAGCCCTAGCTGGTCTGTATATAAGCAGAGTGTAATATGGAAATGACTTAGAAAACAATTAGTAGACTATGACAGTAGAAGTTATAAATTTGTCACATGTAATACATACGATCAATTAAAATCAGCATAGTCAGTGAAAGAAATGTATGAGAAATGCTGATTGATTTCTGTGCACATTTTAATGCATAAATATACAAAAATATGTAATAAGATTTTTCCTTGAATGTGTGTTTAACACTGGTATGCCCCTACTCTCAGTCATCTGGACTGATAGCTTTAATAAGGGCATAACCTTGGTTTAAACTCACCATATATTTGCATGCTTACATGAGCTATATTGCAACAAAAGCTAGCACAGCTGCCAGAAGCAACAACACAGTTGATTAAATTATACTTAAGGACACCATATCTTGCTAATATTAACTTACATATGGGGGGGGGAAATTACAGTCCCCTTTCAGTCCTTATACATAAATATCCATTTCTGCTTTGTTCTACATTTTGGAACTCTTATTAAATCAAGACAATACTTTCAAATAAAAACATTGATAAAACCCATCCAATATCAGAAAAAATACATTAGGAGTCCAGCCCTTAAGCTTTTATAAGTCTCTTATTAGGCATAGGATAACATCATAGCAGGCCTGTTCCTAAAATATTAGTTCTGTGTTGTAAGCTGACTCCATCTCCTGAGTTTCTCTGCAGAGAATTTCATGTCATTGTCCTTTCCAAAATAAAATCTTCACCAGAAAGTATTCTGCACCCCATTTGTTATGTGAGCAATACACTGTAAAATTTGGAGGTACCAATATCCTTCCGCAACAATACAGAAACTATGCACACTTAGAAAGTATCAGAAATAATGGAAGTCATAGATGGGTACAGTAGCCTGCATGTTACACCAGTTGGTAACCAAGAGGATTTTCAAGAGAATATCTTTGGCATTTATGTTTGTGATTGACTGTCCTGTCCGTCATACACAAGCAGATTACAGTACATGTATGGAAGGAGTGAAACTAGCTAGCCATTCAAGCCTCTGGCATAAAGTGGGTAGTGGGCTTAAATTAGAGTTTTAGAACACAATAAACATCCTACTAATATTTTTTTTTCTTAGTAAAAAGCACATGAAATAACTTGGCTACCAGTAAAGAATGCACCACTAAGTAAAACTGGCAACCCTAGAATTATCTCTTCTTCAGAAAAAGCTAAAAGATATGCATTACTATGATCTTTTTTAAGGAGTGGTATTGATGAGAGGGAAAACGAAACAAACTCCAGTGCACAGAAACTGTAGAATAAATTTTAACAGAACCTCAAAGTGAATTTGAAGGGAAAAAATAAATTTCCACTTAAAACACACATGGAAAAAAAAGACAGCAAAGTTCTTAGAAAATCTACCATGAAAAACATGGATATGACAGATATGTCTAAATCATATCTATGTGTGGAAAACTAGATATTGAGGATCTATGAATTTCCATCTTTTTGTACTTTTCCACTAAAAAATCACCAAGGTCCAACTATATCATTGACATGAAATTTTACTATAACTCTGTGACTGGAATGCTGAATCTAGGGATGAATGCTATGACATTTTTTCAGCTGCCAAAGTTTCAGCAACAGCAAGTAGTACAAAGGTCAGAGCTGTTACAAAACCAAGAACAGTGCCACCATGAACATTCCTAAAATGTGTGTAAGGCGTCTGAAAGACACTTTTTCTTCCCAAGACGTCCCAGTCTCACACAAACCTCTCTTATGGCTGCAGACTGTGGTACCTCAAGGGTATTTTATACAAATCACTTTATTTCACTGTCCAAATGGAATATATACTGTGTGTTCACAATGGGTGTTAAGTCTTGAGGATTTTAGTAGCTACTTCTCTATCCCTTCATTCCCCTTTCAGCATGAACTCTAGTGTCCATATTTTTCTCCTTATTACCAATAACCTTAGGATAAACTACCAAACTGAATAAACCTTTGCATGCAAGTGTCATACAGCAATAAAAGACAGCAAGTCACTACTCACAAAAGCTTGTCAGACTCATAGAAATGACTAGTAAGGGGGAAAAGGCATCACGTTGTAGTGCATTTCCCACAATGGAAACTGTGTGCGTGAGTGCAGTTCATAATAGATACTGTTGCAAAACTAACAGTAAGTGAAGTTTAGGACATTTGGGAATTGAAAAATGGCAACTAGAAACTGGAAGCGTAAAAAAATAGGTAAGAGGAAGGGTTTACCAGGGTTTTTGCATAAGCCAAGGCAACCGTATGCTGTACCAGCTAAAAAATCAAAGTGATTTTCAATGTCAGCCTCAGGCAGTGGTAGGTCTAGGCATCTCTATAGGTGCAACTAAATGGTACTGGTGACAGGGAGCGGTAGTTTTAGATCCTCTTGAGAAATCTGTGCTTGCATAATATAGCAAAAGCATAGGTAAGAGAGAGCAAGACAGTGGAGAAACCTACACTGGAGAAGGCACAATCTCCTGGCACATCACAGGCGACAAAAGGCATTTCTGGGTATTTTTTGCTGCAAGACAACCCAACAGCAAAAATTGTTATCTGCTTTAGTAATCACTAATTGGAGTTTAGGCCTCCATTTAGGGCACTGTTTCCTTGCCTTGTCTTTTCTGATTGATTTTCATCCATCTTTTATTTTTCTTATAGAGGAAAATAAAAATTGTTATGAATAAATCTTCTAGAGGTAGTGAATGTGACTGAATAAAGTGAAGATCCAGAGGATGCATTTTTGCCATGGCATCTACTGCTGTTTCTCCAACAGAGAGTAAGTTGAAAAGCATTTCTTTTAAAATGCTGTATGCATGACACAGCATACTCAGTTGCATCTCATTTAGTCATACAACTCCCAGTCAATGAAAAAGCCCCAATGCATGACACACCTTGAAGAGTTTCCCATGAAATAAAACCACTGTTAGCATTTTGTCTGCTACTGCACACACATATTTATGAAAATAAGAAAGGAAGATGGAGGGAGAGCAACAGAGTGAGAGAATGAATGCATGCACTGCATTCCACTATGTAAATAGCATAATTCATTATTATTTTTCTCCTTTCTCTCTGATCAAGTCTTAAAAACAATTTAACAACTAACCATACATTCACTGGTGAGAAAATGTTATTCTGAACTTGCCACAGAAATAGACTTGAAAATATAACAATTGTTTTCCATGTATAAATACTACAACTGTAAGTAATATTACTAGGCATCTCTATAGGGGCAACGACAATAGTGCACCTATATATGAATCTATAGATGCACCTCTATGGGTGCATATAGTGAACTCAGCTCTACACACGTACGAGATTAACGTGATCATCTCTACATGTTTACTCATATCACATTTTATCACATTTTACCACTCTTTATCACAAAATTTAAAACACTACCTCATTAATTCCATATAGCAACTTGTGTAGATAGCTAGGTGCCTCCTGGATTGTCTTTCAAAACATCACCATCTGAGCTGCATAGCTGAAGGGGCAAGAGGATCCCTCTGCACATTTCAGAGTCAGAAAACTTCTGAAACTGTTAGCAACTACAGGGAGTATTAAATGACTCGTACTGGCTTATGAAGTACTGGGAAAAGACAGCTTAAGAGAGAAAATGGCAATAAGCTGAAACTAACACTGGGAAGTTAAGGGCCTTCTAGCCCATAACAAATTAATTTCTGGTGCCCGCAGGGAAGCCCAAATTGCCATCTGGCAGCAGGACACAAACAGTGTGTTTGTGTTGCAAACACATGGCTCAGGACCACTGCAGAATCAGCCAGCAGGCAGAGACCCGAAGGGCCCATTTAGTCTATTCGCATGCTCCAAAGCAGGATCGATGTTCTTTATGTTTTTCCTGGCAAATGTCTATTGTGTTGTGAAAATTCTTTAAACAAAAACCTACTCCGATGCTTCGGTATCCTTACTACAGTCCATCTTTCTTCAGAGAGAGTTTCTCCTCTGTACACTGGCTTTTTGAAAACTTACCATGTTTCCAGTCAGTCTCCTCTTTCTCTTGACTTAAGAATCCAATGCTGTTGGTATCTTTTTGGGCACTCGGTTTTTGAGACCTTGAGCCAGTCTTGCTGAGCCTCTCTGACTCCCATTCTTGCATTGTGGAGAGCCAGGTGAGGGCAATTATTACTTTCAGCACCTACAGCATAGCAGGACTTGGATAAAGAATTTTCCCCTAATTGTGAATTAGAGGATCATGCAAATGCTGTAGGAGTTTAATGGCCACAAAGACAAGAACAATAAATGGTAAGATGATGTTGTACCATCTAAATCTGTACAGCAAACAGTCAATGATAACTAGGAAGAAAGTGCAACACACCTCATCATGTGAAATAACAGGTTTGAGGGTATACAGAACCCCTGGATCTTAGCATACCTGTCTTGAATATCTTTTTTTATCCTCCTGTCCTCAAAGACTTAAAGTTACAAGCACTCATTTTGCAGGACAACAAGTTTCTAAATAAGCAGAGTTAAAACAAAACTGTAGTCTGTATATTTCTAAACACAGATTAAGATGTTTCTAATAATATGTTTTAGAAGTTATATTATCATTTCAACCTTCTCCTTCTTTCCTCTACTCACCCACTGGAGACATTTCTGGGACACTGGCAACGTAAGGCCCATCCAGGAACTTTGGCTCATTATCATTAATGTCCTGCACTTTGATGATGAACTCTGATTCAGGCTCTAGTGGTTTCTTGGTGTCAACATCCACAGCCTGAGCCCGGAGTGTGTAGAAAGGTTTTTCTTCTCGATCTAGGCTCCTTATGGCATGAATATCTCCTGTGGTTTCATCAATGGTAAAAACCGTGCCGGCACCATCTCCTGAAAGGGTATATTTAACAGTGCCCACTCCCTTGTCCAAGTCAGAATGAAGCTTGAGAACAAATAGGAAAAAAAAAAAAAACAAGAAAAAAAAAAAACAAGAAAAAAAAAAAACAAGAAAAAAAAAAAAGAAAAAAAAGAAGAAAAAGAACATTAATGGCTTTTTTTTTTGGCTGGAAGGCAATTGTTTTTTTTTTTTCTCTTATGTAATAAAATGTTAGAGGAACCAATTTCACAAGTCCTTAACTGCCTCTAAGCGCATGGAAAAAATGTGGGTAACGTTATCAGATATTTTTACCCCCATCTAGGTAACCAGCACCTGCTTTGTCCCATGAATATTGTTCACTACCAAAACGGCAATGAAGCGGGGCTTTGGATTTGTTATAAACTGAAATTTAAGACCAAGGATGGAAACCCACCAATAACCACATCAAAGAAACATGAGATGACATGAGAGAGCATCAAAAGCTGCTTTCACAGGTATTTGGCTTTTGGAGTAGAAGGGAACTATTTTATTTTCATTTCACACCCAAGAGCTTGACAGAATACTAAATTCAAATTCAAACCTGGTTTAGGAAGGACAATATACACCTCAATTACAGTAAATGCTACACAGAACTAAAAATACTACCTGTTTTACACAAATATTTGATTGTTTCTGTCTTTTCTGTGATAGTCACACTGTGGAAAGTGTGAAGCTAGGAGTTCTCTTGCTCACTGGAAGAATACAGAACTCAATCGTTTCTACTTTAACTCAATTATTTCTGCCTTAAATACCAATATACATATTTTTCCAGGCTGCTAGTATGTTAAAATTCTATTTCTGATTTGAAAAAAATACTTGAATACAAGTTCTTGGATGTTCTTGTCCATTTGATCAGTGTCTATACCACTATAACGTGTCCTTAAACACTATTGCAAAAGCAAGAATTTTTGAAATCAAAATACAGTATGATGAACTTCTTTTGCAGATGCCTTTATCTGTTTCATACTCATCCTTTAAATACATCTAAAAGTTTTGAATAGATACTGAAGGTTATATCACTGATGCTGAAATGGCTTTTAAAATATTTGCCTCCTTGTCCCACCTGATGAGGACTGAAGAGATCTACTACAATGGACACAGGTTGGAACGGAATTTTCAGGAGTGAATTCCCTTAAGCAGTATAGTAAAGCGATTATGGATATAGGCTTTATTTACATGGTGTACTGCCCAAGGTGAAACACAATAGAGGAAACATGGGACATGAAAGGAGATTATGTAGAAAATGAATTACTGAGAAACTAAATGGTTTTGGTAATGGGGCAAGAAGCTAAGCTACAGAGAAAGAGGTAAAGGCAATTATTAACATTTATAGCTATTGCCTTGAAATTGCAAATAGGTCCTTGTGACTGTGGAAGAGGTCATGGTTTGTGGGACAGAGCGAACATGAACATAGTCTCTTCTTTGTCTCCTTTTTCATCTCATCATTCTTGCTCTGTGAATATATTAGATTCTGATCTTTCATATAGCTGCCCCCCGCATGTGATTTAAAATTATCTCTCCAGTCTGAAGTAAAGCATTTTGCTTCTTGAGCATTGGTTCACTGTGGAAAGATTCAAAGGAAGTTAATTCTTTTCTTCCTGGGGTGTTAAACATTTCCTTGCCTGCAAAATGAAAAGATAATGCAGCCTGAGATAATTAATGCCTATTTCTTCCTCATCATTTTAATTTAAGTGGCTCACAAGCTTCCTGCTGTTCCATTATACCTTGCTCAGTTATAACTTAGTATTCTCCTTCCATTATCATATGCAGGCTTACAGACACACATGGATTGAAAAAAAAAAAAAAAAGATGATGACAAAGTTCAAAGAAACAATGTCAGAACTTTACAGAAGCACAGCATTTTCCTTACTTGTGTCCCTGTATTAAATAAAATACATCTGGGCTTTATTGTGAGTCTACCTTATTCCATACTCCTGGAAGCAAGAATATCACAGAGCAAAAGAATGTGGTTTCAAATCAGGGATTTGTAAACAGGGAAGTGTGCCAAGAATATTGTCTCTACTCCCATCTTCTGTCATCAGGTTTGGCACTAAAGCGGAGATGGTTGAGTGTCTTTCTGATTGCCAGATGAAGGATTTATGTTCAACTAGTAACAAATCAGGCTACATTGCATGCATTATCAGAGCGCTTGGATTATACTAGAGAGAAATAATTATAGTTGCTTTCCCTAGCTAGGGAAAAAGTTAAAAAATATAGCAATAAAAAAGCCAAATAAGGGCTCCTAAGAGAAAGGAAGAGTGAAATACAAAGACAAGCACAAGCATAGCTTTTTTTTCCCAAATGTATTAGAGCAAAAATCTTTATAACTGGCAGCATTAGCAATTCTATAGTTATAGGTGCGTTTTCTGTGCTTCACAAATATCACTCAGCTAGTATAACCTATGAACCATTCCACTGGTTTAAGCATAGTTGTACTGCTTTACATTAGCTGGGATCTATCATCTTGTATCTATTTGTCAAATCATGCCAATCTGCTGATTTCAATATAGGCTACTTAGATGTCATTGCTGGACAATGAGCAAATTCATGCTTATTTGTAACCCACATTGAGCTATGCTATTTGTGGGGCAATTCAACCTTACAAAGTGTCTAATTACCGTAGGGGAATAACTGATTGATTTAATTTAAAATGAACTAAATTGTCCAACAATAAAAGGCACGCAATACTGAGATTCAAATGCAAGGATGAAGAAAAAGGAACTAGCATTGGCTGGATTTGAACAACACTAGAAAATAATCCTGACTGTCAATGCCTGAAATTTTCCAGAAGGCAGTTCAGGCTAAAGAATAAGTGCTTGCTAGGGTGTTTCTGATTTGAGTGTTACAAGCTGTATTGCACTGGAAGAAAAGACATTTATTTTTTGTACTGAAAAACATACAGAAGATTTATGAGAGACTAGTTTTTCTGACACTGTGTCCAGCGATAGTTTTGGTTTTGTATCCCATTTCTCCTTCTTGCTTGTGCTTATTTTCTAATTCTTGCTCTTCAGATATTTGAGCAAAACCACAGGGCAAGAGAACAAGTGCTCAGATCTTACCTACACACACACCCCCACACCGTGTTTACAGTTCAGAATTACTTGAATTTACTGCAATAGGGTGGTACAAATGATTGCATTCACATGGATTTTTCTTACGGTTATGTTTTCTCTGTACATCCTGAATATTAAAAATGCCACAAAGGTTTGGAAATGCGAGGAATCCATTTCTACTTTTGCTTAAATCTGTGTTATTATTCTCACTGCCTAAGTAGCACAAGAGTTTAGTGTCAGATCTTTGGGAAAATCTGCCCCAAGTGTAAAATTAATGGTTTCTTTCAGCAAACTCTGTTAGCGCAGAAAATCATGAATATTTTTTCTGCGATGGCAGACAAAGACACATCATCTCATAATTCTTGCTAATGTGTGCAAACAATAACATATATGGCAAAGGAAATGACTGATAAAAAAATCAAGTATGAATAACAAGATGGAGACTATTGTGAAATACATTGTGTAAATCTACGCAGAAACTATGACAGTATTATTGAATCATATCCAATACCAGATGCCCGACTAAGTCAGTCTACAAGCTATGTGAGCCAGATCTGCTATAACTGGCTGAAAGCTAGTCTGCTTCAGAGAGGACGAAAAAGTTGATAACAAACATATCTGGGAGCAATTATTTATTCAGTTCTTCAGGCAGTTATGTCCAATTCCTAACAAGCAGCATGATTATTTGTATTTTAGCAATAAATTAAGACCTTACTGCTTCAATAACTCAGTGTAATTAACTCTGTGTAACTTCAAGAATTCACACACCTGCACAAATGATTTGATATTACATATGAAACCAGATGAAAGATCAAGAAATGCATTAGCTAACATACTTCAAGAACTGCTGTATACTCCCAGCTAAATTCGACCTGTCAGTAGTATGGATTAGAAGTATTTGTTCCTTGGTGCTGATTTGCTTCTCCATGTCCTATGCATCTGATCCTCAACTGTACATATTCTCTTTTCTTCAACACTTCAATGGCTTGCATTGATTGCAATGAACTTACAATGATTTGGAAAGTCAAATTTGTAAATTCACAGATATAGGTAAAGAAATCATAAGCAAAAGAAGCTTAACAAATTGCAAGATAGTCTAGCCTGAAAAACATGAAGGGATTGCTATACCCTCACAGAACATGCAAGAACAAGGTCTATGACATTCACTGGGATTGTTGTGATCTTAACTTGACAGAAATACAGACATTGAAAAGTTGTTTTATAAACTGACTGGTTCCCTTTCTTAATTTCCCATCCATATACAATAAAAAGAAAGAGAAAGAAAAGAGGAGGAAGTAAAAAAGTTTTAAATGTCAAAGAATGTTTAACAGCCCTAAATTGATATAGTCACCCTGTGATAGACTTTGAGATTCTCTTATTCCATTGCCAATTTTACAGGCTGAAAAAAAATTCAATGTTCAATTTATTTATTGCTAGTAGATAAATTTAAATGCTATATTGCAGTGCATATCTGGACTGAAAACACTGCTAAATGTTCCAAGATATTAAGCCTCCTTGCATGCACAACAGTACTAGTTCCATATCTGTATCTTTAGATGATTTTTCATTACGCAACATATTTTAGGACCTTATTCCATTATTTCCTCTGCCTGTATCTACTTCCAAGTATCTCCATTTGCTCTGTAGCCACCAGCTCCTCCCCCTTCCCTTTCTTGTGTAAGATGCACAATGAAAACCGTTCAAGAAGTCAAAATAGCCAGTCAACTCCAGCATTACCTAAGACTGCAAACACGGAATGACGTCCTAAACTGAGGAAAGGAAAAAAGGTCATTGTTGTATGGGAAACATAGATGCAAGCAGAGCTATTTTGGCAATACTCTACCGCAAAAGTCTGTGCGTTGGAACAGGGATGCCCACTACAGAAGAGGAGGGTGTAAATGAGCCTGAAGAAACCTTTAATACTAGCCATCTAAGAAGACTTTCTATTTGGAACATCGCCCTTTGACACAGATTGCATAGTTCCTTTAAAAAACTGGTAATTAGATTCCAATGTACTGCTTTTATACAAATGTAATTTTTTCTTCTCTCTAAAAATACATAAAAGTTGAAAATTTTCCTGAGATAAAAGGGGTGGGGTGTTGTCAGAGACTTTAATTCAGGAAATTGAGTAATAAAAACAACAATGTAATTACTACTAATCAAATCCAATCCAATATTTTTTCTTTCCTCCTCTCTTCACCCCCCTCCACCCCTTTCTCCCCCCTCCAGAGGACATTTAGGGACAAGGCAAAATCTGCTCACAACACAGTGCAAATGTTTCTTGATCCTAAAAATTTGGATTACCTAGGGCATCTTCTGAACGCTCAGTTAACATGCATTAATCAGGCAAGACTGCAGACTAAAGCTTGTGTTGGGAGGATTAGAACACTACTAAAAAATGGGTCAGATGAACAACAATCTGCAAAATAAGTGTATGGAAAGAAGTAGCGACTAAAACCATAGTATCATAGAATCATTTAGGTTGTAAAAGATCTTTAAGATCATCAAGGCCAACCACAAAAAGATGAGTTAAAAGAAAGATGAACAAAAAAAGAAAAGTGATTTTTTTAAAGGTCATTTTGAAAGGATGGTTTTATTTCCTTTTAAGACTGAATACTATTTGCAATAGGAAGGGGTGTCTTTGTACTAGGCTTTTACAGGAGATCCCTATTTATGATGAGGCTTTCTTAGTGCTCTGTGAATTTTAAACAATGATTAAAAACGTCAATTAAAGGATGTGTATATATACATAAATATATATATAAATATACCAAGAATAAAAAAAAAAAATTTGAACTAGCAAGCTGTGCATATGATATCACCATGACTAATTTTCTTAAGGATGTATTGCTATGGCTTCTTCTTTTTTCTATGATTAGTAAAATATCTATTTCCAAGAATTGGCATTCTTCTGTCTAATTTTTATGAAAATGGTAATAGACAACATGGTTCAGCATTTTGAATTATCTTTTGTACACTGTCCAAATTAGATTAGAATACTTTTTTATGCAAGAGGAATTAAATAAAGAGCTTTTCTACTCTTTTTCTAATGATTCCTGTTTGGCAAATAAAGCTGAGCTTTATTTAAATTAAAACACCGATTATCCAATTAAATAAAACATTATCTCCTTCTGTCATGGGGATTTAGTTTAAGCATACTAAGTCAGTCCAGACTTTTCTAATAATGAGTGTGGTTGCCAGTTAGTAATATGGTGCCACATAAATCATTAGCAAAGAATAAAAACAGTACCTGACCTGGTCAGTTCGATGAATCCTCATCCCTATCAACATGACTGACTTGAGGGGGTGTGGATTCTTATTATTCTAATTTTGCTTTACAAGATTTTTTTTTTTTTTTTTTTTTTGCATTATGCGGAATTCAGTAATAACACTTGCAAAAGCATATTCCAAAATACATATTTTTTTCTTTCATGAAATGCATTTGCCCATAGACAGAAAAAAATATTGCTAAATGAAAAAAAAAAATCCACTAGTAAAATATTGAAAGAATAAAAATCTATCAACAATATCTCATTATAACTTGATTATACAGGTAATTATATATGTAAGTTGCAAGTTGCATATATTTCTGACAATGACCTTTACATGACCATTTCAGCTGGAGTTGATTTATACAGAAACACTGCGTCCTGGTCCTCTCTCAAACTTTCATGTAAGAATCAATATCAGAAGTATTTTTTTATTGAATTTTTCTTACTGAACTCATATAACTCCATGTTATAACTTGCTCTGTGTATGTATGTTGATGTTTGATGAAAGTTGCCAGGGGAGGGGAACCTCAATCCATCCCAGCCCTATCAGTTTGATGCCAGTGCCAGCAATAGAGGCCCAGAGCCTGGAGAAGGATCCCAGGTCAGCAGGAGAGCACCTGAAGAGCAGCACAAAGGAATTCCAGCCACTCCAGACAGTAAGTCAGCTTCATTGGGGGAAATTGAATGCCTCTATGCAAACACACGTAGCATGAGGAATAAACAACAGGAGTTAGAAACATGCACACACCTGCAGAGCTATGATCTTATTGACATCATGGAGACATGGTGGGATGGGTCCTATGACTAGAGTGTTGGAATGGAAGGATACAGGCTCTTTAGGAAAGACAGTCAGGGAAGACGAGGAGGGGGTGTTGCCCTCTATGTCAATGACCAGCTGGAGTGCCTGGAGCTCTGCCTGGGGATGGATGAGGAGCCAAGCAAGAGCTTATGGGTCAGGATTAAAGGGAGGGCAGGGACAGGTGACGTTATAGTGGGGGTCTGGTACAGGCCACCTGACCAGGAAGACTGAGTGGATGAGGCCCTCTATAGACAGACAAGAGCAGCCTCATGTTCACAAGCCCTGGACCTCATGGGGGACTTCAACTACCCTGATAACACAGCAGAACATAAGCAGTCTGGGAAGTTCCTGGAGTGTATTGATGATAACTTCCTTCTTCAAATGATAGAGGACCCAACAAGTAGAGGTGTTATGCTGGACCTTGTTCTCACCAGCAAGGAGGGGCTGGTGGGGAATGTGAAGCTCACGGGTGGTCTTGGCTGCAGCAACCATGGAGTTCAAGATCCTTAGGGCACCGAGGAGGACATACAGCAAGCTCACTACCCTGGACTTCAGGAGAGCAGGCTTTGGCCTCTTCAGGGATCTGCTTGGTAGAGTACCATGAGACAAAGCTCTGGAGGGAAGAGGGGCCCAAGAAAGCTGGTTAATATTCAAGCATCACCTCCTCTAAGCTCAGGAGCGATATATGCCAACAAAAAGGAAGTGAGGAAAAAACACCAGTGAGGATAAACAAGGAGCTCCCGGACAAACTCAAACACAAAAAGGAAGCCTACAGACCGTGGAAGCAAGGACAGGTATCCTGTGAGGAATACAGAGAAACTGTCTGAGAAGCCAGGGATCAGGTTAGGAAAGTTAAAGCCCTGAGAGAATTAAATCTGGCCAGGGACATCAAGGGCAACAAGAAAAGCTTCTACAGGGATGTTGGTGATAAAGGGAAGACTAGGGAAAACATGGGCCCTCTCCAGAAGGAAACAGGAGACCTGGTTACTTGGGATATGGAGATGGCTGAGGAACTCAACATTTTTTTTCCTCAGTCTTCTCCTGCAAGTGGTCAAGACACATTGCCCAAGTCACAAAAGGCAAAGGAGAATGAAGAACTGCCTGCTGTAGGACATGATCAGATTCAAGACCATCTAAGGACACTGAAGATGCACAAGTCCATGGGACCTGATGAGATACATCCACAGGTCCTGAGGGAACTCGTGGATGAAGTTGCTAAACCACTATCCATCATATCTGAGAAGTTGTGGCAGTCCAGTGAAGTTCCCACTGACTGGAAAAGGGCAAACATAACCCCCATTTTTAAAAAAGGAAAAAAAGGAAGACCCAGGGAACTACAAGCCAGTCAGTCTCACCTCTGTGCCTGGCAAGATCGTGGAACAGATCCTCTTGGAAACTATGCTAAGGCACACGGAAAACAGAAAGGTGATTGGTGATAGTCAACATGGCTTCACTAAAGGAAAATTGTGCCTGAAAAATCTGGTGGCCTTCTATGACAGGGTTACAGCATTGGCAGTTAAGGGAGGAGCAACTGACATCATCTACCTGAACTCATGCAAAGCATTTTACACAGTCCCTCATGACATGCTTCTCTCTAAATTGAGGAGACATAGATTTGACGGATGGACCACTCAGTGGATAAGGAATTGGCTGGATGGTTGCACTCAAAGAGTTGTGATCAATGGCTTGATGTCCAATTGGAGAACTCAGGGTGTGGTCCTCAGGGGTCAGTACTGGATCTTGCACTGTTTAACATCTTTGTCAGAGACTTGACAGTGAGATTGAGCGTACCTTTAGCAAGTTTGCAGACAACACCAAACTGTGTGGTGTGGTTGATATGTTGCAGGGAAGAGATACCATCTAGAGGGACCTTGACAGGCTTGAGAGGTGGGCCCATGAGAACCTTATAAGGTTCAACAGGGCCAAGTGCGAGGTCCTACACCTTGGTCAGGACAATCCCAAGCACAAATCCAGGCTGGACTGGGAGAACGGATTGAGAGTACCCCTGAAGAGAAGGACTCAGGAGTGTTGGTTGATGAGAAGCTCAACATGACCCAGCAATGTGTGCTCACAGCCCAGAAAGTCAACTATATCCAGGGCTGCGTCAAAAGAAGCATGGCCAGCAGGTCCAGGCAGGTAATTCTGCGTAAGAATCAATATCAGAAGTATTTTTTTATTGAATTTTTCTTACTGAACTCATATAACTCCATGTTATAACTTGCTCTGTGTATGTATGTTGATGTTTGATGAAAGTTGCCAGGGGAGGGGAACCTCAATCCATCCCAGCCCTATCAGTTTGATGCCAGTGCCAGCAATAGAGGCCCAGAGCCTGGAGAAGGATCACAGGTCAGCAGGAGAGCACCTGAAGAGCAACACAAAGGAATTCCAGCCAGTAAGCCAGCTTCATCGGGGGCCCAGCTTAAATGCCCCTACGTGAATAAACAACAGGAGTTAGAAACATGCACACACCTGCAGAGCTATGATCTTATTGACATCATGGAGACATGGTGGGATGGGTCCTATGACTAGAGTGTTGGAATGGAAGGATACAGGCTCTTTAGGAAAGACAGTCAGGGAAGACGAGGAGGGGGTGTTGCCCTCTATGTCAATGACCAGCTGGAGTGCCTGGAGCTCTGCCTGGGGATGGATGAGGAGCCAAGCAAGAGCTTATGGGTCAGGATTAAAGGGAGGGCAGGGACAGGTGACGTTATAGTGGGGGTCTGGTACAGGCCACCTGACCAGGAAGACTGAGTGGATGAGGCCCTCTATAGACAGACAAGAGCAGCCTCATGTTCACAAGCCCTGGACCTCATGGGGGACTTCAACTACCCTGATAACACAGCAGAACATAAGCAGTCTGGGAAGTTCCTGGAGTGTATTGATGATAACTTCCTTCTTCAAATGATAGAGGACCCAACAAGTAGAGGTGTTATGCTGGACCTTGTTCTCACCAGCAAGGAGGGGCTGGTGGGGAATGTGAAGCTCACGGGTGGTCTTGGCTGCAGCAACCATGGAGTTCAAGATCCTTAGGGCACCGAGGAGGACATACAGCAAGCTCAATACCCTGGACTTCAGGAGAGCAGGCTTTGGCCTCTTCAGGGATCTGCTTGGTAGAGTACCATGAGACAAAGCTCTGGAGGGAAGAGGGGCCCAAGAAAGCTGGTTAATATTCAAGCATCACCTCCTCTAAGCTCAGGAGCGATATATGCCAACAAAAAGGAAGTGAGGAAAAAACACCAGTGAGGATAAACAAGGAGCTCCCGGACAAACTCAAACACAAAAAGGAAGCCTACAGACCGTGGAAGCAAGGACAGGTATCCTGTGAGGAATACAGAGAAACTGTCTGAGAAGCCAGGGATCAGGTTAGGAAAGTTAAAGCCCTGAGAGAATTAAATCTGGCCAGGGACATCAAGGGCAACAAGAAAAGCTTCTACAGGGATGTTGGTGATAAAGGGAAGACTAGGGAAAACATGGGCCCTCTCCAGAAGGAAACAGGAGACCTGGTTACTTGGGATATGGAGATGGCTGAGGAACTCAACATTTTTTTTCCTCAGTCTTCTCCTGCAAGTGGTCAAGACACATTGCCCAAGTCACAAAAGGCAAAGGAGAATGAAGAACTGCCTGCTGTAGGACATGATCAGATTCAAGACCATCTAAGGACACTGAAGATGCACAAGTCCATGGGACCTGATGAGATACATCCACAGGTCCTGAGGGAACTCATGGATGAAGGTGCTAAACCTCTATCCCTATCATATCTGAAAAGTTGTGGCAGACTGGTGAAGTTCCCACTGACTGGAAAAGGGCAAACATAACCCCCATTTTTAAAAAAGGAAAAAAAGGAAGACCCAGGGAACTACAAGCCAGTCAGTCTCACCTCTGTGCCTGGCAAGATCGTGGAACAGATCCTCTTGGAAACTATGCTAAGGCACACAGAAAACAGAAAGGTGATTGGTGATAGTCAACATGGCTTCACTAAAGGAAAATTGTGCCTGAAAAATCTGGTGGCCTTCTATGACAGGGTTACAGCATTGGCAGTTAAGGGAGGAGCAACTGACATCATCTACCTGAACTCATGCAAAGCATTTTACACAGTCCCTCATGACATGCTTCTCTCTAAATTGAGGAGACATAGATTTGACGGATGGACCACTCAGTGGATAAGGAATTGGCTGGATGGTTGCACTCAAAGAGTTGTGATCAATGGCTTGATGTCCAATTGGAGAACTCAGGGTGTGGTCCTCAGGGGTCAGTACTGGATCTTGCACTGTTTAACATCTTTGTCAGAGACTTGACAGTGAGATTGAGCGTACCTTTAGCAAGTTTGCAGACAACACCAAACTGTGTGGTGTGGTTGATATGTTGCAGGGAAGAGATACCATCTAGAGGGACCTTGACAGGCTTGAGAGGTGGGCCCATGAGAACCTTATAAGGTTCAACAGGGCCAAGTGCGAGGTCCTACACCTTGGTCAGGACAATCCCAAGCACAAATCCAGGCTGGACTGGGAGAACGGATTGAGAGTACCCCTGAAGAGAAGGACTCAGGAGTGTTGGTTGATGAGAAGCTCAACATGACCCAGCAATGTGTGCTCACAGCCCAGAAAGTCAACTATATCCAGGGCTGCGTCAAAAGAAGCATGGCCAGCAGGTCCAGGCAGGTAATTCTGCTCCTCTACTCTGCTCTCGTAAGACCCCACCTGGACTACTGAACACAGCTCTGGGGCCCCCAACAATAACAAGGACCTGGACCTGTAGGATTGAGTCCAGAGGAGGGTCACAAAGATGAGAGGGCTGGAGCACCTCTCCTATAAAGACAGGCTGAAAGAGTTGGAGCTGTTCAGCCTGGAGAAGAGAAGGCTCAAGAGGTCTTTTAATAGGAGCCTTCCAGTACTTAAAGGGGGCCTACAAGAAAGCTGGAGAGGGACTTATTATAAGGGCATGTAGTGATAGGACAAGGGGTAATGGTTTTAAACTGAAAGAGGGTAGATTTAGATTAGTGTAAGAAAATTCTTCACTATGAGGGTGGTGAGTCACTGGAACAGGTTATCCAGTGAAGCTGTGGTTGCCCCATCTGTGGGGCCAGGCTGGATGGGGCTTTGAGCAACCTGGTCTGGTGGAAGTTGTCCTCATGGCAGAGGGGTAGGAACTACACGATCTTAGAATCATGGAATGTTTGGGGTTGGAAGGGACCCCTAGAGGTCATCTAGTCCAACCCCCCTGCAGTGAGCAGGGACACCACTAACTAGATCAGGTTGCTCAGAGCCCCATCCAACCTGGTCTTGAATGTTTCCAGGGATGGGG
>NW_009260793.1:2167011-2167391 GCF_000687185.1 Egretta garzetta
TCAGTCAGCTCCTCTTGATCTGGCGGCCTGTAGTAGACACCAACCACCAGGTTCCCTTTGTTGCCTCTCTCTCTGATTCTTACCCATAAGCTTTCGACCTGCTCGTGGCTATTCTTCAGGGTCAGCTCTTCACACTGTAATGATTTCTTGATGTAAAGGGCAATGCCTCCGCCCCTCCTTCCTCGCCTGTCCCTTCTGAAGAGCCTGTAGCCATCAATAACTACATTCCAGTCGTGGGATTCAACCCACCAAGTTTCCGCAATGGCAATCAGGTTGTAGCTTTCTAGCAGCACGATAGCTTCCAACTCCTCCTGTTTGTTTCCCATGCTGCATGCGTTTGTATAGATCTTTAAGGTCTCTTCCAACCCAAACCATTCTAT
>NW_009260793.1:2167668-2175402 GCF_000687185.1 Egretta garzetta
TGCTGAAGTATTATCAGCTACAATGAAGTGTGCAGCTGCTGATGACAGCTCAGTGGAAAATTATTTTGCTATCTCATTAAATTTTTATAATTTCAGAATTTTTCAAAGTATTTAACAGGAACAGAGCAGGGCATCAAATGTGAAACCCTCCTAGTCCAAACACCTTAATGTTTCAGATGGTAAAGGTGAGGTTGTGCCAAGTATCCTCATACATATATTTGGCCTTTTCCTTTCTTTTCACTACTGTGCACCTGAAATCTATGGTGAACTATCTTCTGGTTCAAAGGAATCTGTTCAAGACATCACCTGTTACAAATGAACGCATTTTAGTTGGCACCAGTGGAGCTGGTTTCATTTACACCTGTGAAAGCACTGGTGCTCCCTCTGTGCCAGTGCTTGGCTGGAGTCCTGGTGGCTAAGTGGGAGCATAATGCTGATGCCTGAAACTGAGAAATGAGGGAAGGGAATGTGCCACAAACAGGGGTCTGGGGAAAAAATCATCAGAGCTTTCAGCAGCAGATACTTGTATTCCTTTTCAGAGCAATACTTGTTTTTTATTTCTGAAAACTAAATGAGGAAAAGAAAATATTACAATGAAAATCTACATTCTTGCTATTTAATTGTGTGAAACACCCAATTGCATTGCTGTAATTAATGAAAATGGTAAGCATAGAGGGGTGGTGTTCTTTTTAGGTAGTATATAAGATTGTAGTATTTCCTTTTTGAAACAGGAATCACTGTAAGAATACTGAGAAGACCTGCATCTCTCTGGATGCCACATACTGAAAATAACACATTATTTTGCATTATGCTTTTCCTTATATGTTAATTACTTATGCTTTACACGAAACATACCATTAGCATCAGAAGACACATGCCTGAATACCAAATACACCATGATCAATATATAAGATTCCTCATCTCATCTAATAATGGGTCATGACATTATGGGCACTTTTTTTTAGTTTTTTTTTTTTTTTTTGAGATTTAATTTCCCATGGAAACTACAGCTGCTCAGTTGCACAACCTTTTGTTTCTCTCACAGAAATTGCCCTACTGATGCCAGTGGTAATACCTTTGTGTAGGCTGCAGGATTAGCTATGAATATGTTATAGGGAAGGCAATGTACTGTATGCCATTCTGCTTCTGAAGTGACAGACAAAAAGACAGCTGCCTGCTGATGGCTGCCACGGCAAACAGGGTCTATGGAATGACATCCACTGCTGGAAGAGATCATGGCTCTGAGCAGCTTCCCACTCCTTCCCTTCACGGCATTCACTCCTCCACCCCAAACGTCTGAAGCTACTTGAATTCCCATGAACTACTTTATATCATACTGTCCCATCTAGTTAAGGCAGTTGAATAGCTGGTCTTTGTAACTGGCTCTTCTGAAATTAATTACGGAAAACTCAAGCTTCTTGCTGGAGTTGCTCTTCTTAAGAGGCAGCAACCTGTACGAGGGGCAGCATACATTTCCACACCACAACTGCAACTAGGAGAGGAAATCTATCTCCAGCTATGTAGTCATAAGCATCTAGAGACACTGTAGTCACGAAACCGGTTATCTCCTACTGTTAATCAGTTCCTAACAGAAAACTGTGGTTAGGGCTTAGCTGACCTCCACAGCCTTAGAAATGGTGCACCTGACCACACACAAAGTGAATCCCAAGCCTGACTCTTGCTCCCTGGCTCAGGTCTGTAAAATATCCAGAAATTCAAAGGCTTAGTATAGTTCCTAGAAGCTTACCATTCAGAAGACTCCCTAAATTAGGTTTATCCTACTTTAGGAAGCCATAATTCTGACATGCAGAGACATGAAAGAACACAGATACAGACTCCTGTTGTGTTATGCAGTGGACTACCTATGCCGAAATCTTTTCTGTATGTATATCCCAAAGATGGTAACAATAATAATAATAATTTAAAAAATCACTGACAAATACACAACTTCTAACTACTTTTAATTGGAGCTCTGACATAAATAAAAAAGAACAGGTTCCAGTAGTTAGAACATCGAAAGAAAGACTGGAGTTGCAGGGTCTCCTGCTTTTGGAAACATATTGTTGGAAACATGCTGAAAGAGTAGCTGTTTAAGTCCATTGCATTTGGAAAGGTCAAAGATTCTAAACTGATTATAAAAGCTTATGCTTAATTTGACATTGATTGGAACTTTGAGTAGCAAATAAATCTTCTGCTGTTTCATTTTTTATTTGTATCAGTACACTCTTCAATTCCAGCCTGACCTTGGGGGGTTTTAGAGCAAAGGCCTATTAAACACTCTTAGTGCTGATTAAATTTTCTTTTTTTTTTCTTTCCCTTAATACTTTTTTTTTGTTATTTCAAATATTTTTCTTCACTGACTGTACTGCAAATGAATAAAAAATTCTATTCCTCAGATATTTAAATTTAATGTTACATTACATACAAAAAACTTATTCTGTAAGTCACACTTGCTTTAAAGCACTATCAGTTAAGGTATCTCTTTGTTTGATAACGACACACTAGAACAGGTAGGGAATGACAGAGTAGAAAGATTCTGCCTCAACCTGTCTATCACTGTGACAAGGCCTACTATTATAAACTATTTGACCACTGCTCTTTTTTAAATAGGAAAAAAAATCTTAGTTTTTATCACAGATGTGAAAAACATTAATTTTAACACATATATTAGAGGGATAATTTTAACGCATCTACAGGCACAGAATTTTATGAGCGAATCAGAATATCTTCTGAATTTTTAATCTACTTGTCTTAAGTTGGCCCAAAAACCCACTACAATCTAGTGACAGAGGAATTTTAACTGTACCTGAAAGATATATGTATAGAAACTACATATTTGTTAATGAGATCACAGAACACTGGTACCTATTTAGAATTAGACCAGTTAATCGTAAACTAATTAGCATCTGTTTTGTTAATGAAACTCTTACTCTAGCAATATTTTCACCATAAATTGAACTGAATTTTACAATAAAGGATAATGTAATCTAATTTACATAGGACAATAAGTCAATTACTGCAAGAATCCAATTCATTCAGCTAGGTAATATATAAACAGAGTGCTTTTGCTTCAACCAAATCAAAGACTGAACAGGTAATTACACTTATTGACTAATGAATTTGCCAAAAATGACTAAGCCAGAAATAGTAGTTGTTTCTGTTGCTCATCTTTTTTTGAGGGGAAAATACTCTAGATAGACAACTTACTGAATCTGTGGACTGCTAGTGTTTCAAATTCTATTAACAATTTGATTATTAGAATATTTCTTTTCAATGCAAAGTTATGTGGTAGAAAAATCTCACTTCTTTCAAGGATATCTGATGGTACTGTATAGACTCAATGCAGCAAAAACTGCCTCACAAGAGGCTTACAGTACTTGAAGAGTATTGCTCTCTAGCACTGAGGCAAGCTGTTTTCCTATCTCATTCAGGAGGCAAGATCTACCTCCTGGACAATAATCACAGCGTATGACTATATGAACAGAGCAGGTGCAGCCTCTGAAAACACAGTGTGCAAGCCACCCGTGGAAAGATATGCAAGGCTGTACTCTGTAGTATTGCACTTTATTTACGTATAGGGGATAACATGTAGCTGCCAAAACCACAGCAGGGCATGGGTCCATTTGTAGGAGCCATGTGCCCCATAGAGCTTGTTCTATTAAAGGAACAATGGGGAGCTCGACTCAATAAGAACAGAAAAAGAAAAAGGCTTTATGCACAGAGCTCCCCACTCCTACCCTCACCTTCCACACCTGCATGGGGAAATAGCCATTCTTGTTGAGCTGCTATGAGATCCAATTTAGAGCTACATCCTTTACTCTAAAACCAAGTCTTTTGAGAGGCTGGCTTAGGGGTATGAAAAGAATACAGTATTCACTTATAGCAGGCCTTTTTAAGCTTTCAGAATAGATTCATCCCTTGCTGGCTTCCAGCTGGCCTTGTTTTGAGTGCTGCAAAATATGCTTTGAAAAATCATCTAGCACGGGCAAAAGAAAATATTTAAGCAAAAATGAGCTTTTGATTTACTATATGTCTGCCTTAAAAGTGCATATTTTTCATTTTAACGATACATTTACAGGAAGCATGAATTGGTGTTGTGGGATGCCAAACACCTGTCACAATGAAATTTCATGCTATGAAATCATGAATAAACTACATCCCAGCACACTTAAAGCCTTATCGGGATGATGTTCTTCTGTAATAATTCAATCGAATACTAAATTTTTCATAAATATTATTTTAAAATTGGTAAAATTAGCAAGACAACCCCACTAAAGATTTTGAAATTCATAAATACATTAAGATTTCTTTGCTAATTTGTTCATTAACTTAATGGCCTAGTTAGACTGGGCTTAGCCAGCATGATTAACAAGCCATTATAACACCGATCTACCATAAGATAATCTTAAAATTAGTTTGTTTTAAACCATACTTCTAAGTAGTGGAATTTTCATTACTGGAACAGCTGTTACCTGAAGCAACAGTAATTTACTTTCTTCCTACTTTGATATACCAGCTGCAGCTAGTAGTCGTGTAGCATTTCCAACTTCCTGAAGCATCCATTCTGTAGTCAACTGTATTAGTACTTTGGACCCTGTAACCATTTTGGGGCTTGTGTGACTCCTTTATTATCAGCAACATGGAACTGACCAAGGAATATGGAATTCCTTGAGATTTTTCTTTTTCAGTAAAAACTCTAATATTTACCCTTGTAAAGATGAACCTACATAAATTCATTCTTAAGTGTGAGATGAATGTGAAATGGAATCTGTATTTTAGAAGAGAGAACAATGGGAGAATCTGAAGACCTCTCTTCATTCCACAAATAAAAAAGTGTTTTGTTCACACACATGAAAGAGCCTCAGAAATGCTGGTTGACCTCCCCCTCAAAAAAATTCTGATACATGCCCTCTCTACCAAAGCAAGTTTGCCCTCAAAAGGCACTGTTTTCATTTTTAAAAGCAACAAGAAACATTTTCGGAGGACAGAAAAAAATTATACAGAGTGGCTCCTCAACTTGCCTGTGATCTGTGAATGTCGTGACTTTGATGGGTAGATGAATAGGTGTTTCGGCCAGGCTGGGCTGTACA
The DNA here is from genome assembly GCF_000687185.1 of Egretta garzetta. NCBI lineage: Eukaryota > Metazoa > Chordata > Aves > Pelecaniformes > Ardeidae > Egretta > Egretta garzetta. The sequence continues at coordinate 2,172,759 of NW_009260793.1, forward strand.
AAGCACAGCTAAGAAGAGATGCATGCCTATCTATAACGACGTTATGAAGGAGAGATTATGTATCTCAGCTGGAGGATATCTCTCCCCGTGGCTGCAGTGCAGCATTCTAACATACGTCCCTCAGCACAGCAACACAGATGCACCAGAACCACTGAGGGAAGGTTGTAAGGTGTTTCCAGATGACTTCTCCAAAGTGCAAATAAACCTTTGGTCTCCCGCTATTACTGACTACGTTTTGTGGGCTGATCCTGATGCTACACCTACCTCTCTCCCATAGGAGAAGTATCTGTGTCGTGCTATACCAGGGCAGCAGATACCAGCTCTTTCTCTACTTTGTCCACAAGAGCTCCTACATTTTCTTGCTGAGCAGTACTGCCTGCTGTGAAAAGGATGGAAAAGCGCTTTTCCCTGTGGACAGATGAAGTAATAAACTAGTCATGACAACAGCAAATTAGCAGCGCATATCAGCACTCTGGGGTGTATGTAGGTTTGAGTAACAACACACTATCAAAGTCCTGGAGGTATTACAGACTTTGACACAGGAAAGTTAATGATGTTCAGCTTCTACAAGCTTCTACTTCTATTCATATAAGAGCTACTGTACATCAATGTACAGGGGGCATTATCAACCCTACTTAGAGGAAGGGAAACAGACAGAGAAATAAAACGGTACAAAGTAGCTCAATGGTACAATTTGTAAACAGAATTCAGTGAAAATGTAGTGACTTTAATGGCAGTACTCTATCTTTTAGCTGCCTTCCAGCACAATAGCAGCTGTAGATGAGCAGTAAGTTTGCTTTTCATTCAAGCCACAGAACCCCAAACAAAGATCAAAGAAATGAAGTAATCTAGCTTTATACAACTTCAGCTAGGAACACCTAAGAAATTATTAATCCCAGTAACTCCAGCTGATTCTGACGAAGAGCAGAGATGATGATCGTGACAGAAAACACCAACTAAAGCAAACTTGTCCTCCTTCCGTATGAAACTGGATCAGTTCCATGAAGGTTCAATGATGAAAACACTAAAGGTCAAGACAGTAGAACCAGAGGACCTATGAGAAGAAAATCTGGAACATTTATCAGCACCAAAAGTAAATAATCAAATGGAGTTTCTCCAGATGCTGATTTTACACACACAAACACACCCCCATATGTTTTCCATGTGCTTGTTTTACAATAGTTCTTTTCCTGGTGAGATGTGGAAGAGGAAAAAAAAAAAAAAGAGAAAAGAAGAAAAAAAAAAAAAGAATATGATCAAGCGTGTAAATCATATGCATTACTAGTCAATGTGGAGAAACAGCGATCAAATGTTTCCAACAGAGAAGGGCAAATGAATTTTACATAGCCAAGTATTTTAAAAATATGCATTTTATGAGAATCTTAAAGGAAAAAACAGATGACGTTTTAGACTGCATTCTACATACAAGATTTCTCTATCACAGATTGTGAATAATGCATGTATCCTTACCCATCTCTTTCATACATAAAAAGTTTTGAAATATTAATTTTTGTAGTTTAGAAAAAAATACAGTGAATATTTTCATGAGCACGTATTCAGGAGAAAGTACTGGCCTCCACAGGAATAAAAATACTGTTAAGAGCATAAACCAATATTTAGAAAATTACTTCTGTTCTTTGTAACTCCTTTTATCCTTTTTTTCACACCAAAATTTTTCTTTTGAAAAATTCTTTTTTGAGTTGGACTATTCTAATTTTCTTTCCATTTAAAAAAAATATTAACTAGACTTCATGGTATCTTTCATTATTGCAGTGAAAAAATATATTTAAATAGACCGTATTTCCTAAACCAAATACATCAAACAAATAATTCTTCATTTCTCTGTCATGATTCTTATAAATTTGCATTGCCTACTTCATGCTTTGTCTTATCAATCAATTAGGATCAAGTCAAAATTTATTACAATGGAAATATCTCAGTAACTTCAACGTAAATTTGATCTGTCTCATATTTTTATTGTTCTTTGTAATTCTTTTTCATATTGCAAAAAGTAATAGCCAAAAAGTAACCAAAAAGAAGGGCGTATGGGCAAATGCAACTTTTACTGAGGCTTTATTTTGTACTTGTAGTCCACCTGTAGACCTCGTATGCAGATCATAGATATTTTTTTGAATATATACAAGTATACATAATATGTGCATGTGCACACACACACATACATGTATACACTAGATTCCATGAATATAATTTGGGTGCTATTTGTTTAAAAAGCGATTCATCAGCACAACAGGATATACACATGAGCAAGCAATGGAAATTTTTGCTTAGGCACCTCTCTTCCCTCTGCACCTTGGAAGCTCATTTCTTCAAACTCAATAGCCTGTCTCTGCTCTGATTTTGTGCAAACCAGTAAAGACTTATTTTCTAGTATCTACAGCTTTCAAGGATTGTAGACTACGAAAGTTTCATTACGAGCATGAAAATATGACATATTTATGTATAATTTGTATAAATATAAATCTTAATATAATGAGCTACTCCAAAACTGAGATCATACTCTCCTACTTTATACTAATATTCTGCATGATTTCTTCCTCACCTTCAGACACTTGACTGTATAAATCACTTCTGCCCAGTAGTTCTTCTTAAAAGGACTGGAAAATTTAACTAAAATTTAGGGAAA
>NW_009260793.1:2175679-2189572 GCF_000687185.1 Egretta garzetta
AGAGGACTGACTAAACACGCCATCACTCACCTAGCCTTGGGTATTTTCTCTGTATCTATTTTTTATTAGACATGAGCTGTACCTATGTTAGCAAGTAACGTGAGCCAGTAAGAGTGGATCTGTAGAATGAAGCAGCTGATGTTGAGGAACAATGCCCACAATAAATGCACCTCAGGGTTTTTTTGCTGCAGACAAGATCTCATCTGGTTTGACGGACTAAGTGCCAATTCATGTAGTGCATCCTTTCAGCGTATTTTTATCCAGAAGTGATCTAGATTATACCCTCCAAGACCTCTCCTGGTGTGAACAAAAGCACAGTAAGTCTGAATGATCAAGAGATTTGCCTCAAAAGTGCACTTTAGATTGGAACAAAAATGCTCATGGGGATTCGCCAGCTATCAGGTAATGCATAAACGCCATGGTTCTGAAACGTGGTCAAGACTTCAGTATTTCAGAAGGAAAATATTCACTTCTTTATTTTGAGAGAATCAAAAAGAATTTTTTAGCAAAAGTCCAATTTATTTTTTGGACACAGCTCAAAATGAAAGTGGGCTTTAGTTTATGTTTGCATTGTAAACAAAGGTCATTTCTCTTGAAGTAAAGAAATACAGCTCTCATCAGCTGGTTATAAAATTAGTGGTGGCATAATGTGACGTGAACTGGAATTTAACAGGAAAAAATGAAAATTTATTTAAAAATCCCTGAATCTGAAGATCAGTTTTCTGAAAAGGATTTGTGTTAATAAAATCTGCCAAAATGTGTGGGGTATTGGTAGCATTTAGACAAATACCACCATTATCTTTCTTAGTAGGCATTGTTTTAGGCCCTTCTTCATATTGTCTTTCAGTTTATAACATGCATGAATATTAAGACTATAAATGACTTTCAGCTATTTAAAAACATGACCATGATACAATGGCAATGGCTTTGCAAATTCCTTGCATAATTTTACCTAAATTTACCTTTGCAACATTCTTTTTTCCTGCAGTTTGAGCTACATTACTGGACAGTAACACTGAAGCAAGTAACTTCTGCATATTTATCTAACATAGCCTACCAACTGCCCATCATTAGCAAACACAGCAATAGAGCCCACACAAACACACAGAATGAAAGAAACTTTGGTTCCTGCCTTGGGGATATTGGGCAGAGGGGTTGCAAGCTTTTTTCCCCCCAAATAATGTAATTTTTATATTTTCCCCAATAATGCAAAATTATCTGTACAATGTATAAAATGTGATCAAATTCAGTACACATTTCTTATTACCTTGTATAGCCTATAGGAAATGTAATGCCAATAGGCTAATTACTTATACCATTATTTTTTACAAGTTTTTAACTACTGATACTTGGAGATAATTAAAGAAAATGAGCAGCCTGTCAGAATTATTTAATACACTGAGGAAACCATTACTCCAGAATCAGTCTCTGGGGCTGGGCTCCCCAAAGAAACAAGTTAATAACCTAATCCAAGGAACAAAAGTGAAGAAGCATAAAGCATAATGCATACAGATAATTAGGAATTTAACAGTACCATATTTTTGATTACAGGTTTTGTTGTTTTAATTGTTTTGTAATACAGTGGGCTAGCAAGGAATTGACAGCATCACCCTTTTCTCCCCTTCCCTCTTTGCCTTGAGCTTACTTCACCTTGCAGTTACAAATCTGACATTATTAATGTCAAGACTAGGAATCAACTTGGAAGATAACTATTTAATCTAAAGAGCATTGCAGTTGGTTTTATGTAGAGAAATTTAATCAGTAATCCTTTATTTCATTTCCAGGTAGGCAGATCTGTCCAGCTTTCTCAGATACTGTGTTGTTCACCATAGAGAGAACTCCCTACTTATCAATTCAGACAATATCAAACAGTAGGCCATTATTTATATAAAAAACCCACCTGTAAAAATAAAAAAAAAACAACGGAAGGATGGACTTTATAGTCTCTAGGGTTTCAATACAAATCTGATAATTACTCTGACAAGTAATTCAGTCGTTCCTGGGCTTCAACTCCTTACTTATGAAAGAGGACTAATACATACTTGCCTCAGAGCCACTGCAAGGATAATCATTGCAGTGTTCAGATGCCTTAGTGATGAGGCCCATAAAAGCACCTCTCTGAATCACAGTACTTTATAGAGATGGTGACAAGCATAGAGGACAGAACAATTCATTTTGTGTAGGATCAGTTACAATGTCTTAAAAAAAATAAAGTTCCTCCAAAACAAAAGACTAGGTTACACATTAATTTATTTTTTAATTGACAATATATCTAATTTGACTACCCCAAATAAAATTATGCTACAGTTGCTACCAGGCTCATCTGGCAGAATTTTACACTCAGCTTGCTGAAGAAGGAATGATGTAGTAAGTGCAATTCAGAACCAGGCTTTACAACAGCTTTCAGACATCACAAATGAACCATTGCAATGAACATGTCAAAATGGTAAAGTAGACTAATCTTGTTTGTATCCCACATGAAAGAAGAACTTATTTTTGTTCTGTGTTTTGCTATACAAAAAAAGCCAGAATTATTGTTTCTAACATAGATAGCAAGTGTCTTATTACCCTTTAACTTTTTGATAATACCAAATTAGTCTATCAGCATAGAAATTACTCAAAAGAAGTAAATACTGTAGTTTTTTAAAATGCCACAGTAACACATACCTTTACTGAAAAGAAAAAATTCTCAGTAAAACTGGTCAGTGTTTCAAGTTTTCAGCATCTTTATTACAGTTCTTAAACTGCACAAATGTTTTCTGTCAGAATTCATTAGGCTTATGCGGGAATCTCCTGATTCCGCAAACACTCATCGATTTTTTTCTTGGACTCTTCTACTGGTATCAATTAGGGTTAAACTAGAAGCAGTTACCTGCTGTTGGGCTGATACAGCTGGATTTGACAAGTGGGAGCTATTAAATGGCTTATACGATAGTGCTGAAAAAGTGCTCTCCAGTTCTAGAAGATATACATTGCACTAATAACTTCAATGAGATTTTTTTTCTTGGCTTCTCTTTGACAGTTTATGCTTCACTTCTCACAATAAGAAAAAAACATATTGCTAGAGCATTTAGACTGCTCTGCACCACTGATGTTTTTTGGCACAATAAATCTTGTTAACTAACCAAATCTGTATTTTGACACACCAAAGAAAATGTCTTTGCTTTCTTTGTTATGAAATACTACCAGACTGTACTCTTTTCAACACCAAGATACAAGAATAAAAAGACAGACTCCTAATCAGCTGTGATCCACAGCTTCCTCAGACATCACTGATGAAAAGCAACGACATCAGAAAAAAGTGAATAGAACAGCCTCTGCTGAATGGCACAGTGTCATAACCAGGGACTATGGTTTACTCTCTGCCACAGTCACCGGGAGAAAAGGTTTTACTAATTAAAACACATTTATTGACATTAGCTCTAAGATATTGGAACAGAAAGTTCTCTCTCTTGCTTCACTTTAAGCTTCTTTAAAGGGCAAGCCGTTCGAAGACCTGGAGAAGTAAAGAAAAATCAAAAGGCTGGTGTACAGACTCCTGACAGGCCTAAATTCTTATTCAACCTGCACAAAAAATATCTACTCTCCTTCAATTTATGTGGTATTCATTTTGTATAGAAAGACTGTATGCAAACATATAAAGAACTCTGAAGGTTTTTGAATTCGCAAGATAAACAAGGACTTCTTCTGCAGGAGTAAAGCAGAAGGTATAGCAAAAGCTTCCATTCATGTACTTTTTGCTTTTCAGCTTACCAGGCAGTCAGACTATCATGACATGATTTCCACTCTTATCCACTTCAACAGGTCATTTTAGTTCCATGAAGCAAATTGCAAGGTATGACTTGAATGACCTACTGCATTTTCTAATAATGGCATAAGATTTTTACAAAACGATAAAAACATCACAGCAAGATGACATATGGGAATATTTGTGCTTCATACCTGTCTTTTGCAGCCACGTTTGAGTTTGGGCTTGAGTGCAGGTACCCCTGCAGTTCAAGGGTTGCAAAATTTGTGTTACATGTAGGTGATGAGCTTGCTTGGGAGGTTTCATTGCACCTGATCAAGTCCCTTCCCATGCTCAAGCTGGCCTGAGCGCAGACTGAGCTGGTTCCCTCTTGCCTGAAGGCAGAGAGAGAATCACACAGGCAGCCTGGAACACTGGGCATGCAGGCTGCAGCACAAGCCGAGCCCCTTAGCTAACAGGACAGTAAGTACAGCTGCAGCCACACACAGCCTAGGCAAACTTTAGAGTTATGGGGTCCTCTGAGGGGGTTGTAGGGGGTCTGAGCAGGCTCAGCTCTTTTTAAGGATCTTTTAAAGGAAGATCTTCTGCCAGCTGCATGGACTAGAAAACTAATGAAACAGTGTAAAATGGTAGGTAGTGAGAGAGCTTGCAAGGCGTGAATATTTGCAACAATATCACAAAACTCTTGCTAACTGGATGTTTTTCTCAACATTGCATTAGGATGCTAATCTGCACTACAGTCTTAAAGCTTTCTAAACTAGTATCATTACTAATAATTCACTAAAAAATAGTACTCAATCACTAAAGCCACATTCACTAAAGAATTAGTAAATTGGTACATGAAGTACTGCAGATATTTGCATTTTATACATGAGGAGTAATGTTTATATTTTCACTAGGAAAAATAATATTTAAGTAAATATATTTTTCTATGTATAACTGAATTGTTTTCTTTGATCATATTCATACCCACCAAACTGTCCAAATTACTTTCAACAAAGTTAAATGAGTCACTTTTGGGGAGAAGACCAAAATAAACACTTCTCCTTTAAGGTTTCTCATTTACATTTTTTTCCTAGGTGGAGGAGAACGTCTGTTATTTCCAGTGATCCCCACAGAAGACTGGTGTGCTGCGCTGTGTGCAGGTGGCCTCCAGCCCAGAGCTCTGTCAAAGGCCAGAAACGTATACCTGGAGAAAAGCATAAGGTGAGAGAAAGCACAGTTCACCACATAATTTCCAAGCCTCCAGTAATTTGTGGAGATATTAGTGGTGACTCTGTAGTTACGAGCTTTCAGCAGATTGATTTTTCGTGAACTTTTTCATGCTCTTCTCATACATATGAAAAATTTTAATATTCACAGCACCCTGTGACAGGGAGCTACCTATTTTGGATTTATACATTTTGTGAACAATCACTTCCTTTTCTTTGCTCTGAGTGTGCCACCTGTTGGCTTCATTTGATGCCTCCCATCTTGCATTGGTGAAGGAGGAATTCCTCCCCCTTCAGCCTCATTGCTCTGTTCTAGAAGTTATGGAGACCTGTCCTACCTCTTCCTCTTTGTCTCTTTTCCAGGCTAAGGAATCCTATCTTACTCAGTCATTCCTTTCCAAGGAGTCAGTCCAAAGGTACTGATTCCCTTTGTATCCATCTCTGTACTTTTCTCAGTTCTTTGGGACACGTTCTCTCTGAGACCAGAGATAAATAATTCATAATGTTGAAGAAACAGGCTCACCAGAAATTTAGATACAAAGCTGTTATAATGACATTTATTTTCCGCTGCTGCTAAGAATTTTTAACATCCCATTTGCTTTTTTGACACTCATTGCACACTGAGCAAATGTGCATACAACTATTATAAAACAAGATCTCGTTTGAGAGAGATTATGGTTGTCTCAGAGCACAACGTTTTACTAATGAAGTTAGAATTATCCCCTCCTTCACACAGTTTGTACCATTTCATATAAATTATTGTCTATTATTTTAATCCTGTTTCATAAGGTCCTTTTCTCATTCTTCCCATTCAGCCTTTGTCTTTACTAACTCCAATAGCTTAATATGAACAACAAACACTGTCACCTGGATACTCACATCCTTTCCCAGATTATTTATGATCATGTTAAACAACATAGGTCCCAGCCTAAATCCTTACTGATACCAAAGATAGCACAAGAGTGTCCAGGATGAAAGAGTAATATTTTTTTCAGTTATCAGTTAAGTATTTTCATGACACTAGGAGTGAATAATCCATGTGTTAGTGACAACCTATTTTTTTAGCAAGCCGTGTAGCAAAGTCATAATGGCACTAGTCCAACAGTATCTATAATAACTCTAGCTTACATGTTCAGGGACTGACAGTAAAAATAAATACAATGTACACAAGGAAATAATCTCTGTAATTAAAGCTGGTGCTAGAAGACAGGAGGGTTTTTTTTCCAAGCTTGTCTTTGTTCTCTATACGTGCTTTTTTCTCTTGTTGTAAATACAAGAACAACTACTGCACACGGCTGTTTAGACAAAACCTATTGTACTTCTGAAACATTTGTTACTATTTAAGCTAACATTGCCATGGCTCAATCCATAACGTTTTGGCTACCATCACTGGAGCAATTAATTTCAGAATACAATGAAGTAGAGGTATGTGAACCTAGAGGAAGAATAACGTCATTGTTTGACCAATGGTTAAAAGAGAGAATATGTTTTGGTTTGTCCATCCCCTTAATCCCCCAATATATTTTGTAAGGTTTTTTTTAAACTATCCTTTCACATATTTCCTGGTTCAAACGATCTTCCTGTCCAGATGAAGCCGTTTATACAAAAACATTCCAAACAGAACTACAATAGATATAAGGCTTTTCCTTAGCAGTTTAATTTCTACAATATCATTTGTATTTCTCCATCTGTGTTGACAACATAAACTTCAGATACATGCTAGCACACTCAGCTGTGTTCAGAGGTCTTGTGAGAGTTGGTGACTTCATACTATCAGGACCATCTCCACAGGCTTTCAGTCTCCTACATTGATGACTGAATTCTTGGCCAATGCAGCCTGATGAGCTTGAGAGTTTTAACTATTTCTGTTTGTGACCTCCTTAGCAGTCCAGAACAATAACCACAACTTTTTACATCCCCTAAAATGTGGGTTACAGCTCAAGAAGTTGATCCTTCCTTTTTATTTTGATCTCTCTCAGTTCTGAACTCACTCATTCTCCTCTCTCATTCAATTAATGAAAACATAGTTCTCATCTTTGTTTCATCTCCAAATACCTAACATAATTTTCATGAATGCAAGGACCACAGGCAAAAGGTGCTGCTACCATCAGTATCTTGCTTCTGATTTTCCCACTATGAGCTACCTAAGTAAATTGATAAATAAGTGAAGCCACTAAATGAGAAATGTTCTAAGTTATTTGTCTCTACCACAAGTGTCAAAACTAGGTCTTTATATATCTTGTAAAAATATAAGCTTGCAAAAGTAAACATTAAATGCGGTCCGACTTTGCTCATCGGAGTTTTGTGTTTCCATGGTTCTACTTCCTTCTCACACTTTCACGTGCAGCTGTCAAAATTGCTTCATGTCTCACATACTTTATGCAATATACAGGATGCAAAGCTTTTAAAGTCATCACTTTCTTCACCAGCCAGAAATAGGTGAGAGAGACAAAGGTCTCAGCTCAACACAGCAAGATGAGAAGTCTGGAGTTCTGCCCCCCATTCTGATTCCTCTTATGCTTTTTTTAGTTTCATTTCTCCTCATCAATTTTCTTATCTGTAATAAATTGTGACAATCCTTTTACTTGAAGATGTACATGGTATAAACTCAGTCAGTTTAGTAAGTCAGGCTAATGTGATCATGCCTGATCATGCTTTAAACTATTATCTAAGGACCAGTAAGGCTCAACAAGAATATCACTAATGCTGTCTGCAGGCAGAGGTGGGTATATGAATTCTTGTGTGTTAAAGATGTACTGAACAAGCTCATTCTTATAAACATTATTTGGAAGATCTTTCATATTAAAATAATCCAGAAATGAGCAACTGTGATATTCTGCATCATGGGAGTCAATTAACATGTTACTAGCAGCAGTCCCTGAAACAACTCTCAACTCTTTGAAAATGGCACTGTACGAATATTCTAATGGAGATGATATACAGGTCTCTCTCTAGTATTGTTACTTCAGTTGCGGGCATAGCATCTAGTAAGCTAGGAAAAACCTCTATGACAGATTTAAATAAAATATTGTGACACTCTTAGCAGAAACCTAATATAAATATAATTCTTTAAAAATTCAGATTAATCAGGGTACAGTTATGAAGAGAGACTTAAGCCTTTTTCTTTCTTCAAAGGGCAGTAGCTTTCACATTCACTGCATGCATTTCTTTTCCTTTAATTTTACCTTTTCTTTCAACTTAACTCAGTTCTTGTGAATAACACCAAAATGATAGCTGCAGCACTATAAATTCATTTGTCTGCAAACAGCTTCTGCACAAGCAGTCCAAAATGTCCTTCACAGACTGTGCTGTCATCCAGACACTTCCTTGAGTGGGAAAATAACTGTAAAATCTGAGTGTGCTTTCAGAATGAAGTGTTGATTTAAGCCTGATGGAAGGTGGTCAACATTAATTTCATTATATTAAAAACTATCCACTACAAAATGCATAAATATGTTCTATGCTCATTTTTCAAATGCAGAGGATAAATTATTGGATTTCAGAAAAGCACTCTGATCTGGTCACAGATATAGAGCTCTGCTTCCTCCAAGTCAGCACCATTTCTGCTTTGATATATTGTGAAACCTCTGAAGATGATGAGGCTTTCCCTCAAGAGTGAATCAGATGAAAAACACCATATTGCAACGAGCACCCTATACTGCCATAGGGCAGTCGCATCTATTACATTTTTCAGCTTGTGGGGATCATAAAAAAAAATGCATAGTAGTTTGTACATGAGCATGTATAACGTAACAGAGGTTTAAAGAACAAAATGTTGCATATAGGTTATTCATTAGCAAGGTAATATCTGGCAAGCTGAGCATATTTAGTTGTTGCACACTGGAAAACAGAAGGAAAATGACCATTACCTCGAAAAGGACTTTGCAATCTTTTCCTATGCACGCATTCTTTGTTCAGTACAAGTTGCCACCTGCCTGCCTCTGCAAGCTTGAGGATAACCAGCAAAAATCCTTACTAAGAGCAACTGTGCAGGTGAACAATATGAGAAAGATGTAATGCATTTACACACTAGGAACACAGACACACATAAATAAATGGAAGCATTATACCTGTATATCAACTAAAAACTTTTTAAATATTATCTTGATAATGAAGAACCTATACTGTTCTCATCTATTTTGTTCTCTTGAACTTTAATTTCATTAAGGCTGCCTCTACATGTCACTATTGAAACACAACAATAAAGGTTACAGCAAGATTTATAATGTTCTGGTGGGGTTGCACCCACTTGATCTACCCCTGCATAAGGGCTACCTTGTTAGTGGTTATAAACTGTGGTGGGACACAGCCATGCTTGAGGATCTGATATTATGATGATTTCTATCACCATTCAGTGGGGACTGAGCTTTGGCGCAAGAAAAGAAGCATGAACTTTTTTATCTTAATCCACACATGTGCATGGCCTTCCAGAGCTTCACAGAACCAGGAAGACAACGCACAGCAAAGTACATGAGCAAGCCTTATTTTACAGTAAGCCTTCCAGCATCCTTTCAATTTTCATGGGTCACATGGCAACACCATATTCCAACTTTGCTTTTTATCCCAGGTCTGCTTACACAGAATCATAGAATCACAGAATCAATCATAGAATCAGAGAATAGCTTGGGTTGGAGGAGCTGCGCGCAACCTCACCTTGAATGTTTCCAGGGATGGAGCATCTACCACCTCTCTGGGAAACCTGTTCCAGTGTCTAACCACCCTCACTGTAAAAAAAATTCTTCCTCCTAGTCTGAATCTTTTAGTTTAAAACAATTACCTCTTGTCCTATCACAACAGGCACTGCTAAAAGGTTTGACTCTATATTTCTCATAAGCCCCCTTTAAGTACTGAAAGACTGCAATAAGGTCTGCTGAAGCCTTCTCTTCTCAACCCCAACTTTCTCAGCCTTTCCTCATATGAGAGGTGCTCCAGCCCTCTGACCATTTTTGTGGCCCTCCTCTGGACCCACTCCAACAGGTCCACATCTTTCCTGTCCTGATGACTCCTCCAGGTGGGGTCTCAGCAGAGCAGAGTAGAGGGGCAGAATCACCTCCCTCGACCTGCTGGCCATGCTTCTCTTGACGCAGCCCAGGGTGCGGGTGCGTCCAGCTTTTTGTCCATCAGTACCACCAAATCCTTCTCCACAGGGCTGCTCTCAAGCCACTCATCCCACTTATCTCTACTAAAGGGAGCTATCTTTTGTTTGGTAACATGATGGATTTTTATGGCTCTTCCATATTACGCAAACAGAGGATTTCCAAACTTTTATTTCATATTCAGGTTAAATGGCTTCTACATGAAGTACTATTTCAAGATCTCTAACTGTGAGCTACACTACTCGCATCAGTTTCTAAACTATATTTTGATTTGCAACCTGACACTTCTTGAGATAGTCTTCTAAAAACAGACATAAAGGGAATTAAGTGCGTTGGCTGATAACAGCTGACATTACTGCTGTAAATCTGTGTTCTCTTACGGATGGCTTCAAAAATTAACTAGTCACACCTAACTGTTAAGTGAAATTGTAAGCTGATTTAATAGACACATTAAATTCTTATTTATAAATTACTGTGACATTATTAGTGCAGCAATTTTATAAGTGATATAAATGCTGATGCACATGTCACTATATTGTGTCTGGCTATGATGGCTGGAAGAAGATGATAAAATCCCTGTAATTTCAGGTCATGTGAAATACCCTGCACTATCATATACTTAATATCACTTTAAAATAAGGCACAGTAGCACTACAAAAAGTATTACGTTGAAAATATATTATTTTGGAATAAAACTAAATTATGGCAAATATAAACAAAATTTATTTCTGCGATCAATCAAGAACTCAATTGCATTTCATATCTTAAAAATTTTCTGTGTTTTTAAAAAATTACATGAGATCTAAAGATATTGATTAGCCACTGTTGAGTGTATTTCAGTATGTTGACAATGGTTTGAATTTATATTAAGCATGGCTTTCACTATCTGGATTTGAAAGCACAATTTCTCTAAAGAACTTCCCCTGTTTAGTGCTCTATCTTTGAGAGCTTTGTGGAAAATAAGGGGAAAACATGAAGATCTCCATCTTGGTTTTTGGTTTTGATTTTGGTTTTTTTTTTTTTTTTAAAGAGTTTAGGAAAAGATGACATGCAAAAACTGGCAGGTTATTTTTCAGCTATATAGAAGCAAATAGTTAATATAGATAAAATAATTATAATAAACATCAAAAGGATGCTTAGCAGGGAATAGCCATTGTTGAAAAAAATGCTCACCTGGAATGAAGTGCATTATTCTGGAAGCATATTTTTTTACTTAATGTTACTGATGCACTAATTAAACATCCTAATTTATTTTGTGTTTCACCACCAAGATGCTTCCATATTTTATTTATTAGGTAACAGTAGTATATGATATCCTGTGAAGAAACATGACAATTGCATGTGCTGCGTTGCAATTACATCTCTCCTCATATTTGAAAAGTGTCTTTTCTGCAACTTGTAACAGTTAAAAAAAGTCTTAAGAGTTAAAAACCATCCCAGGTAAATCTGTGATGTTCCTCTTAATGAAAATATTCCATTAGTTCTGAAGTTGATTATAAGCACAAATTCAAATGTTTTGATAACAGTAATTTTTGTGCAAACTTAGTATTATTTTGGCAGCTTAGAACTGACCTTAAATGATTACCCAGGCTATCTTACATAAAGGAATAATGACTAATGAATTGCAGTAGTGTAGCAATAACATCTGTCTTCTGAGGTAAAAAGAGCAATGGTGTTGCCTGTGCTACAGCATCAAATGTGAATAGAGTCTTCGTCTGCATTTTTAGCAAGTGGACAGAACAAAGATATGCATTAGAGAAAGTGTATTTTGTATCAACCAGATGTCAGAAAGATGCAATTTCTCTTTATGTGATCCCCCTCTCTTCAGACTGTGAAACAAACTTATTAGGTTACCTTTGTGATATAAGCTTTCTAAAATGTTTTGACTAATATGTTTTAGTGCTTAACACTAATACCTACATGTCTAATATCCAAGTACATTTTTTGTTATCAAATCATCCAGTGAACCACATGTAGTCTTTTGCTGGTTTATTTATACATCCTCTACTTTGAATAGTTTCCTGGAAGGGTAAAAGGGAAAATTAATTTTCTGCAAATTTTATTTGTATTTAGAAACACAACCCCTCCCCCCATTCTCAGCTTTTACATTAAAAGAAGTTAAAACACAGTATTAAAGTAAAAACTGAAGCATGATGCCTCATTTTTATGGTAGGTGAATTTGAACCTCACTGTCTAGGGAAGTGGCATTTAGGGGATGCAGGAAATGAATCCCTGACCTCTTATGTTCATTGAGTAGCATTTTTTACTAACACTGAAAATTATACAGAGCATGCAGTTATGTACTGTGCTCCTATTTTTTTCATGTCTTGTTTTCAGCTTTCCTTTCTGAAAACTCGATTTTCTAAATTCACCCCCCACACCCCTTGAACAGTTGGTTATGGAATTACTTATGCCCTATTACAGAAACTGTGGTCATATAATGAGAGAGAGAATTGCAAACACTCTCTGCATGTGTAAGTGTGAGTGTCTGCACACAGTATAAAAGCTATAATGCAAGAGTTTGAATTATGAAGCAATAAAACATATTAGAAATACCTGAAAACAATCTGAACAATCAGAAATAAAAGCAAATGATACTGAGGCATAAGATAACAGAGCAAAAAGCAAGTATCTTCGTTAGCTGAAAACTGAATTGGATTAACGATACCAATCACAGAAATGACTGTGAATTCTGGGATAAACATTTCTGGTTTAAATCTTATCTCTGATATCAGCCTGACATTCATTGCTAAAAATCAAGTATGCTACTACAGTAGATTCAATTAAAGTTAGTTGTGCACCACAAACTTATCTCAGAATTCCCTTCTATTTTTTTTCTTGTTTCATTCCAAAACCAAGGATAAGGAAATAAGACAAAACTTACAAAGGTAGAAAGTAGATGTTATAAACTTGTGCACTAAAAGTAAAAATAACTATATGAGGCTGAATGGTGAAGGGGATAAACAGAGGGAAGCACTGACAGTTGAAGGAGATTTGCCCCACCAGAAAAAGGTACACATATATAGCACATTTTAATATCTGTCTGTGTCATTTCAGCTTTTAAAGAAAGGGTGAAAAATTACCTTTCCCACATACTGAGGTTCGGAGCCCATGTACTCCTCCAGCACAAAAAATTGATTCCACACCCAGCCTCGTTTGACTCGCTGGGCAGATGACCTCCTCCCTGGCACTGGGACAACATTTTCTGTTGGCTCTGCTTCTAAAGTCTGTTGTGGTTGTGGATGCAGTGGCGTTAGGAGACCTCCATCAAACAGGACCCAGAGAAGCAGGGATAAGCAGTTCCTTGTAAGCATTGGCAACAGCTTCCCTACAGCAAGCAATAAAAACTCCAGCACTTAATGCAGAGCAGAGCAATCCAGGTTTGAGGTGTCTGTCGCCTCCACCATTTAGCTTCCGATTTTATTGCGGAAATGCTAATGCAGGCATTAATCCTTCTGATGACAAGGTTTTTGCCGCATTAAATTCCATCTAAAGGGACCTATAAAAGAGATTTATATGGCAACATCAAATTACATAAAATTACATTGAAGCGTTCATCAAAATTCTCACACCTAGTTAGTTTCTAGAGACAGAGAAAAAGATTAAGAATCACAGTTTTAAAAGACATTGCTATTTTGATTGTAGCACTGAGCTGCTCTAGAACACTGTACAGTTATTACAGGAATAGCTCATTCTTGCTCTGCTTAGCATTACCCTTGCATCTGTCTGAGGACAGGCCCATAGCCTTTGCTTTATGACCCAGTTATCAGACAAAACTGTCACCCATCAGTGATGTCAAAAATATTTACTATGGATTTACACAGAAAATATTGGGGAA
>NW_009260793.1:2189598-2225245 GCF_000687185.1 Egretta garzetta
TGTCTGTGGGTGGACTTGGACAAAGTTTATACTAAACCTTGGACTCTAGAGAACAGATTTGTATGAATTCCATGGGAAATAAAAAATGGGAAATAGTGCCCATATAGCTAAATACCACAAAGCTGCCAATACACAATATGAAGTCTCTGACTGGCATTCTCTTCTCACAACAAGCCTTGTATAAAAATGATAGCTGTGTTGTTCTTCAGGACTATTGTAAAGTACATTAAAAATGCAGTCCTGATATATGGAGAAAATGACAGAACTGCAGTCAGCAGAGAAAATGAAACAATACAGAAGCCAGTAAGATAAGACAGTGATAGTTATTTATACTGACAAATGCCAGGTACACAGATTAAAAATAAATCAGTGCTAACTAACTACAAGGCTGAGACAGAATTATCACATCAAGTGACAATTAAAACTGTGGTGATCTTTGTAACAGCCAAATGCCATCAGCAAAGAAAAAATAAAACCAAACCAAACAACCTAAGGAACTGTTATGCTCTCACATTGCTCTGTTTATACCAGCATAGACCATTTTTACAGAAAGACAGATAGGAAAATATACTGTGTTTTCTAGCCACAGTATAATTAACAGAGGCGCTTTCTTTTTGTATTTATGAAATGTCCTGATTCATTGCCTGCAATTAATAAAATGGCAGTGCTAAAGGATGTAAATATTTAAATATTACGGAGTATGAAACAAGTTCAATAAAATGTAGCTCTGGCTGTCATTTGCAACTTTAAGCCAGAATTCAGCAGCAATAAAAACTGGTGAAAATGAGCACTCACACCATCTAAAAATGCTGCGACCCAGGCCTCAGTAAAGACACCATGAAGACTGCTAAATCTATTGAATCCATGCTGAAACAAATGGAGCTATTCTAGAATTTAAAAATAGACAATAAGCAATAACACAACATCTACATTCATTTGCAGGTGGGCAGCAGTAAGTACTGAGGCAACATGAAGACTCTAGTGTTTATTTTTCCCCACTCTTCCAGGCTATTGGTCTTCCTTTTAATAGAATGGCTTAATGGCTTTCTTGAAGCTACCCTTGGCTATGCTGGCCCCGATACAGGTGTTAAAACTGAACCCTCACACTTTCATAAGGCCCAGGACACCTGTTTAATGAACACACTTTCCTTTGCATGGCTCTTCTTCATTAGGGGTGGATGACTGGCAGGCTGCATGTTGCAGTAACTTGAATAAAAGGGGATCGAAGTTGTTTTCTGATAACTAACATTTCCATAAACCACAGTTCTATGCTAACAAATTTGAAGTCCCACTACGGACTGAAAACTTAAGAATAAATTAATAATCTTGTCTCATTAGGACCTACAACCTAGGAATGAAGTGCCAGACTACTCTGTGGTCTGCTGGTTGTCAGGTACAAGAAATACTGCTTGTAGGATTTAAGATGGATGCATTTTACATTATAAAAACAAAAACATAATTTATATCACTATGGAATTCACCATTTTGTGAGGGCCATATTGTGTCATTGATTTTTAAGCAGAAGTTTCTACCAAATCAATAAAGAGTTTGCATAAAAATCAATGACATTATATGGACTTCAGAAAAGAAGAAACAATAAAGTACCTAACCATATATATTTTTAATTTTCAAACACTGACAAAGGTTATATTTTCCTTATGAATAATATTATTACTATCCATTACAATAAATAACAGAGAAATTCTTATTTGCTAGGTACATGCTGAAGAATCTAAATAGAAAGGATTTATAATTGCGAGGCTGGAAATCCTAACAAGTTTTGAAGAAGGAAAATGAAACCACTCTAGAAAAATAACTGCACTTCTTATTCTAAATTTAGGGCAAGATTTTCTGTTCTGATTAGAAAGGCTATGTTTTAGATCTTAATAAAAAGAAAGAAAAAAATGTGGTTTAAAGGTATCTATAATTCTACCTTCAGAAAGGATTAAAAATGAGAGAACTCCCATCTGCTCATGATCCTTTAAAAAAAAAAAAAAAAGGTTTTTTAAGTTGTGCTCAAGACATTTCAATGTTTTTAATCTAGAGCAAAATATTGTTAGGTGCAATGGGTACAAACTTCCCACTTGCCTTATCATTTGTATTCTATGGATTTTATTCCAGCAACAAATCTTTAAGACAGGACCCTACCACACTAGAGAACTGCACTCAATATATTTGGTATGTATTTCTATTAGCAGCTTTTTTTATTTAACAGTTCACATGACCTTTTGTGCTTCTCTCTTCAATGCATTCAACAGTCTATGACATCAGGTTCAGACTGTGTTCATCCATAATTGAATTCCAAGACTTCCAAACTCCTGTACCTCTCTTGATCCATGGTTGCAGGGTGCATGCCTAGTTTTTATGGCAAAATCTTAGTAACCGTGAAACATAGCAAAAAAAAAAACCAACCCCAACCAAACAAACACAGAACTCAAAGTATCCTTCTGAATTGCCCAGCCACAGACAGGAGTTGGAAATAAACTTTAAAAAGTGGTGGGATAGTCTGGGATAGTCAACCCCCCCAAATCACACTCTATTCAATTTAACTGCTATACCACTGTTATTTGCTGAGGAGGCTCTGTACATTACAGTTCTCCCAGCAGAGCTCTGCCTCTGGCCATGTCTGTCAGTCAGGGAGCTTTTAAAATGTTATACAACACCAAAAGTAATGCAAAGAGATTGAAGAACTTCAATGAAAGGAGAACAATTCCCCTTTGACTGGGAGGTTAGTAACTAAGTGTAAAACACAGAGCACTTTAACCCCTTCTCTGTCGTTCTCCTGGACTGCCTTCCAGAACACGTGCTGCAGAGGCAGGAAAGAGCAGTTCATTACCTTCATTACCTACAGCTTCAAAAAGCTGATGAATGGGACAGTCAGAGAAAAATGGGTAGCTAATAGGTGGTGTAGTACAGGACTGCAGCACAGATGCCCTCATCAGTGTTCACTATGAAGAATTTTCTTTTTTTTTTTATTTAAAGCTCAGCAGCTAGAAGGCCAATAATTGAGAATCCAGTACTTTGGCACTCAAGAGAACCACTCCAGCTTGCTGCTGTGTAACGCCTGAGCAGTGGGAAACTGAGGCAGAGGGTCTCCCCCTGATACCTCTTCTTCCCCAGCATTTCATTGCTGGCTTTGGAAGAAGCCTGGTGGAAGTGACCTGATAGAATATATTTAATAACACAGCTGGAACTTGTACAGCATTTCAAAGGCTAAGGCCAATATTTCTTTTAGTCTGTATTTACTGTTTGGCATTTTCTTTTTAACCTATGTGTTAGTCTTCCAGCCAGGATACCTAAACCTCTCTTGGTGCTTTTATGTTGTCTTATGCTCATTAGACATTTAAATCTAGCACCCTCATATACCTCTGCCGGGAAAACTGCTATGAGGCCTAGGAGATAAGGATTTAGAAATCCAATCAGAACATTTAGCCATAAGGAAGGTACTATATTGCCTAAATTTTTTAAGGAATTATTTACTCTGATGCTCAGAGATACTTACCTAGTAAGAGAGTTGTGCACAGACACGCATTCTCAATGCATCTCTTCCCCACACAATATGAAAGTACAGAAGGCCAGATTTTTCTTAGATCTTGTTTTTTTCAAGATTAGCTGTGCTAGTCATATCTTCAGACTATTTTATGTGGATTTAACGATTATGTGTGACTTAATTAGCCCATAAAGAGAGCTACAGAGGGAGAACCTGTATGAATTTATCCCCACACATACTTTTATACACTGAGATTACATTTATTCATTTCCCCAGTTTGAAAAAGTGAATGACCCAGCAGCAAGCATGGACAATCTGTTAAAACATGATAATTAAGAAATCTTGATCCTATTTACTCTGTCCTCACAACTATAGGCTTAGAAACTCATTAAATACAAATGATGAAATATCCCTACTAAGATTATTTATTGAGAACAATGAAATACAGTATAAATGGTGCACCTGCAAGAATTTTGATACTGACCTGGATTATGCTGTCATTAATCTAAACAGCCTGAACTCAGGAATGTTTTCAGAATAGCAAAACTGATGCCTGCCATTACTGCTGCAATAACCCTTAATCAAAGGGAGCCATGGCACTGCACACACAAATCACCTCACCAAGCTTGACAAAGGTTGTTCCTTCTAGAGAGGACAGCCATACATCCTCTGCAGTCACTAGTGTGCACATAAGGCCTGATTTAGAGAAGTCTTTGAAAGGAAATTCTAAATTATTTTTCATCTTATGGTTTAATGCCAGCAGGCAGCTCAGGCCCACCCAGCCGCTTGCTCACTCCCCCTGCAGTGGGATGGGGAAGAGAATCAGAAGGGTAAAAGAAAGAAAATTCATGGGTTGTTGAGATAAAGATAGTTTAATAGGGGAAGCAAAAGCTGCATGTGCAACAAAGGAAAATAAGAAGTTCATTCACCATTTCCCATGGGCAGGCAGTTGTTCAGCCATCCCTAGGGAAGCAGGGCTCCATCAGGAATAATGATTACTTGGGAAGACAAATGCCACAGTTCTCAACATTGCCCCTTTCCTCTTTCGTTCCCTCCAGTTTTATTGCTGAGTACAATGACATATGGTATGTGATATCCCTTTGACCAGTTGGGGTCAGCTGTCCCAGCTGTGTCCCCTCCCAACTTCTTGTGCACCCCCAGCCTGCTCACTGGTGGGGCAGTGTGAAGGCCAGAAAAGGCCTTGACTCTGTGTAAGCACTGCTCAGTAGTAACAAAAACATCCCAGTGTTATCAACACTGTTTTCATCACAAATCCAAACCACAGCATCACACAAGCTACTATGCAGAAAATTAACTATCCCAGCCAAAACCAGTGCAAATCTGTATGAAGTATCTATTTGGATCAGGCTGCAGGTGTGCTACTGTCACATGCAGACAAGTAAGAAACACTAAAGCTCTGTGAAGCGCTCAAAACTGTCTTCAGTCCAGCAAAGCTGATAATTGCATCTTCATGAATGGAGGCAAATTGCTTACTGACAAAGTATCCATTATGCACTGATGGTGGGAACATTTCTGCAGCCACCTTAATAATAAATCTATCAGCATAGAGAATGCTTTTGCTTATGTGAAACAACAGCTAATGTAGAGCAAAGATCTCCTTACCCATAAAGATGTTTGAAGAAACTTGGCCGTACTGTAAAATGGTTGATCCATGCCAGATGGGAAGGCCAGCTAAGATCTGTAACTGTGGATATGCTGTAATAGCTGACCATCTAACCTCGCTTCTCTGCAATATCTTGGAATAAGAAAGTACAACAACAGGAAAAAAAAACCTGTCTCTGCTGTCAGCATCTATTAAAATTAACTGCTAAAGCATTTGAGATGATATATCCTGTGGTTAAAGGAAGGGTAAAAGGATATGGAAAACCTCAGTTCATCTTTCACCTTGATATGTTTTCTTTCTCTGACCTTAGGCAAATCAGTTAGGCTGATATACTCAAAGGCATTTAGTTAAAGAATTCCCATTTGGCTAGACTCTAGATGTCCATATATCTTTATGACTTTGACTTCCTTGAGCTTCGCAACCTATGTAGACACCTTGGAAAAAACAGTAGTGCTTCATTTTTACCACCTCATCTTTTTTAGTTAGGGTAGGAACTGAGGGTTAAGAGGGAGATTAGAAGTGAACAGATTAGAAACCTCAAACTATCAAGGAGAGTAATTCTCAATCTCTGCATCCTCCCAAGGTGGAAGAGTTTCAACAGCGTGATTGAGCAAGTCCCACTTCTGTAGCCACAAAACCCTTTTGGTAAGTGTAACATCTGGAATCCATGCCAAGTAACACTCATAGGGTGGGAAAAAAAAAAAATCAGTGTTTCTACCTGCTGAGAAATCATCTGACTTACGGGGGTCTTAACATGATCCAAAACGGTTACTCCTTTATCTCCATTTGTGTGGGGGACAATAGGCTGTAGAAACCTAGAATGGCTCTCTAGCTATATAGATTGACCCCTCATGAAGTTGAACACCTAAATCTCAGTCCCTTTTTAAGTGGTTGTTCATATGAAGCTAATCATGAACAGGAGGAACAGAAGCCCAATACCCTATGCCAAACCCAAATATTCTGTAGCTTAGTGATTAGAGCACTCCAATAACATGTGAGAACTATGGGTAGAAAATGCACAAATGGAAGATGAATCTTGGTATTTCTGGAAGATATATGCCACCATCTGGAGGAGAACTGTACTGGACAAGCAGATGATGCCCTTTCTCATGCAATATGGTGGCTTTAGCTCTCCTTTTGTTAAATACTATTACAAAAGCCCTAATATTTTATGTCAAATATTTTGCTTGATATAAAGTTACTAAATATGCAACTTTGCAAGAAAAATATGAGTTCAATTAGGGCTATGATTTTTGGATTTGACTGCCAAAACTACTACCCCTCTCTATTCAATGGTTATTTGCAGAGATGTATTTTCTATACCAAGTTAAGAGTTCAATTCTAATGTCAGATATGCCTATAGATATCAGAAGTGATACTACTATGAATCTGGAACACTCTATTGAGTTTTTACTGGCATAAACCCAAAGTGAGATGAGAATGATGTCCCTGATCTTCGAGTATGACTGTCCTTGTAGCACATTCATACGAAGGTTGCGACAAAGATATATTACAGCACAAAAACCATGTGGTATAGCACATCAGTATCCAATAAACGTATTTTTGAGGTGCCTAACATTAGGGGGGTGTCTGATTCTATTTGGCATTTCTAAGCACTACAATAATAAAAGTATTATAGCTCCACAGACATGCTTTAATAATTGGTTTTCTAGCATATAAAAAAGTGACTACTTAAGAGAGTTTGATAACAACAAATTCACACGATAGATACTTCCAAAAAAGTGTAGCTGTACGATGCTGAGGGTTATAAAAAATGTAATGAAAAAAAGCAATATAAAAATATTCTGTGTGCTTGCAAAACAATAAACTGGTTCTATATACAACTATTTATACCTATTGTGTCAGCTTTGTCATCATTAGCAATACTTGCAGGAGATCATTTGTGACATAAATATAAGCCACTGAGCCACCATCCTCTACATGGGAAATTATCATGTTTAACTCACAAACATATATCAGGGAGATAATTGTTTAAAAAAAAAAAGACTTTCATTATAAAATTCAACTTTCATTATAAAAATGAAAATACATCAGTCAATGCACAAGGCTCCATGGTTAATTGAATTCTTGAAAGTTAACTCAGGTAAAATGAAATTTTCACTACAGGTTGAAAATGAATTATTTTGGTGAGATTCAAATCCAGGCCAGTACTACTCTGTAAATACATAGTGCAGCTCTACAGTTTAATCATCAGTTAAAATTAAGAAACGAAATGCCTGAGAACAGCACAAAGTTTCCTTTGCTTTAGGAAGATGGTCAGATGATGAAGTACCATCATCAATTTTATTTTTATTCTGTCTTGTACCATGTTATGTTGGTCTTGTCTCAGAAGAGTACTATGGTGAACTTATACCTCTGTCAATGATCTAAAATCTTTATTTTTGATAAATTACAAACATTTTCATTTCTGGTAGGAATCTGTCAATGTCAAAGCATGGACAATCAGGAAACCATCCTTCATTCCACTGTCCTCCTATGTTTTTTTTGAATGAATACATGAGACGGGGGAAAGGAGAGAAAGGCAAACAAATCAAAACCTTTCAACATATTAGCAATATATGGAAGGGAAAAAAATCTCAGGCTGCAACTCAAACATATTTATAATTTTGTAGGTACACAGGATACTGAAATGAATGTGAGCACATTTTAATGTGCTCTGTGACCTATCATTTTGTTATTTCTTGAGGTATTTCTGTTTTTCCCAATCTGTCAAGAATTCTACCAATTGATTCAGACTGCAAACATACTTTAGTTAAGACCCCATTATTAAAAGACTTTCTGCAATTGATCAGACTCTGATTGTAATAAATTTGACACAATCCATTATATTACCTTGTGTTAGAAGGAGTACATAAATATACTACATTATACAACTAAGTCAAGGATATCTTAAAATGAGTCCTTGCAGGCATCTGTGTGGGTATTGAGTATATAATGGCACAATAATTGCTTAATACAAACTTGGTGTATAACCTTAGACACTTAAAAATGAAAATATGGCTCTTCCAGTCTCAATTACAGCAATTTGGATAAAATAGATTTAAATGTCTCTGTCTCCCTCACCGTAGTATTTAAAAGTATTTAATCCTTAATATTCCTTTCCATAATAGATTATGGAAATCCATAGCCTGACTTGTACTTTCAGCCCAACTCCTACATTTTCCGTCTTTTGAAAGGTTAACAGATTTGTGCTAACGGTACTGAATTATATAATTTAGAGGATGGTACCCTCCTCAGGAAAAAATGACAGACAGAAGTTTTGCCCAACAAGTTTCAAGCCATTAATCTTGTGAATGTTAACAGGTAGTCCCAGAGACAACAGGACTAACAGACAACCCATTAATTCTCTTAACTGTGAGAACATCCAGCTCCCTTCAATATTCTGGAATCACCTAATTTACACTGGGCTTACTCCAATGCTCAGTAATAAATAACTCTTATGCTTAGTAATTTATCTCTTTTCACAACTCATTTTCACTTGTTCTCACTCTATCGACATATACCCTGTTAGGTCCAGCAGTTGTAACCAGCCTATGACTCTTTTCTGACCATTGATGAACTAACAAAAAAATCCTTCATGGGTTTTAAAACATCAGAAATAGTAACCCTACAGTTTCTGTTTCTATTTTTTAAAACAGTTTTCTTTGGTTTGCCCACCTTTACAGCATGGGAATATAAGGTCATCACAGCAGCTGAGACAGGCTCTGGGTAGACTGACAACAGCTATTCTAACTAGAGAGTACAGCCATCTATAAATAACTTCAACCAAAGTAATCGTCATTTTTTTTTTCTTGTTCAGAAGCAGATGCGTTTCATGAAAATTCACCAAATATCAGAGCTGTCTGTGAATAGCTAGTCTCTCCTCAAGAACCCTTTCACTCAAGTAAAACCTTCCACTCTCCAGTCAATGCGGAAAAGTTCCCAACCTAAGTCAGCAATTAAACTCAGAGATGTTAAAAGCAACCACGAGGCTTTTTGTGTAGAGTCTTCAGAAAAGATAAGACAATATTCTTGCCTGACTTTCATCTTTATGAATACTCATGTCTCTTGTGTGCAACTGTTCATTTCCCAAATTCAAGCTTAATGAATTGAGTAATTTTATAAGAGATGCCTGCTGTGAATTTCAGCAATTAAGGCCCAATACAGACAATAGATGAGGTGGTGCATGAGGAAACAGAGGGCTCATTTTGGTGTCACTTACTACTGCAGCCTTATCTGTCTTGTCCAGAGAAATAAATGCAAATATTATTTGTGAAAATAATTTTCCTTTCAGATTCTTTCCTACCCTTCTACATTTTAAAGGACAAGAAAATAATATATTAGAAGAGAGACAGGTCTTGTCATCTGTATAGCACTCACCCTCGGCAATATAAATAATTGCAGGTGTCCTCTCACTGACCCATTTTTTCCCCATAGGGTACACAAGTGGGCCTCTATTAACTGATGTGGATATATTTTCACAATTTCAGTCATTTCAGTCATCTGTTTTAATATAATACATTAAAGGCAAACATTCTTTTGTCTCTTATGTTGATACATACATTCCCCAACTCACAGCATTACAAAAACCACAGGAAATAGACAACTTTAAATGTGAAATGCAAAATCTTATCAATCTTTGAAAGCTTATTTACAATTTCAGAAAACCTTTTTCTTTGGGAAACAAAAATGTTCATAAAGACTCATAAGCCATTTTCAGTTAGCGCTGATTTAACTTAGAATGGAAACCATATAATCTTACTGTGCTTCTCCCCTAACATTCTGCTTTGAATTATTTTAATAGTCAAATAAAACAGTATTAATTAAAGCACATAATTTCAAAACTGTTACACCCAAGATCCTCAGTCTTCCTAAAAGACAGTGGTTGGTTTTTCTTTTGTGTTTGCAATTTAAGAAAAGTTTTTCCCTTGTCTGAGCTCCCTCCATGCTACTGTAAAAATGCAACTATATAGTGGATAGGTGGTTTATGATTTATACAACTTAGTTGAAGACATGTAATGAGCAGCTTGTTTATTGCACATATTTCTTCTATTTTTTATAATAAGCATAAATTTGTCTAGTTACTGCAGTTTGCAAAACTGTGGTTTAGATGGGAAATCAATAATGCCTTTTTAAGGTTAAGCTCAGTGAAACAAAGTGCTGAAATAGTCCCTGATGAAATTGCACCTCAGCTGAACTCACAAGGAACAGCATTATGGAAAGAGGATAATGTCATACCTGCAGTATTATAGATTACAGCCAATCAATCAGATATATTGTAATCGCTAAGGGCACAATCCTATTGTACTAAAAAAATACCTTCAGGCCTCAAGGTAGAAAGATTGACACATTTACTCTGGAGCAACCTAAATCAAATACTTCCCTAAAATGAGTGAATTAACCTTCCTAGAGGACACAGCCCAAAGAGAGACACACATTTTGTCCAGGTAGAAATGGAGTACTGGGCCAAAGACTAAGCTAGAAGGAAGGCTAATTCTCTGCAGTGAAAAACCACAGAGGGTGCTATTGCTTTGGTGGAAATAAACATACATTTCCCCCAGCGTAGCTTCTGACATGTGGTAAAGTGTGACTCACTGTGTGGTTCTGCTCATTACAGGATCACAGAAACACAGAATGGTTGAAGTTGGAAGGGACTTCTTGAGCCCACCTCGTCCAACACCCCCCTGTCCCCGTCCCCCCCAGCAGGCTGCCCAGGACCATGTCCAGTTGGGTTTTGAATTTCTCCACAGATGGAGACTGCACAACCTCTCTGGAGAATCTATTCCAGTGGCCTGGCCATTCTACAAGTTTTTGACCCACATCACTATCTGCTTATCTAATCAGTATTTCATCAGCTTCTCTATGAGGATGTTTGCCAGACAGCGTGAAAAGCTGTTTTAAAGTCAAGGTAAACAACATCCACTACTCTCCCCTCATCCACCAAACTAGTCACCTCATTATAGAAGGTTACAAAACCAGCTAAGTGTTATTTCTCCTTTGTAAATCCATACTGACTAGTCTCAGCCACTTTCTTGTCCTTCATGTGTTTAGAAACAGTTTCCAGGTTTCCACTACTTTCCCAAGGACTTAGATGAGGCTGACTGGCCTGTAGATCCCCAGATCTTACTTATTCCCCTCCTTGAAGATATGGGTGACATTTGCTGTCCTCCAGCCCTTGGGAACCTGTCACAATTGTCATGACCTTTCAAAGTGTGATGGGTTAAAGTTGGCTGGATGCCAGGTGCCACCAAGCCACTCTATCACTCCCCTCTTCAGCTGGACAGGGGAGAAAAAAATATATAAAAAAAGCTCGTGGGTCAAAATAAGGACAGGTTTGATTTTTCAGAGCCACTGCGGACCTCAAGTGCCTGGTGAAATCCTGAGAATGCTTTCAAGGAACAAGATATGCTCTGTACTCTAAAGACTTACAAATTAATAGCAATAAACATGCAGATACTTAGTAGATATTAAAAGTACCAAATAAATACTATCTAGAAGATAGCATTTTAATCTAGTGAACAAAAAGATTAGCTCACCTATGATACTTAAAATATTTATATGAAAAATATTTTTTTTTCATATAAAGCTCTAAATATTAATGGGTTTGGGTCATACTTTATCATAAATGTAATAATCAAACCTTGTTTGGTGTCACAATTGTTATCTGGGTAATTTTCATATGTAAGGAAAGATAGCTCAATTTTCACAGTGAGCTTTATGAAATATATCTGTAAATTAATACATTTATATCCCCAATATTCTTTAAAATGGCACTCAGCTTCCTACCTTTCTCTAACAGAGACAGTAAAATTATTTCTCATAATTTTATGACAGATTATTCGGAAATATAAAGTGAACAATTAAGTCACCATAAAATCAAGTATTTGCTTTGCTGGGTGTTAGTAAGGTGTTAAAAGCAATTGATGATATGTAAGACAATAAAAGCTTATCGCTTAGAGAAATTCCAGCTGAACTGCTTTTATGCCTTTGCCTCACTTTAGCTAAAATTTTCTCTGATGTTAGAGCTTTGAAATTCCTGGGAGGGTTTTATCCCCAGGAAGAGTCTTATTTTCCATTTCAAAAAGAACTAAAACAATTCTTTGTTTTTACCCCTTTTGATACACATACACATTTTTATATGGTTTGTGGCATTAAAAAGCATTAAAACCCAAACCTCAAAACTGAGAAATTGAATAAAGCTTTACTTTTGAGACAGCGTCTACCATTATTGGCTTTACTGCTCCTTTGGTTTTGCAGACACAACACAATGCAACAAACTCATGTGATCAACGAGAATTTTCATTGATTCACCACTTGCAACCCTGTATTCCTCAGCATCTGCTAGACTGTCAGCTGTGTTTCCACCTATTTACCTGCTAGCTTCAGTCAGAGGCAGGAAGGAATTTCTGGTGAGGACCAAAGCAAGAGAGAGACCAGGCAGGAGCCCAGCAGATCCCATCTCTCCCCTGACATGTGTGAAACAGAATCAGTGTTGAGCAGTTTGAAACCTGACTAAGGTCACCCACTTGAGAGCCCTAACTATGTTTCAATAATACTGGGGAAGGGGGCTATCCTTGTATTTTTCCTCTCTGTTCTGCCAAACATTTAGAAAGTCCTGGTTTCCACCTCAGAATGACCAAGATCTCTTATGTTTACGTATATGTATTCATCATGATGTTTCTGCTACGCTTGTTTAATGATGGAAAGCTCAGAAACAAATCTATTGTCATCAAAGGAAACAAAAAGAAAAAACAAGGTTCCAAGATTCAGCTTTGCCATTAGCATGGAATAAGCAACTCATCCTCTAGGATGCATACCCCCCCTCAAATACAGAAAGTATTAGACCTTCTGAAGGCCCTTCCCAGTTCAGTAAAAAAGACTCTACTTCTCTGTTACCTGTGCTAACCATCATTACGGTATTCAAGCATCACTAACGATAATTAAATATTTAACTAGTTAGCATCTGGGGCAATAGTTGGCAGCCTGGCTGGGCAGTAGCTCCTGTGAGCAGCAGACAATCAGAGCAGAAAGAATTATTGTGATTATTTCTTAATGATGTGGCTAAAATGGTTCTCAGCTAATCAATGAAAAAGTCTTACCTACTCAGCCCTCGGTCAGAAACAACCTGAATAAGAAGTATGCAAAAATGAGCTTTCAGCCAGATTACACAGACTTTCATATTTTACTATTGCTGAGAAATAACCACACCATAATAATGTAAGTGAACCTGCAGACGAGGTGCAGGGCGTTGCTAATTGCCCCATAAATACACAGATGAGCGCAAGCAACTGTGCAGCATCCCAGTTATCTAACTGGCTCAGGCTACATAAATTAAGAACAAAATACAGCACCAGTGTTCCAGCTTGTCAACACATTGATCAGCTCATCCCTTTACTGCTCACTTATTAATCGCCTGCCTTATCTCCCTCTCTTATCTGCTGTAGCAAATTTTAGAACTAGTATTTAGAGGAGGGCAAAGGGAAGAGAGAGGAAATGGGGCTGTCTTGTTTATTAAAATGCAATAGCTAAGACAAGACATTAAGTTTACAGTTAGACTCCTGAATTAGAGAGGTCTGCTTCTCAAAGATGCTCTCAGTCAGAGGCTGTGTGTGCAGAGTATTTTGGAAAATCAGGCCAGATTTTTAGATACATCTTAGCTTAGGGCACAATATATCTTTTCATGATTAATTTGTATAGGAGGCTGGAATATATGCCATGTTAAAACTTAGGGTTTATTTACTTGTGTGAGTACTCGAAAAATTTGCAGCATCCTCAATGATGCTCTAGTTCACATGGTTGCTGTCTGAAGGGATATTTGAAACAGAGCAACCAAATTGTAACCAATCTGATTCTGAAGAACACTAGAGTCTTTTCAAGTATTTGCAGCAAAACTAAGACTTTTTCTTTAATTGACTCAGAGTTGATGTCCCTTTCAGCCTAAGGGAGGTGGCAACATTTCACCTCCCAGATGTCCTTTTGTTCTGCAAAGATTAATATTGAAATTTATATATTTTTATATATATATATACACACACACTCCTAGAAAATCAAGGCAAAACCCTCAGGTGTCTATTTTTCTTCAACTTATTTAAAAATCAAGTCATTGCCTGTCATTTATATGATAAAATCTCCTAATTAAGCGGGACAAAGATTTCATGACAGGTACATTTGCTTTGGTCTTTAGGACAGAAATTTCGGGATAATAAATTTTCCTTTATTCTGTGTTGTTTCTTTGTGTATATTTATACACAAATACTAACACACACACACATATATATGCACAAATATTTGTATACATGCCTCATAAGAAAAATGAAAGTGTATTGCTTACAGACATGCTTAAGAGTGATAAATTGTCAGAAAAAAACACCAAATATATTGACTGCTGACTAAAATAAATTAAGCTTCCCAATAC
Source organism: Egretta garzetta (assembly GCF_000687185.1). Classification (NCBI taxonomy): domain Eukaryota; kingdom Metazoa; phylum Chordata; class Aves; order Pelecaniformes; family Ardeidae; genus Egretta; species Egretta garzetta. Next base: position 2,204,128 of record NW_009260793.1, read on the forward strand.
AATGTAAAAAACCTTTACATTTCCAAATTTATATAAAAAGTAAGCATTTCTGAGAGACACCACTGATGATATGACTTCCTCAGATTTTTTTAAGGTGCAAGTTTCCCTTCCTATATGTTGTGATTTAACCGCAGCTGGCAACCAAGTGCCACCTAGCTGCTTGCTCACCCTCCCCTCTTGCCATGGGACGGGGGAGAGAACTGGAAGGGCAAAAGAAAAATCGTGGGTTGAGATAAGAACAGTTTAATAATTGAAATAAAATGAAATAAAATAATGTTAATAATAATAATAATAATAACAACAACAACAACAATAATAAATTGTAGTCAAAAGGAAAACAGACAACAAAAAAGAGGAACAAAACACAGGAAAAAACATGTGATGCAACCACTCACCACAAACCAACGGATGCCCAGCTCCTCCCCACCCCCAGCAAACTTCCCCCATATACTGAGCATGATGTCATCACATGGTCTGGAACAGCCCTTTGGCCAGTTGGGGTCAGCTGTCCTGCCTGTGCCCCCTCCCAGCTTCTTGTGCCCCTGGCAGAGCAGGGGAAGCTGAAAAGTCCTTGACTGGTGTAAGCCCTACTCAGCAACAACTAAACCGTCAGTGAGTTATCAACATTCTTCTCATCCTAAATCCAAAACACAGCACTGTGTCAGCTACTAAGAAGAAAATTGACTCTATCACAGCCAAAACCAGGACCCCATACCATACACACTCCGAAAAAGTCTCTCAATAATGGATCTGCTGTTCTCAAGTGGCAAACAACCCAAAGTAGCCACTTAGTACATCTTCCACTTTCCACAAAGTGCAGTGGTCTAGTGCCTAGATGTGGAAAGAAAATCAAGTGTGTTCTTCCATTGAAAAAAGCCCTGAATACAATGCTTTATCCCAAAGAGTATAATCTGTCCATAAAAAACTCACATGCACTTTCTATTATTTTGACTGTGTTTCCAATAACAGTTATTTTGAAAATTAAAGCACTTATTGTAGCACTTTCACATTCCATGCTTCATTTTTAAATTTTCTCTTGTCAAAACTGGAACTACAGATTTAATTTTGACACAAAAAAGAAATAAAATGACTCTTAATGTGGCTCAGAATTTTCTTGAGTTTACAGAGGGTGGTGCAGGAAGAATAACTTGATGAAAATTTAAGACTGAATGGATAAATTGCAAACACTCACAATAGATGCTAATACACATTTTGCATTCTTGCAAAGTAAGCTATTAATGGAAATAGTCCCTGCTTATCAAATTCTTACTGCAGTACTCAAAAAGTACAGCACAACTAAGAAGGCCAGAAAATTTTAAAGCTGTGAAAAGTAGAAATGAATGCTTACCTGAGATTTAAAGAGGATGAGCAATTTGAAAAGAAAACATTACAGATGTAGAAGAGTAATGATTTTAAATGGCCAATCTTTTCATACACTATTCTATGATATTTTCTCTTTTCTTCTGATACTGCTTTACTAAGGTTATTATGCTACTGCAATGAGAAATAAAAAATCTACCACTTTTAAAGGTAAGTATGGCATATCTCCTATCATTGTAAAAGAATGAGATGAAATTTGTCTTTTAACACCCCAGTGGTGATGTATCATTCTGTGGTGAGGCAGTAGACAATATTACTTTTGTTAAGATGTGTTAGATAGCTGTTGCTGCTGCAAGCAAGATGCCTGTCTGCTGTTTCCCTAAACAGGAGCTGGCAAGAAAACCCAAGAGCTGTAACAAGCTGACATGTCTCCAGGAGTCAGAAACTTTCTACCCATAAAAAATCTCAGCTCTGAAAATAGCCCATCAGCAGCTATGGTAGTGTCAGCCTGGATTTCAGAAGATAGTATTCCCAAGGAAATTTTAGCAGTAGAATTAGTGCTTTGATTTCTGGTCACAGCAGAGAAGTTTAAGGCTGACCACTGTGGTTGACTCTCAATTAACCCAATGGAAGCCCTTTTACATGTAAAATTCAATCACTTGCATCAAATTTTTGGGGGGCTGATTGTACCTCCCACATGACACTGCATCTTATTTATAGTGTAGGGTGGAGAGGCTCTGTCCGTACTGTGGGTTTCTGGGACCCATTGGAAGAGTTAATCTGGCAGGTCTTCACAGGAAAATCCCCAAATGTAACTTAAAAAAGTTCTTCTTTTTTAGTTTGTAGAAAATAGAGGCAAAGAAAGAAAAGAGGCATGCATACACTAGCAAAAATAATAAAATTAGATTTAATGTAAAATGTACTCTACTAGGATTGTATGAAGTAGAAAACTTCATAAAGTGGAAAGCTCTCTCTTTTTGACTTTCTAGATCTGAACTGTCCTTCAATTGTTTGTTGAAAAGTAAATATGACTGACAATTAACATGAAAAGCTTCCTATTGGAAATAATACTGTTGGTTAAACTAAGTTAAACCACATAAAACTAAAGAAAAGTTATTTTAGAGACAAACTGAGGAAGTATTTTTTAAAATTATGTTCCCTTTCAGAGTTTTTCAAAATAGATTTCTCAGACATAAAATACCTTCCCAAAACAAAACTTTTTGAAATTAAAATAGTCATCATTGAAAAAATATTTCTATTGATCTCAAAACTCAAAAACTAAACAAAATTTACATTTTCATTTCATATAGTATTTTGAAATTTCACTTTTTTCTTTGTAAACTGTGCTTTATTAATTAAAAAAAATATCTTTCACTTTTAGTATTATCAGCTTTTTATATCAACCCTAAGTTTAAATCAAGAACATTTGTAAACCAAGGATTGTTTCTAAAGGGATTTTTAAAAGAAAAGAGAAAAAAAAAACCCTATTTTTTAAATATGATAAAGCAATTTAGGGTAAGGTCTCTTATAAAAACAGTATGACACATTGTTATATAACAACTGTTTTCCATTCTCTTTTAATAGTAGAAAATCTGCGAGCCTTTAAGAACAAAAACACCAGTTAAAAAAAAAGAAATCCAACTAAACCAGTAGCCCTGTATCCCGGAGTCACTGCTATCATAATTTAAGTGGAGTACAGTCCAACTGGAGTCATCAGTTGTGGGAGGTAAAAACAAAAGAGGAATAGAGAAGATTACAAGGTGCCATTCAACAAAACAAAGGCAAAAAATTATAAAAGTATATGGAACATGAGCTGGAAGTCTGTCCAGCTGGTTTAACATATCATATTAGCAGAGAGGTAAAATCTATGCCCCCAGGATGGGCAACGGCCTTACGAGTTAGAGACTCCAGAAATTCAGCAGCTACACACACCACAGACTCAGCAGCAAAGAGAGTTATGCAAAGGAGGCTACAGCATTCCTGGAACCTGGCAGGAAGAGCAAGGACTTTGAAGGAAAGGTTTTGAAGCCAGCCTGTACTTATGTTCACATGATTGAATACTATTACACAGCAGCTCCAAATATTTCTCTCCATAAAATGACAGTTTAATTTTATAACATCAGCGTAATTTTCATGCACCAAATGCTGAGTTGTGACATGAAACGCTTATTTGCATGAATTTCCATCATGCTGTCAACACCAGGTTTCTTAGCAAACCTGTACGCTTGCACCTGCTCTAGCTATCGAGGCTAGCAAATCAACCTCCACAGGGCCCATGAGCTTAGCTTTGCTTTCTACATCCACTTTTGTCACTTGTGTCCTCCTATTCTCTTTCCCCACTGCATGCAGTAAGAGGAAGCCCTTGCTTCGAGTCAAAAGCCAGTAAGTCAATTAAGATTTCTGTCTTACAGAATCACTGCCACCCAAAATCTGGTGCTTCTCATTTAAGAAAGGGAAACAATAAAGATAATTTGATTAAACAGATTACACTTCATTCCATACAAAAAAAAAAAAAATGCTTAACAGAATTCAATCTTTATTGTTTGCCCATGTTTTTTTGAAAAATAAATATTTTTCATATGCTTTATTTTTTCCATTGTCTGAATTAGGAATATCATTCTATATTTCATTCTTTATCCACTAAGGTAATAAGTGATTATATTAATTAAAAAAATGTAAAGAGCTGAAAAAGTGTCATTTTCCAATGTCAGTTATGCGATGCAAGAAAAATCAGTTGTGTTATGCTGCATTTAATATAGTCAGTGGAGATTAGAACCTGGCTCTGTATTCTTATTCTGTATTTTAATTATATTCTGTAGTCATTCAAAAAACTTTTGAAGCCTAAATAATACCTCCACAGTCCCACAGCTACTAACTAACATCTTCGAAGAATGATGAATGACGTGACAACTTCATATACCAAACCCATTTAGTTCAAGTACTTGTGGAGTTCTACAAAATTACTTCGACTTTTTATAATGTTAAATGAATTCTGAATTTGGCTCCAAATGTTTATTTACCAGCTATCAATTTTATAATGAACTAGATCCTTGTGAAGAAAACTATTAATAGTTCTGAAAAAAAAAAAAAAGGAAAAGGGATTTTGTATTTAAATGATCAGTTCAAATGGCTGAAAATATTTTCAAGTCTGTTATGCCGATTCACATAATTTTGTAATTGTTCTTTACAATGCAGTGATGCATTCAAGTTTTAAACATTAACTGAGATAGCAGATTGCTTTCCAATTCCATCAAGAGACAACCCACAAGTTCATAGATCCCTTAATTTTCCTTTTTATTCAATTAACATCACCTGTTTGCAGATATGTCTTAAGATAAGAATGTAGTTGCCTATTTCAGACTTGAAAGATTTTACATTGGAATGGATAAAAGCAACTGTTGCAGAACATAGTACATGCACACAGTATAGGGACAATTTTGATCCTAAACTTAATTTTTTGCTCCTTACATGACCAAGTAACTGTAGTGGAGGGTTTTTTACTAGTCTGGTATTTTTAAAGAAAAAATAAATAAATCACAAAAGTAGTAACATCCCTAGGTTCAGCATTTCAGGGCTGCATAAATTACGGATTCCTTAGCAAGGTCTGCACTTGGCCTCATTCAGATTCCGCAAACTGAAGCTTAGCAGGATTCTTGCACATCATTTTCGTTCAGGAGAGAAAGACAGGCTTCTTGGGCACTGTCTAGGATGAAAAGCATGATCACTTACCCTGCAGTTACTTACACTCCACTCATTCTGATTATAACAACAGAGCAGATTTACCCTGTTGAATAGAAACTGCTTAATTAAGTTCTCCCCCCTACTTCAGCCTCTTATCCAATAGTGTCTAAAGTTAAAGCTGTGGTTTGACATCATTGTATTGAGACTAATAATTTTTTGCTGTCTACATAAACATGCATGAGAATTATAGTACATATTCACGTTGTCAAGTACTCATACATAAACATTTTACCAATTTAATATTTAAGTATTGCTCTGTAATACTGTTGGTACTCTGAATAATTTAAGTCAGTCAGAAAAGTATTAAAAAGTAATTTTTTCACAATGTGTCATCCATGTTTTGTTTCATTCTGAGAGCATCCTTTGGCATCTGTATGCCTCGCGGGATTCAGAAATCTTCTGTAAGATCATTTTACTACAAAAAAAGACCCACTTGGATATAAACAGCCTGCCACAGAGCTGACAGCAGACTTTTCATCAGTCACAATTCTCTCTACCTCTATCTCCAACTTTTTCAGAAGTGAAAATTCAACTGTTTAATGGGTTGTATGAGAGCAAGCTCTACATTACTATTTTGAGACTCCATATGAGATGGCCAGCTCCTTCCCTCAGGAGGAGGGGGACCTGTGATTACCATATGTCACTCCAGCAAGCTGGTCTGAAAGGGATGACCTTGTGCCTCCTTCTGATTCTGTGAGCAGAAGCATGACAGGACACTTACCCATCACCATTAATAATCAGGAAAGCCGGGCTCCTGGAGCACTGGCTTGGATGAAGAACAAGATTAAAGATGGTTACACAGTTCCACATGAGTTATTAGCTGTTAGCCTGATGTAAACATGACTAACGGATAATGGAATTAGTTTGGCTGAGCAGAAATCACTCGGAGGAGCCTAAGACTTCCATCGTGAAACATTTCATAGAAGAGAGAGAAGGGGGACTTTGAGAGCCTGGGAGGGTTATGACATTACTTGAAACAGAATCCTCTCAACGCAGCAGATGGGCTTTTTGTCTTTGCATGGGCACTTTGGAGCTCAGAGGAAAAAAAAATTAATGCGGGGAATGGGACAGAGTGATAGAAAACATTGCTGATTTCAAATCACTTTCTAGTAGTCCCACCTAGTAAACTACTGAGTATTTTTGTCATTATGGATTTTTTTCTCTGAATTTGTGCATTTATTTTGTTACTGGATTTGTAGCCACTTACAAGTTTGTTTGGTTGGTTTTTATAACAGCATTTAGCTCAATAAACAGCAACAGACCTGACACTTCACTGTTAAACAGACACTAAGCAAACCAAATTTAAGATCTAGAAAACTTTCCTGCAGGAGCCCAGAAGCAATTTTCTCCTGAGCACTCAGTGATCAGACCTTAAAAATAAAAGATAAAAGGTTTTCTGGATTTCAGGTACACCAATAGACATCTCGAGAAGCACCAAGGACAAGCAAGGTATTCTTACAGATTTTTATCAATGCAACTGACACAAAAATCCGCTTAGACTTATTGAAGAGGCTAGAAATATACACTTAAAAGTATAGCATTCACACAGCCTCCAAAAACAACAGAAAAAAAGGGGGGAAAAAAGAAAGAAAGAAGAAAAAAAAGAATCACAGACTAAACTGTAACCCCACTTTCCACCCCCATTTCTTCTTATGAAGAGCAAAGAGAGAGGATGGGCAAACATCAGGAAAAAGAAGCACAGGAAGGACTGGGTACCAGTGAAAAATCTTAATTTCTTTTGCATCCATGTAAGTCATGAAGTCAACAGCATGTCAGACATCTCTATAAGTTCATTAGCTCCCTTCTGCTTTTTAAAGTTGATCAGGAAAAAGGAAAAGAATAAGAGAGGGGAAACATTTGTGAAAATGATGCTGAAAAAAGCCCAACAAATTATTTATCACTTTTCTTTCCACTTTTGTCAAATTCATTTTAAAGCAATGATATGAATGACAAAACAAACCTTTGTGATTACAGGATCTGGGGACATTTTAAAATGGCATTTCAGAAGAAAAAAGTAGCTTGCAGGGAAAAAAAAAGAAACTGTATACATCAGTTTTACCTGAAAAAAATTCTGCAAGTCTCTAATGTCCTGAAAAACTGATACATGAGTCTTCTCATACTTATACTAGAAAGGCTGAAAAACATTGTACACAGTGCTGTAAATGTCAGGAATTTAATCAAGGATTTGGGACCAATTTGCTTCAAGGATGTAGTGCAAACACGATTCTCTGATTGCTTCTTATAAAGCCTATAAATTTCCCACAGCTCCTTTTTCTGCATACAGTTACTGAAGATCTTGTGTTCTAGGACATTCAGTACTGCTCCTGTTCAGAACAGCTGCAAAGCACAGTGGGATGTGAGCATGAAGTGCCCTGGGTAAACAGCATGACATTCCTTTGGTCACTATGGGCCATCTTTCCCGATGGTGCTTTTGGTTCTGCTCATTTCTCTGTTCAAAAGCATGTGCTCAGTCTTTCCACAAACTCATTTCTCAGCTCAGAAGCTGAAGCACTGGAAGCAGTCTTTTCCAGAGTCAACCAGGGCAAAGACAAATAAAAATGGGAAAAGAGAAAAAAAGGTAAAAATGTTCTCATTTTAAAAAATCTTTATATCACAAGGCAACTAAAACTTCATTCTTTGACTTTCATGCTATCGTCTTTTGCATCCACTGCAAATAATAATACATTAAGGGAGATTTTTCCTGCTGTCTTTTAAGTTGAGGAAATAAAAATGGATAATCTTTCAGTTTTGCATTGGAAGAAGATGTAGGTAGAATTTTTTTCACGTTCCACATATGGAGATAGTTAAACTTTCTTTTCTGTGCAGTATAATATCTTTCCATCAACCTCCTCATTAAAAGCAGGTTCATAATACTTATTATAAGTTTTTGGCAGAGCTTCCATTATGAAGGAAATAGAATTTGTGTCCCCTGCAGCTAACGCACTTAGTATGCACCTTCTGAAAATATCGACATGAGTGAAATTCTACTGTAAGCTTTATAGCTACAATATTAATATATAAGTTTCTACTGTTATCCTGAATCCTATTCCTGAACTTTTCAGGAAAAAAAATCTGACACAGCATGGTAACAGTAATGCAGGCAAACCAAGAAAATATACACTGTAACAAAACAAAAACTGGTTTTCAATTTTTTCTCTCCTGTTTAGGAAGAAAAAAATAACCAACCCCACGAAAACCAACAAACATTTTTGTGGAAGTAATAACTAATATAAAGAACACACAAATGAAAGAGGTTTATAACATATCAGTATGGTTATTTACAGCACAGTTTGATGGTGGTGAACATGAAGCACATCAAACTTTTTAAAGATTAAAGAAAATATATATTTACTACATAAAATTTTTCATAATCTTCTAAAGACCAAAAAACTTAATAGTGATACAAATAATAGGAAACAGTGTATATAATAGGACTGTTCATTTATATGCCTATATATACCATATTAATAAATGTTTCAGAGTTCAGCACATGTGACTTTCTAAGCATTAATGCATAAAACATCTTGACAGATCCTCACAGAATATGAATAACACGAACTATATTTCACAAAGAGAGAACCGAAGGCAGAGAAAAGTGATCTGAAAAAAAATCCATTGGGGCAAGCAACAGAATACACCAGAGCTAGGATATGAAATAAATCCAACCCTGTATCTTCAACATTTACTTGGCCCTTGGCTTTCAGGGATATATTAAAAAACCAAAAAGGTCCTATCTAAAAGGTTATGTCATTTTTAAAAAATGTATCCTGAGAATACAAAATTGGAATAATAGCTGACTTAAAAACTACATGGCACAGCAAGTGCTTTCCTCAGCTTCTGAGATTTCACTTCTGAGATTGTCTTGTTGATGCCTTCATGTTGCAGGAAGTCACATGCACAGAGCATGCAACATGTGTTTAGTTTTATGCATGTAACCTTGAAATGCACACATTTAGTTAAAAAGAAAGCATCTGAAACCCCATCAGTTTCTTTAATAGCTTAGAAGCTCTATGAGAGCACAAACCAATTAGGTTTTGGTGAAGGAAAGGTATCGGGGGGTGGGGGGCTGCAGGGGTGGTGAGAAGCTACACTTCATTTCAATTTTCCAGGCTGACTGCAATCTGTAGAAAATACACAGCAATTTATTTGCTGAGTTATAAGTTGTGGCTATTCTCAGTTGTGTATTGTGTTCAAAGGGAAGTTAAACCATGTAGAAAAGAACATGAAATTTGATTATTCAGGTGCACTATGTCATGAATACTACTGAACTCTTCTCCCCCCTACAGAGAGTGGATGACTATCCTCTATAAACCCTCTGTTTATAACAATTACATTTTAATAGTGCTGTGTGTAATTTGCTGCTTTTGTTTAATGTATGCTACTCTTTTGTATCCCACAGAAGACTGCTGAAAGGCATCCTTATTTTCAAAATGATTTGGTTATATTTTTTTAGTATTACTTATTCATGATAGTACAGAATTATCTTGAATTTCTTGATTTCTACACATTGATCAAAAATTAGTTTTCTTATTCAATTCACAAACTATCTATACATTTAACGTGTTTAAGCTGATTTTAAACTCTCCATATTTCAACTACAGATAACATGGTAATCACTAGGAAGTATATAGAACCATAGAACCATTTAGGTTGGAAAAGGCCTTTAAGATCATCAAGTCCAACCGTTAACCTAACACTGCCATCCCACCACTATATATAGCTCAAAAAAACCCATATGGTTTGTTGGCATCAAAGTAAATTTCTTGTATAAGAAGTTCACACCTGGTGAAAATCTCAGAAAGACCAAAAAAAACCCTTCGGATGAAACATCATCTAATTTATTCCATGTTTCTGTTACACAATAAGCTCTCCTTATTGAACAGGCCTTACTTGACCTTTTTACCCTGATGAGTGAAAGTGGCTGTTTCCTGTCCACTTCCTGATTGTTCCCACTCCAGCTTCCTGCTTAGGAAACTGTCTGGTTATGTCTGACCCTTCATCACTTTCCCCTCTCCCCCAACCCATGGAGCAAAAAGATTTCATTTTCCTACAATAAAACACGGAAACAAAAATGTTTCTGTGTCCCCATACTCAAAGCTGCTTGTATCACATCATCAGCAGAACAAAGGAAACAAGTGGTTACCTAAAATGTAGGTGATATATTACTCTGGTTCATTTATAGATAATATGGATCCATTTTCTCATAGAAGTGGTAACACACATTACAAAAGACCATAGCAGTGTTCTGAATAACTTAGATGGGATTTTTTAGCTTTTGAAAGCCCAAAATTCCACTAAATTTTAAAAGCAGCAAATATCTCATCACCTATTTTACATCTCAAATGTGCCTGAAGAAAGACAAATGGATTCAGGGGAGGTAAAGTAAATTGACAGTAAAATCACAAAGTTCACTGGTGAGCAAGAATGTATTGCATCATTCGCACTCTAAACCTTGTGATATTTCTGTTTTTCTTTCTGCATTGCAAAAACAGGTTCTCTTTTTAAGCAATAAAATGGTATTTAAAAACTGACCCCAAACAGATAAATTCTTAAAAATTCAGTCCACCTGCACCTTTCTCTACCCTTTCAGTTTTCAACTGTCCATATAACCAAAGAGGTTGCAGAGAATAACTGTTGTGCTCATGTCAGAGCTCAAAGGCTTAGACGGGATTGAGAACAAAGGGCCAGAATTTGATTTCATTTCTCCTCACCTGTAGCTCAAGAAGTCATTGCACAAACTACTTCATGGAACTCTGAAAGAGAAAACCAGCTCTTTAGGTATTTCTCATTTTCAAAGCCTGCACTGGACTTGCAGAAGATCAGAAAACTTCCATGTGTTCATTTAAAGATGAGTCTACTCGTCCAAACCAACCTCCCAAACTGAGTGTTAATGATTTCACATAAGATGATGAATGAACACTTATTTGTCAAGGTTTCTGCTCTCAAGTATTTTGCCATGATGATGTTCTTTGATTTAAAAAATATAAATATGTAAAATACTACTTCATATTTCTCAATTCCTCTCACAACTAGTGTCTTTAAAGCCTGTTTCATCCTGGAGGAATCATAAGTGGCCTTCAGTGAGATACAAATGTCTGCTTTTGACAGCCAATCAAGAAGAAACAAAAACAAGTTAATGAAGCTTTCTGCATGGCACATGTTAGGGGACTGAAAAATTGAAACTGTTGTAAAACAGCGATTTCAAGCAATGTCTTATACAGAGTATTTCTCTTCCCCTCAGGACAGTAATTTCTATAAACATTACTGACACATTGATTAAATAAACTGACTGATTGGGTTTGGTAATCAGAAAAAGTATTGTAGCAATTAAAGGAAATGTCATTTTGTGTCATAAAAAAAAAAAAAAAGGATTATTTATTTATTTATTTATATCAAATTTTCAGATAAGGACCTACACTGACTCTGAAAACCTATCTGCCTTACCACTCACTCGCTCATACTTAGTTGCATCACACTCCCCGGGGACCACTGCAGTTCGTATACTTATTCTAAAACCTCACTGGTTACCACAGGGACTGTCTATCACTACCAGACCATTCAGCCTCTTTTTACCCAGCTGATGCCAACTCTCCAAAAAATGACTTCTGCACGAATACTTGTATTTTTACTTTCCCTAATTCAAAATTCTACAACAAACAGAACAAAACTAAACCTATAACATTCCATGTGACTGATGTACTGATGACTGATGAACCATAACTTAGTTCATAGGAAATTAAGCACAAATCCCATTTACTTTGCAAAAATAACATGCTCCCTGAGAATCCTCAGCATTCACACGTGCATCCCAGTAGTGTGTTACATACAGTGTGCTGCAAGCTACCATGAGTAATTGGAAAACTTTTCCAGTTCTTCTGATCTTTATGGTGCCTAATCTATGTGGATGAAACAGGGACTTGCTCTATTATCTTCTGCACGCCCCAAACACTGTGTTGGAGAGATCACAGAATCATAGAACCATAGAATGACTTGTATTGGAAGGGACCTTTAAAGATCATGTCGTTCCCACCCCCCTGCCATGAGCAGGGACACCTTCCACCAGACCAGGTTGCTCAAAGCCCCATCCAGCCTGGCCCCACAGATGGGGCAACCACAGCTTCTCTGGATAACCTGTTCCAGTGACTCACCACCCTCATAGTGAAGAATTTTCTTGCACTAATCTAAATCTACCCTCTTTCAGTTTAAAACCATTACCCCTTGTTCTATCACTACATGCCCTTATAAAAAGTCCCTCTCCAGCTTTCTTGTAGGCCCCCTTTAAGTACTGGAAGGCTCCTATTAAAAGACCTCTTGAGCCTTCTCTTCTCCAGGCTGAACAGCTCCAACTCTTTCAGCCTGTCTTCATAGGAGAGGTGCTCCAGCCCTCTCATCATCTTTGTGACCCTCCTCTGGACTCAATCCTACAGGTCCAGGTCCTTCTTATTTTGGGGGCCCCAGAGCTGTGTTCAGTAGTCCAGGTGGGGTCTTACAAGAGCAGAGTAGAGGAGCAGAATTACCTGCCTGGACCTGCTGGCCATGCTTCTTTTGACGCAGCCCTGGATATGGTTGGCTTTCTGGGCTGCAAGCACACATTGCTGGGTCATGTTGAGCTTCTCATCAACCAACACCCCCAAGTCCTTCTCTTCAGGGGTACTCTCAATCTGTTCTCCCAGTCCAGCCTGGATTTGTGCTTGGGATTGTCCTGACCAAGGTGTAGGACCTCGCACTTGGCCCTGTTGAACCTCATGAGGTTCTCAAGCCTGTCAAGGTCCCTCTGGATGGCATCCCTCCCCTCCAGTGTGTCAACTGCACCACACAGTGGTTTATGTTAATATCTTAGTGGTAAGCATCTACCAACACATTTAAAAATCACTTTAATGGAATCCAATTTAAAGTAAAATGCATATTTCCCCCCAGCTTTCAAAAGAACACTTTTGTTTTCTTCTGTCTTCATCTCTACTACTTATAAATGTGTTCAAAAGCGAGACTTGGCCTATTCATCTAGGGATAAACCAGAATGTTCTTTCTCCCTCTCTCAAACCCAGATATAGCTGCTATGGTCTTGCAGGGAAGAAGAGAGTAAGGCATTCACAATCTTTTCCTTCCTTTATACCCCAGACAGCATTCTCAGAGAGAACCTCTGCTTTACCACCTCCATCAAAAATCATTATCTTTTGGTGAAATGTTACATTCCTATAGCCATGCTCCCCCATCAAGTGTCCCAAAACACCCAGGCAGATTCAGTCTTTCTCCTGGAAAATTGCTGTATTTGCTACCTACAAAGGAAATCAACTGACTGTGCTTTTTTAATGGAATAAGTACTTTTCTGCTTCCTTAGATATGTGTGGTTTGTATCCTGTGCTTGACTGACCAGTTAGCAACTTTTTACTCAGTGAGAAATTTCATCCCCTCTCTTCCTCTGTGTTAACCACTGATATATTTTATTGTGATATACAATCAGCAAACACTACTGATTTTGTGTCTTTTTTCCTCTACATTAACAAATACACTGACAAATATGTCAATGTTATACAGCTATGTAGCTCATTATTGTTATTAAGAGAAAATATGGTAGTAATTAGTCATTCTTAGGTGACTGATCTTCAACATCTTTTTCTAAGCCACTGTCAACTTCTCATGACTCAGCCCAGCTTTTACCTGTACAATGATAAGCAGACATGGATCTTTCACCTTCATTAGTGCATGCTGAAGATCATTGCCACTTTATTTTTTGCAGGAATTATGCAGATTACTGACTTCCACAGAAACCTACTGTCAATTTTTACTTTTTTACACAAGGCCTTCAGTACTTTACTGCATGAAATCTCAAACTGAAGTGTCAAAATATGTTTTCATTCCTGTATTAATAAATGACTATAGCAATATAGGAGTGAGAGTAATTTTTTTTCATATTAAGAAGATGGTGATTAAAATCCTACATTTTGAGCATTACTTTTCTCTCTGCTTCCCATCAGCCTTTCAGAGGACTCAGGTTTGTATAATATATTCTTACCTAACTGGGCATGCCCAGCACAGATGTTAAATTAAGGTCATATTATCATAAAATATAACTATCCGGGTGGCTTTTTTTTCTTAATTAGGAGTCAGCTAGCTACCCAATTTCCATTACCAGCAGAAGACACAGCCCTTCAAATGGATTATGTCTTTCCTTGTATTGCTCATGCTATCCTAGAATGTGGTTATTTCAGTTTTATTGGAATTTGTCATTTTGCTAATTCAGTATATGACAGCGCAGGACAGCAGCTGAAAACTACGCAGGACTCTCTTTCCTTGCAGGTTGCTGGATTTCTTTTTACACCTCTGTGATTCTTTGCTTGTGAATGGGATAATGTAAAAAACGGTATCTTGTCTTTTATAAGATCTCCTTTCAGAGTGATTCTTCTGTACTCTGAATGAAAGTGAAAATGTCTTTAGCAAGCTGGCAAGAGAAGTTTTTACAAATTTCAGACAGTCACTGTTCCTTTGGAAGCAAGGAGTGTTACAACTGCTGAGCAAGAGGTAATATTTGGTTTCCCAGCCACCAGTTCAGGCTCTGTAATCTATAGCTTACACTGTTGGCCTATGCAATGGGCTTTCACAGTTTATTCTATTTCCTCATGCGCCTGAAGGTTCATATAAACACATCAAACTTTTTTTTTTTTTGTAATTCAAATAACCCTCATGCATTGTTATGAAAATATGTTTTTCTGTAGTGACACAGAGTCGCAAGTCTGCTATCTTTATTTAAAATCCTAGTTTGTAGTAACAGCAACATATGGGGTAAGTTTAAAAGGGTATACATATCAAGTCCCAGGCTCTAATCACTTAATTACAACCTGCAGTGTCTCATGCTCAGTCGCTGCTGACTGCACTGAACTGAATGACAGGTCTGTAATCAAGCTCCCGTCTTTGCTCCATGAATATCTAAAATGTTTTAAAGACTGGTCTCTACAGTTTGTGCAAAATCTTACACTCTGAAAGATCTTTTCACCAAGCTGCTATTGGAAAGATCAATAACTGTCAGTGTCAGCAATCTTTAATATCCTTTTATAAAAATATATATTTATACATTCTCATGGATCATGGCTGAAATCCCTTTCTCATTTTGAAAATGTTTCTTTTCAGCTTTTGTTCACATTTTCATTACCAAAACAGAGGCTTCTCTTCGATGTTATTACTGCAAAATACCAGACACAATATCTGTGCCAATATCCTACTTGGAAGAATCAGCAGACAACCCGAATGTTTGCTTCCATCAAAATATTTCAGGACTTGACCTTTCTAATAGAAACTTCTTCAGTTTCTCAAAATCCTTACCTCAAAGTTACATTTTAAGCCTCATGTATCTTCCAGAATAATAAAAACCCCATTTTTTCCCTGTATTTACCAATCCATGAATGTGATGTACCCACACACTGTTAAAGCAGTTATTCCAGAGGTGGACTTAAATATCTTGAGATATATTTGTACATTTTATTTTATTTACTATTTTCATTATTACTTTTTCCTCTACTTTTCCTACTTACTATTTCCCTACTTACTGTTTTCCCTATTTTCCCTGTTTGTGTTCCATATGGTCTAAATTTTTAGCTCTTCTCAGTGCTGTTCAGAATCTCTGGTCATCCTGCTCCATTTGTTTCTTCCCCTCAGATTAAATGTCCAATATGTTCTCTATTATATCAAGAGAGTGCATTTTCCCAGAAGATATCCTAGATGCCAAAGGCAACCCAAAAAGTAATCTGAGGATTTTTTTTTTTTTAAATAAAAGTATTGAAAAAGCTTGCTTCTTCTTTCTTAGTAGCAAAACCCCTTCCTTTTTCACATGTCTTTAATTATTTGGCTCTCTCTCTATGGAAAGAATTCCATCATAATTTTATTTTAGGGGTACAGGTGATTTGGTGGTTGATTTTGGGGTTTTTTTGGTTTTTGGTTTTGTTGGTTTTTTTTTTTTAGAACAGGTTAAAAATATATGCTTACTATATGTCATCTGCTCGTTATTAAAAAATATTAATTATGGAATTTCACTTTTCCCCTGGGAAAGGGGAACCCTCTGATTACATGAATTGTGGGTAGGGTTGGAGTCTATCTAGTTGTCAGGGTTTGACTCTGAACTCTGAAGTACTTCACATCTCCTGAAATGTAATAAACACAGTCTCTTGACAATTTGGTCTTTTACCAAGACGTTATTACTAGCTGTCACTCTTTCTCCAGTTTATTAACTTACACATGTAGTTCAGATACTTTAATAATATGGGTAAAATTGCCACTATATTCAATGAATTTTACCTTCTCACTTCTTATTTTGTCTGGGATTATTGGTAGTGTTCAGAATTCTGTTTGCTGGTTTCCTAGCCCACATTTCCAGCTTTTGAGAAAAATGCAAATCTCATGGCCAGGTGTATTTAACGTGATTAAGTGCCAAACAGCCTGTAGGAACAACCAAGGAACAAGTGAGAGGAATGTTCTTGAAATCCAAGCAGAGCACTCTGGCACATGTATGTAATAAGTCTAGATAGCATCTCAAAGTGTCTTGCTTATTCTTTTGTATCTCTTCCATACACGTGTGGATTCATTTAAATTGTCATTAATCCTTTACAACCCGTTGGGTCTTGAAGTTATATATCTGAGGACAGAACTAAACATGGCATTTTTCAAGTTTTGCAGTAGATCTGGTCACATCAGACTGACACAAGGACACTTAAAAGCAACTTCAGGTAAGAGTGCTTTTCTCCCTCAGAAAAGCTCAGACTATTAATGTTTCTAGCCACCTTTAGTGTGTTGAGATGCAGCAAAGACACAAATTCAAAGAATTGGTCTTAAGTAGTTTCCACTTTTCATTCTGTTTTAAATTTCTAGTTAAAGATACCAGCCCAAAGTCAGACAGAGATGGAGCAGAGCAAAGATTTCCGCGTTCCTTTTTTATCTTATTACTCTGCGTTAAGAACATACCTTGTGGTTTTGAGCAGTCAGTATCATAACACAGCATCTCTCTCCATCTCTGTTCTTTCAGTTTTGCAGGCAATACTGTACATACTGAAAAATGACCTAGTTTTGTATCAGTCCATAAAGTTACAGGTCATAAATCAGATGATTTATGACGAGCTAGACTGTGCCTGAAAATGTTTGTGAATGCACATTGATAGGAAGGTGGCATTAAAACAAAAAGAATGGATTTAACTACACACGGATGAAATGAGACGGTTCAAATTTAATTCAACGTGTATGATTTCTTTGATACACACTACTAAATTATATGGTCATGAGCTGGATTTTTCTTTCAGCCATTTTTTTCCCCATGTTTTCTGGTATTTTCTCCATCATCCATGTTAGATTCATCTGCAAAATTCCTCATACACAGGCTCAGGAAGCCACACAGCCTCTTATGCTAATATTCAAGAAAACTTTTCCTGACCTTTTACTTGATGAGAAGACCAAGTTCATGAGACCAAAAATCAGGTTGCCCTGACCCTTACAGGATGGATATACAGATGATATATATGCTTATGTGACTGGATGCACAGACATTGCGCAATATGACACGATGTAATTACTTCTATATGATGCCATCACACAACTGAACATGAACCTGCCACGTGACAGACATGCTGCTAGTCATATGAGACAAAAGAAGACACAGGAGAAAAGGCCATAATGAGCAGACCACCACAAGAATGAAATCAACACTGCTCATATCTAAGAGTCCACTGAGTATAAGAGGGCCAAAGACAACACCTGTTAGACATGTATTATTGCTTTGCTTTATAGCCTTAATAAATACATGAGACTTCTCATTATATATGATCATATAGAGAAAAGTGAGCAAGAAGGATAGGTGAGCATAAAGAATAAACACCTCAGAATCCATTGATTGAAAAAGATAAATGTTATGACTTACATTTTGTAGAGTACATGAGTGGTAAGGACAATAAAATATATATGTGAATGAGACTGCTAACATCACAAGTAGGTAGGAAGCGATCTATATGGGTTTTTTTCCAGAGATTTTTAGTTGAATTTTGAAGGTTAAACAATTGCTTAGAAAAACAATTGGGGCTGTAGGCTATAAATTCTAAACTGCACCCAGCATTACACAAAAAGATAACTCTTTGCCAGTGACTGTTGTACATAAACAGCTCAGTTTTCACTGTTTCCTCTAATGCTCACAAAAGGATTTAAAATCTGTTGTAATAATCTCTTTTAACAGAAATGTTAGACAAATGTACATATTCATGTACAGCACAGTTGTCCTGTTAAGACATTAAAGATAAATCTCAAGCAGTCCACTTCTGATATTATCAAGCTACAATAGGTAGCTAATTTCTAGTTAATTAAATATGCAGGTAGTAGCTAATACAGTGCATAAAATTCTTATCCTCTCTGAACTGCACACCTCCTTAAGACCTGAAATTTCCCTCCAAAACACACACAACAAAAAGGAAACATTGAAAAGGGAAGAGGCTGAACCTGGACCTATGCATTTTTTATATATTCATGATGCTTTATTCCTTTTACCATCAGAGACAGATCTTATTAAATTAAATCTAAAAATGTGCAGTATTTCATTTAGTCAGCATTACATTTCCAGTGTTCTTAGTTGTTACAGTGCTATGCATCTCCAAACTTCTACGCCTTGGACCCTGGTTGCGTGATGGAAACTGACCTCAGATTAGGAAGAATAAGAAAATTATTTAGATATCTATTTAAAATGTTTGTAAATCCGTGTTTATATTACAAGATTTCATAAAAACACCACTGAAATGAAAACAGCCATCTTCCAGGATTTTTTTGCTTACTCAGCTGTAATTGTCAGAATCATTTCCTATTTCATTTTTTATTTTTTTGAAAGGGGTACTAATGGCTTCTGATGTTTTCTCCCTTTGCTGTTAAATTAAATAGACAATAGAAAACAACCAAACTATGCAACTGAACATTTTCGTGGCTGAGAAGGGAATCACAGTTTACATGTTATTTGCTTCACCTCTTCCACAAGAAGCTTCAAAAATTTACATTCAGCTCTTGAAATATAGTAAGCTTCCATCACTCTCGTTGCATTTTGGAGGGGTAGGGAGTGGGGGCACAGTCAGAGCACTTCAAAGAAACCTGGATCTGCTGCTTTGTAACTGCTCTGCTTCACATATATGGGGTACTTTATTTTGTAATGCTTTCTAGTTCACCAAACCTATAATCTAAACCTCATTTTGAAGGCTGTGTACGTATTTAATGATATATACATATATACTATATGTATTGTTATATTATATAAATATGTTCAATAACAATGAAAATGAAATGCACCTAACATATGTAGCCTAATGGTTAGCTTCACTCAGGTGAGACCTGTAACTTCAAAAGAAGTAAAGAGAAAATGTCCTGGTGGAGTTGAATTGTTGACAGCAGTGGCTTTAATTGGGCTTCACTTTGGTTCATGTCATCACTACTGCTCTTTCTGGCTGTGTACAGCTCTCTCAGAAGAACTACAGAGAACTGTCTAGCCAGTCTTAAAACCTAAAGTCAACTGTCATTCATTCCTCCCAGAGCCATGGATCTGTGGATTGCATCTGACACGTATTTCTGTATTAAGGTTGTCATTATTGATAAGAAACGTGCTGATAACTTTTTATTTCATAAGAAAATGCTGCCCTGGAGGAACACCTACTCATCAGCGTATCATAAATGAACCTTCTGAGAAAAAGACTTCATTATCAGAGACAGAAAAAGACTCAACACACAAAACAATTCATCCAGCACTAACCAATGGAGCAATATGGAAATTAGTATTAAGAATTCAAATTTATCACCTTAGCATCAATAAAAATTGATTTAAACTCATGAGACTGCCTATTCACTTTCAAATCATACCTATTACAATAGTCACTCCCTGAAAAAGTTAAGTGCAGAGGAATTTTGATAGTTTTCCGATTTTTTTTATCTGCTCTATGGTGATTTTTTTTCCCCTTTACAGATGATTTTCTTTGCACATTGTTATGTCAAACAAATCTCAACCCCTTCTGTAATTATATGTTTATAACTATTGTTACCTTGATATTTTCATGATATTTTAAGTTTCAAGATTAATTTTATTGCGTACATTGGAGTAGTCCAACACTACTGTCTAGGGCTAATTAATTACAATGTTCATTTTAAAAGGTTTCAGGAAACTAGGATTTTTTTTTTTTTTTTTGTAACAGAATGTACTATTAAAATACTCTACCTCCCCTTGTTACTGACCTTTGTTGGCGAAACAGACCTTGCTTTTAACCACAGGTTTGCATGCCTTTTTTCTATTGCAAATAAAAACCTTTGGTCTTAAACTTCTGAAATCTAAATTAATTTTAAAAATCCCCAGACAACAAAACCCCCACCTTTTCTAGGGATTAGATTTGTGCTCTTGTGTTATGCAAGCATTTGACTGTATGAATGTTGGATCAGTCTAACTTCAAATCCTGCTGGAGTGTTTGGAGATGAAAACAGAGCCATAAGTCATTCAAAATTTAATTTTCCCTAGATTTACAGTGAAAGCTCAGCTTTGATCTATGACATCGATGTCTCATCAAACTGGCCATTCTTAATGTTATCATGCTTCAGACACATGCTTCCATCACTGAAATATAAGGTATACGGGATATTTGGATCACTGGTACAGGACTACAATAATGAATTAATAAACTGAAAGTGACAGAGAATGCTTTGAAGAATGCAGGTATGATGAACAGACATCAATCAGTGTGCTAAGCCTCTGATTCAGCAAAGTGCTTCTGTCCCAGCCCTAACTTCAACTGTGCGAGCAGTCCCGCTCATCTGAGGCAGCCTCAGACCTGGCGCAGTGGGGTTCACTGTGGGAGCAGGGTGCTGCTCCAAAAGTACAAACCTGCCACAGCTTTGGTCCCATTAGGGACAAGTCAGACCTGTGTAGTGGTGGTAGCAGCAGCAGCAGACCATGGCACAGCTGGCCTGGAGAGTGGGGGCTTGCACAAAGGTGATGACTGAGCTTCCTGGTGCTTTCAAACTGTCAATTTTCAAACTGCCACAATTGATATTGCAAATGCTTTCTTTTCAA
>NW_009260793.1:2225621-2234571 GCF_000687185.1 Egretta garzetta
ATAGTGCATGCAGTAGCCCTTGGGCCGGTCTGGGCAGGGCAAGATGTGAAAAATGTGCTCTACACTGCAGCTGTGGAGAATGGCCCTACCTGGAGCCTCTGGCAGAAAGCACCAGGGGAGACTCAAGACCGACCCCTTGGGTTTTGGAGTCGGGGATACAGAGAATCTGAGGCCCACTATGCTCCAACTGGAAAAGAGAGATTGGCAGCATATGAAGGGGTTCAAGCTGCTTCAGAAGTGATTGGTACTGAAGCGTAGTTCCTGTTGGCACTCCGACTGCCGGTGCTGGGCTGGATGTTCAAAGGGAGGGTCCCCTCTAAACATCATGCAACTGATGCTGCATGGAGCAAGTGGGTTACACTGATTACACAACGAGCTCAAATAGGAAACCCCAATTGCCCAGGAATCTTGGAAGTGATCATGGACTGGCCAGAAGGCAAAGATTTTGGAATATTGCCAGAGGAGAAGGTGGTGCATGCTGAAGAAGCCTCACTGTATAATAAACTGCCAGAAAATGAGAAGCAATATGCCCTGTTCACTGGTGGGTCCTGTCGCCTTGTGGGAAAGCATCGGAGGTGGAAAGCTGCTGTATGGAGTCCTATATGACAAGTTACAGAGACTGCTGAAGGAGAAGGTGAATTGAGTCAGTTTGCAGAAGTAAAAGCCATCCAGCTGGCTTTAGAGATTGCTGAAAGAGAAAAGTGGCCAGTGCTCTATCTCTATGCTGACTCATGGATGGTGGCAAATGCCCTGTGGGGGTGGTTGCAACAATGGAAGCAGAGCAACTGACAGCACAGAGGCAAACCCATTTGGGCGGCCGCATTATGGCAAGATATTGCTGCCTGGGTGGAGAACTTGGTTGTAAAAGTACATCACATAGATGCTCATGTACCCAAGAGTCGGGCCTCTGAAGAACATCAAAACAACCAGCAGGCAGATCAGGCTGCCA
The DNA here is from genome assembly GCF_000687185.1 of Egretta garzetta. Taxonomy (NCBI): domain Eukaryota; kingdom Metazoa; phylum Chordata; class Aves; order Pelecaniformes; family Ardeidae; genus Egretta; species Egretta garzetta. The sequence goes on from NW_009260793.1 coordinate 2,226,571, forward strand.
AGATTGAAGTGGCTCAAGTAGATCTGGACTGGCAACATAAGGGTGAATTATTTCTAGCTCGGTGGGCCCATGACACCTCAGGTCATCAAGGAAGAGATGCAACATACAGATGGGCTCGTGATCGAGGGGTGGACTTAACTATGGACGCTATTGCACAGGTTATCCATGAATGTGAAACATGTGCTGCGATCAAACAAGCCAAGCGGTTAAAGCCTCTCTGGTATCAAGGACGGTGGCTGAAATACAAATATGGGGAGGCTTGGCAGATTGATTATATCACACTCCCACAAACCCGCCATGGCAAGCGCTATGTGCTCACCATGGTGGAAGCAACCACCGGATGGTTGGAAACATACCCTGTGCCCCATGCCACTGCTCGTTTCAGGTTAGTCTCTAAAGGCAGCTGAAGTTTGTGGCTGAATAATCTATGCCAGCTGGTTAGAAGAGTTCCCCACTGAACAGGCTGTTCTAAGTAATGACCAGAAACAACAGCTAATGAAGCCGGTAGGCACGCTGGGTTGGAGGAAATCCAAAAGCATTTAAATGCTGACAGAAAGGAAAACCTTAAAAAAATCCTGCTCACACAGATGATAAATCTCTTTACAAACTGCATGACAGTTGGTGGTACCTCCACTCCCCCTGTTTACACATTCTCTTGTGAAACAGCTGCTTTACAGTCACAGAGAGGATGTTGTCCATAACCCACCACACCTCACTTTCCAAGGAACCCATATGGCAATTTAATGCCTGAGCCCCATTTCTGGTAAAATATAATTTCTGTTGAGTTCTAATGGTCAAATCCTAAGGAAAGACATTGCTCCCTGTTCAAGGCAATTTTGGTGAACTCTTCTGAACAACACAGTCTGTTGATGTACATTGATGACAGTAGGAGTTTTCTAGATAAACTCATGGCTGTATTTTACATGCATCCATGCAAAATAAAGTGCCATTGCTTTTTTTTCTTGAGTAGAAAGAAATAAAGTTTAGTCCTGGTTCAATGAAAGAGCACCTAATAAACTATAGTTTCTACTCAGAGAGAACAGCATTTAAGTTACATTTCTTTTTGGTTCCAACAAGAAGAAAGAACAATGACAAAGACTCTATGAAAGACATGGTATGTTTTAGTTTCCATATTGTCCTGGTTTCGGCTGGGATAGGGCTAATTTTCTTCATAGTAGCTAGCATAGTGCTGTGTTTTGGATTTAGTACCAGAAGAATGTTGATAACACACTGATGTTTTCAGCTGTTGCCAAGTAGTGCTCAGACTACTCAAGGACTTTTTGAGCTTCTCCTGCTTGCCCAGGTGCATAACAAGCTGGGAGTACAGCACAGCTAGGACAGCTAACCCAAACTGACCAAAGAGCTATTCCATACCATAGAACGTCATGCTCGGGGGGAGTTAGTTAATCGGTCGGTTGCAGGGAGAGTGATCGCTGCTCAAAGACTGATCGTGGTTCGGGGACTGCTCGCAGCTCAGGACAGGCTAGGCATCGGTCGGCAGGTGGTGAGCAAGTGCATTGTGCCTCATTCGTTTTGTATATTCTGTATATTCTGTTACCATTCTCATTATTACTATTATTATTATTTTCTCTTATTAAACTGTCTTTATCTCAGCCCACGGCTCTAACCTTTTTTCTCCTTCCCGATTCTCTCCCCCATCCCGTGAATGAGCGGCTGCATGGTGCTTAGTTGCCAGCCAGGTTAAACCACGACACAAACCCACAAAGACCTTGCCCTTGTCAACATCCTGTGGAGCTGAATGGCCACTCTCCCTCACCACTCTTCCTTACTCAAATCCCACAGGGGTTGGTTTTTTGTTGTTATTTTTGTTGGCTTTGTTGTGCCTATAAAAGGCAACTTCAGAAATACACATTGAGTCCTTGAGTCCATCATGTGCATAGCTAATAGTTGTTCATATATTACATTTTACAAAGAATGTGAAATCTCCCTGTCATGAACAAGTCACTAGGTGTAGCTGGAGTTATAAAACAGAAAACAAAAGAAACTAAAGTTTTATGTGGCAATATCCAATTTTGGAGCATTGAAAGCAAGGCTCCTAGATCTTAGATATATAAAAATTAAGATGCAGCAAAATAAGAAATCGAAACTAAGCCTCGGCATATGAATAAGGGAGTGGGTATAGGGAATTATATTACAAAAATGGAAAAAAAATGGGGGAAGGAGGGGATAAAGAGGAGGAGAGCAAAAGAGAGAGAAGGAAAGAAGGGAGGAAGGGAAGGAAGGAAAGACCACCCCAGAGGCAATGGAATTTGAAGCTCCCAGCAAAATGGGAAATGCTATTTTTTCTCTTGACTGTCAAGACCAGATCGACAAAGATGGTTGAACCTAAAGTTTCTACTGCCCTGACTGCAAGCCTGGTCTTGGACAAGGACTTGTGACAAGACTGGGCTTTTGCTGACTCCAGTCCAAAGGGCGGCACTCAGGTTGCCAACAACTCACTTCAGGCAAATTCCAGATATCCCCTTCAACTAAGGCCTGCATCAAAACTTTGAGAGAATTTTATGTCCTCCAAAAAAGCCCTTTGCAGTCTTTGACAAAATGACTAGACTTCTGCTGCTTCTAAGACAATATTATTTTAGAATAAAGCAGCCTGCTCTAATTTACTTTTCTTTTCACATGTCTGGTCTCCAACCCTGCCTGATACGTGTAAGACCATAACTCACTGTACCACTGGGAGACTCCTGACTTCCAATACAGCAAAACAATTTAGCTTAGCCCATGAAGAATCATTAAAAAAAAAAAATCCTTCAAACACCATGGTACTTCAAATAAGTCATAAAATCTATTAAATCAAACCAACACCAACAAATTCAAAAAGCTAGAGTGCAAATCTTTACTTTTTCTCAGAAACAAAATCAATCCAACAGAATAGTTGGTAAGAATGAAAAACTTTTCTCTTATTTTCTCTCTTTTTCTGGAACTAGAGAAAACACTCAAGAAAATTCCCATGTAAGAAGTTTTCAGACATTGGCACCAATGGCTCCATTTTTCTGATGACCCATCTCAGCAAGTGAAATCAGCACAAGAATTTAGTCATTTGAACAATACAGTCAATTATAAACCTACTTTCAAGTTAAGAAAACACCCATAATATTATGGCAAATGTTCTGTATTACCTCTTTCATAAATTCACATTCATTATAGCCTAATATAGCTTTGAACTTCGTCTGAAGACTTAACATTTCCTTTCAAACTTTATATAACGTTCTGGTACACAAAAGTTGTCTTGTCCACCTTTTTCAAATGGCGTAACAAAGAATAAAATTATTAAATACGTCATTTATAAATATTTAAGTACCCAAATGTAGGCAGTCCAAATTATATCACTTAAAGACAACTGGGTATTAAAAATTACATCCTCACAATGAAATACCCTTTAGATTGAGGAAAAGAAAGATATATTGGCTCCTAGATTGTGTGCCAATCACAAGCTGAATTATCCTGTTCAATGTTATTTTTGCTGAATATTTTTTATATATATAAAGAGCTAAAGGGATAATGCTGAATGAAAAATAACCCTACCATTTAAAAATCTCATCCTATTGTCATCATTGAAGCAGCAGGAGATTCAGCTGTTAATGAACACCTCTAACCTTAAGTACATCTATGAAAAAATTTGCTTTGTCTGACTAAGTATAACTGAGAAGATGTCAATTTACAGTGTAAAAAAAAATAACACCTTCAAAAATATTACAACCAAATGATCTAATTAAACAAAAAAACTTCAAAGAAGTTTACATGAACATATTTTTTTGTACTACTTGTAAGAAGACTTAAGCTTATCTGCTTCTGTGTGAGCAGAAGGAATTTGTGGATCTGACTGTAGAATGGTAATTAAAGCATTCGAAATTATATTGTATTATTTTATAAATTATATTATAGTAATAAATTCATTATATCAAGACATTATAAAATTTGCATTGAATCTAAACCAGCACGTACTATATACCCAAGGAAAAAAAAAAAATTCTGAAAACCTCTCTCCTGCCTAAGGTCTTACTCTCATTTAAAAGTTTAACCAATTAAGCCTGTCACCAGTCTTCATATTGATCTAAATATCCATCTTCATTTTAACACAACCAACCATAAACGTCGTATTCTTGAATTTTTCATATTCTTCAATGACATCTCACATTACTATGGATGCATAAGAATGACTACGAAACATTCTGCAACTCATCTTGTTAGCAGCCTGTTCTTGTACTAGCACAAATTCTCAAATAAGCCAGCACTGAACAGAAATGCAACCTTCATGTTCTATTTAAAAAAAAAAATCAATTTACAATCTCCCACATGAACGTTTCTTATTCTGTTTTTATTTGTCCTTGTTTTCTCTTTATTAAAGGAAAATTGCAAAAGCTACATTTTTGCCACTTATTTATTTTGGTCAATTAATGAAGTATGCATATTTGTTTTAAGAGATAAGATTAAAGGATGTAGTTTCAATAAATTATATGACTAGTTGGCTAGAAATTGTATTTCTCTAGAATCTACAGCACATTTGCAGTTTTGCGTGATTTAAATTCCTGGGAGAAGGGATGTTTCCACAGATGCAAGCAATTATTTGAGAAGAGAATTAGAATATGAGAAACAGACTATATAATCAGAAGGAAAAATAAAATGTTATACTTTAAATACATAGAGAGTGGCTCTAGTTTTGGTTAGGGTTTGGTTTTCTTTTTTCAGCAAGGCAGCAGAAAGAAGACTGATTAGCCTTTACAGTCTCACTTAGCTTTAACTTTCTTCTGCCCTGTAATTCCCAGACAAAACCAGCTTTTCTGTAATCATAAATGGAAATGTGCAGAAGCTGGCTACAGGCAGCCTTCAGGAATACAACAGCACAGAGTTGGAACTACTTAAAACCATCCCTAAAGTAGAAAGTGTGGGAAGAGGGTGATATCTCACCAGGCAAGCATGTATGTTTAATCAGAGAAAATGCTCCTGAGATGTCCCCGAGGCAGGAGGAGTTGTGTCCCACGCCTGGGGGTTCAGCGGCACAGAACATGTCTCATTCACAAAGTAAATGGAAAGGCCTCATGTCTCCTCTTCACCTTATACAATTCCTCTACTTTTTAATTTTTATGCCTTAATTACTTTGGCAAACTCCTTCCTCTGCCCCAAAAGCCAGGGACTGGCTGACCTTGTATTCATACAACAAAACTGTCGCTCCTCTTTCTCTGTGTTATTCTAGTTCTAGATAAACTTAAGTTGCTTTAAAGATCTATGCTCTAACCCACAACCAGGTCTGACACATTTGCAGGAAATACACTCTACAAACCCTGCAATTTTAGCCAGTTGTTTTTTTTTTTTTTTTTCTAACTAAAGACAAATTCTTCAACATGGTATTCACATGCATCATGTGAGCACTTTCCAAAACATTGATCTTAAGAAGCGCCACTTTTCTTATGTTTGTACATACAGAGCTGTCTTCTAATACACCACTAGAAGTAACTGGCTAAAAGCTTCCTTATTCTTTTCAGTTAATCAGTAGAATATTTTCTGTTATGTGTGTGTTTAAGTAAAAATTATCCAAACTAAAAGTAATTTCTGTACGGGACTTTATTTGTCAATATTTATTGTTGAATGTCATTTGGATAGTGTGATACCATGTTAACTTTTCTGGTGCTTTACTACATAGATTTGATTTTAAAAAAAAGGAAACACCTGCTTATGTGACTCATCTCTTCTGCTTGCACTTTTATAAATGTAAAAAAAGCCCTGTCTTCTTTTATTTCAACCCTATTTTTTACAGGGTTTCTTTTTTTTTTTTAATCTTTCCTTTGGCAGAATACATTCTAAACTGCTATAGAAAAGTAACGGATTCATTTTTGGGTCATGCAGTATTGACTATGTTTCAAATCCGTAACATTCATGTCTTACTGCACAAAGGTGTTAACTTCAGGTTTTTAAGTGATTCTGAATGACAGTGACCTCCTCAAGTGACCATGAAGCACTGTACAGAACAGAACTCTGTTTCAAAGGTTCCATTGCCACTCAAACACATTGTCATTACTTTTGTTAATTTGTGGGAGTTGGTGCCTTTTGTATACTAATGCAAGAAAAACAAGATAACTCTGTCCTTAACGTTAACTCTAACAAAGAGCTCAAGATCCCAAACCTTTCACAAATTGTCTAGATGACTCTGGTGATGTTATATAACAAATTATATCTTTTCAAGTTACAAGCTGGGCTAAGTTAAAGGAAGCGGGGATCTGAAGAACCATCACTGCATCATACATCTTTCTAATCAGAAACACATGAAAGGCTTCACTCCCTCACTGGCAAGTTCAGAGCATGTTCCCAAAGTATGGTAATTGCCAAGGGGTAAAGCCTACCTGACAGCACCATTGAAGTGACTGAGACCTTGACTGCATTTGCCCAGTGCCCAGCCTGAACTTTTACATGACTGTGGTATGTGCTATGAAAACAAACCAAGCCTAGGTAATTCTTATGTAGGGTCTTACCCAAAAACTCTGGTCTACACCTGACCTGCTCCAATGATGACATATTCACAGAAAAGAAATAGAGAAGCCCAGATGAAAACTTAACAATTTTGTGCCCAGGTAACACATTTGGAGCAGGAAACCAGCAGGTGACAGTAATCCAGGTAACAACAGCCTGATGGCTTTAGCTATTGTGAGGGACTGAACATAGTTAAATGCCCCAAACACCCATTGCCACAGAAAATTTCAGAGGCCAGGCCTGGGTTTTGAAGCTGAAGGAAGGAGCAGAACTTGCCTGCAAGGCACTGTGACAAGTCCTACATAGTGATGAAGGGGTGGGAGTTGCTTGCCAAGGCGCTGTGACAAGATAAGCTCCACATAATAACTCTGCATGTGAGAGATTTGGCTAACACAGGATGCCAGAGGCGTGTTGAAGGGGACACAGTCCTGCATCCTGATAAGCTAAGGAAAACTTACCATACGTAGCCAAGGGGCCCCCAGAGCTTATTTGGTGAAGGGGCTGACGACCACCTCCCATAATTTCACCTGGGAGAACAAAAGGGGCATGACTGACATGAAAAGGATGTGAATTGGGCCATAAAATATGCAGACACAAGGAGCCCTGTGCACACCCACAGCAGGAGGATCACCCTGACCATCAGCATCATTGACTGCGAACTTCATTGTGGGATCCAAGGGTGGTGATCTCTATCAAAACCCCCCCCCCCCCCTTTTCTTGTTTTTCTCTCTTTCCTCTTTCTCACCTTTGCGAACATTTTAATAGAAACTACACTGCCACTATTCCACCTTCCAAGTTCAGGTTGCTTCTACCATAAATAAAATGTTTAACTGATTGTTTGGTGTCATTTCACCTTAATTTAGCCCGAGGGAATTCTGAATTTGCCACAAGCCCTCCCTGGACAGTCCAGCCCAGGTCATGACAGCTATGGAGAAAGTAGAAGAGATTGGCCTGGGGTAATGCTATAAGACACCAATGAAGCTATGTTAGAAAGCAATAAACAGCAAAAACAATAGCCCTTCATGGAAAACATCCCTGCACAGAGACCCCATCCTACTTATAAATATGATTTACATTATACGCCACAGATTGGTGTGGTTCTGTCCCTGTGGCTACCTCACTCGTGACAACTAATCTAAAATGTTCAGCTCAGCAAGCCCCCATCATATCCTGTGGTTTAGTTTTCCACTAGGATCCCAGGCCTAGGTGGCCAGGAGCATACCTAGACACCCTCCACACTGTGCCTAGGAGAAGAACAGAGATGAATATGGTTATGTTTTGCAGCCTTCCACCAAGGAATGTCTAGCCCAGAACAGACCCTGACCTTTCCAAGGCTTCCACTGTGCCTAGAGCAGCTGTCTAGGTATCAGTATTGACAGAAATCTGTGGTTGGTGTGGTTCAGTGCTCATGAATGAATCAATTCTTGCTTAACAATTCCTACAATTCAAACAATGCAGACCAGCTTCTTCCAGTTTGGCTCAGTTTAAAGACCTTGTACCTGGAGAACAAACTCCCTG
>NW_009260793.1:2234639-2254012 GCF_000687185.1 Egretta garzetta
ATTATGCTCCTACTGTCTGAGAACATATGCACGACACTATTTTTACAGTATTATACAAATATTTAAAGTGTTTTGACAGACTGTGTTCTGAGAATGCTTAACTGAATAGCAAATGACTAAATCAGAGGAGTACTTTAGATGACATTACAGCTGATATGCTGTATGTAGCACAGGCACAGGCTCAAATACAGTAAATGATATTTATAGTTTGCAAAATTATGAAGATAGCATTAAGAGATTCAATATAAATCAATGTTTCACTGTTTTAGAATGATGAAAATTTGTAGCATTATTGCTTTTGGTATTTTCCTTATTTCTGACTGAAAACACAGACATATAAATCTGAATTGGTTAGTAGGTACTATAAAAAGCCAGTAGCAGGTAAAAAATACTACTTGCCTCCCAGCTTACAAGAGATGGCATATATTGTTTTATCTATATACCACAGTGAGGTACAAGAAAAGATACACTATTGACCTTTCTCCCCTTTGATCTTTCTCTAAATTATTGAAACACTTAACACTGAATGTTTTGCTGCTGTTGTAGAAAATAAACTAAACTGAAACTGAACAGCCTCAGAGGTCTGTTCTCCCATCCATGTATGCACATACCCTCTATTAGCATTAATGAGAATTACCCATGCATATGGATGAGAGATCAGACCCCTTAATTTGTTTAGATGAGACCAATTTTAATCAGTATGAGCTAATGCATAATTTTGTAGCATGCTTGTGTGGTTGGTGAGTCAACACGTTTGAGGTTTTCACATTCCAGGAGCGCCTGTGTAGGCTGAGAATTTTGAAATGGAAGAATGTCAAAATATTAGTCAGGAATATTATACTCAGGGTACTTGTCCCCTAGTGAGGAGAAGAGGAGCCACAGTGACATTGAGTGACCTCACAAAAGCAAACTGGGACACAGAGCGACTGTTGAATGCCAGAAGCACGATCTCACATTGAATCCTTATCATTAAAAAAAGTCCTACAGCCGTCACTGAGGTCTGTTGTAATAAATCATTGCTCTTGTTTATTAAACGCAGGTCAGTAAACTTACATTCCTAGTAACGCTTCAAAATCTGCATTACCTCCTAACCTCACAGCAACCTCACAGTAAGTTCAGTAAACATGTTTATTCAAACAAAGCAAGCATCAAGAAAAAATTTTAAATGCATTACACAAATAATGCCGAAACACACCATACAAGGTGAGACTAAAGACCTGCTCAGGGAAAAACTTATGCTACTCTGACCTCCATTTGAAAATGAATTTCAGTCTCAAAACCAAACCCCCACTTTTATGTCAGATACACTACGTTTCCACTGCTTCATTTTTTACTGGTAATCATTTTCCTCACTCACTGCCATCAATCCTGTCCCATAGAAATCAGACTTTTTTTTGAGATGCGTAACTGTGAAGACATTGCCTCTTTCCACAAATGAAAAGAACGTGCAGATAGATGCAGAAACTTTTTTTTTTTTCCAGAGGAAATACTCAAGACATGTCCACAAACTGAAGACGTATATCTGTAGGTAAAGGACAAGAATTTGCACCTGTAAACCAGTAGTGCAGACTCATTTGGAAGATGATGATCAAGAGCTGTGATGCGGCATTTTTCTTAATCTTTTTTTCAATGTTTCATATTATTGGATGTTTAAACCATCTATTCGGCAACTATAATGTTTAGTTTTTAAAACAGCTTTTGGCTATTATCTCATGCTTTCTGAGGTTCTGTGTGAAGCCATGAGTAACTTGTACAGATCAGCTTAAATAAAGGTCTATGTAACCTTGTACCACACCCCACAATTAGCCAGTTGGAAATGCACACAGGCAACTAAAAAGGTATTAAAAGTTTAAAGAGTTCTAAAAATATCTTCGTGTTACATTTTTTCTGCCCTGTTCCCACAAAGAACTTTTCCTACTGAATTCTGCAGGAGGCCAGCAGGATCTAACCAGTAACTGACACAGATACACAATGCTTCAGTTTCAAGAGATGATATTTTTAGCCCATCGAGTGATGGAAAAGTGAGCCAGTCCACCCAGAAAGCTGGATTCTTCCATTCCACTCTGTTGCATCACTCTCATTATCTCACTGGGGAAGGGGAGAGAGAAAAATGGTATAAACACATATGTAAGCTTGCAATCTATATTGTGTGTGTATGAAATGCCACATACTTGGAGATTTGCAATTTAAGATATGTTAGAAGAATTTATAAAAGGAATCACGAGCACATGGCAAAAGGCACATTATAAAGGCAATTTATCATGTGGACTTCACAGGAGGGTGTGTTTTCTTCGTATATATACACATTTTCATTTATTTATTTATTGATTCCAAATGTGCTGTTCCACCAAAACCATAAGAAGTGAGATGAGAAAGAGAAGTACAGCACTGAGGTGTCTTTTTCATCCTGGTAAAGATCAAATGTTTTTTTAAGGCAGACAACACATCGCACCACTGATTTCTTCATGTGAAAATATTTTATGTAAAGTCAATACTGAGATTCACATTAAAGCCTAAATACAAGTAATAAGACAAATTCCTCTGAGCTATCTGTTTGGACTAACTTGTTTAAAAACACGTTGTAGCATGTGGATAGAGAACAGAAAAACTGGATAGCAGAGTTAAGCATTTGCATCGGAGATGATACTTAGTTATTAGCACATTATTATTATTACTACTACTACTACTGCTGATGTTTTCTACAATTTATAAAAGTATTAAAATAAGAGATTTTATAGGAGTTTTCTAAGAGAATCATATTTTACTGCTACCTAAATTCATATAACATTCACAAGATAAGGACTTATTTACATGAGTCTGAAGGACAAACAAGCTGTAGTGTGTAGTAACTAAAAGGACTCCATAGCTTACCTTAACTGGGGATAAAGAACTCAAACTGTCAAATCTTAAACTCATCCCAGTTGGATATCATATTTGGGAATTTAAACAAACTCTATTCTCCCATATACCCCAAGTCTATGCACAAATAAATTATTCTCATGATCTCAAAGTAATTTCTAATATGGTTTTATTCCCTTCCCAACGCCAATCTTTGCTCCCGATCCTATTCAGCATGTCTGCGCAACATTCCAGCAACCTTCCCAAGCAAGAAGTGTAGTATCCAAGATCTATACTGCTGTATTCAAGCTGTATCTTCAAATTGTATCTATTTATATAGTACCTCTGGACTCAGTGAGAGGAATTTTACCATGTTTAGTTTTCTGGACAATTAAAACAGAGCTCCAATAAAACATACCAAAATTAAACTTCTTCGGAGTGAAAAGTTCACTGCCAGCAACAATTCCTAAATTAAATAACCTAATCCTTCTACTAGCTCAGTACTTCACAGGGCTAGAGTCCATAATCTTTTAGTTAAGTTACTGGAAGATTTAGCACTACTGAAAGGTAAAAACTAAGTTCCTATTCAGTTCTGTAAAAACAGAGGCAGAGAGAAACAACCAAAAGAACTTTCAGTGTTTACTAACCAGGTTTGTAATCACAAACCTATTAATCAGAAAATTCTACACACAGAACCATTTATTTTCTTTCTAGTGTGCTCCTATTTTATGGAGAACAGTTAAGAGAGAGAGATGTCACTAAAACTCCCTTCCCCAGCATCATATATAAATCTAAATAGAATAAAATGAATCTAAAAATTGGTGCTCTATTGTAGAGGGGGCAATTCAAATTGAATCCAATAGTAACTGCTACCAAAAAAAACTCCAAACAAGTGAACAAGTTGATTTGGATTGTGCTCTAGTGCTTCAAATGAAGTACAAAGTATTTTTTCCTTTTTATACCTTTAGAAAGTTACTGTCGAAAAGGTCTTAATCTGGTCAGTAAATGATTTTTTCTAAATCTTTAAGAACCTTTTCAGAGTGCACTCACTTTTGTGTGAATTCCTATCATAGCAAAGACTTCAAGAAATAAATTTTTACAAAAATATATGTGGGTAATAACCCATGGAATTTTACTTATAATTTTGTTTCCATATGTTTTATTTACATTACTTCATAGATGATTTAGGGTTGTGACAATCCCTCTGCACTTTAATTTATCCATAATTGCATAAACAGTATTAAGACAATAAGAGCAGCACAGTTACCTGATGAAAATAAAAACAAAAGAAAAATTCATCAAAAGAATGAAAAAAGTTATTTTGGTTATAATCCAAGTGTACCTAAAAATTAACAAAAAAACACACAACACTAACAAAGTTGATAAACACTGCAGCCTCTCCACAGACAATTCACATCAGGGCAAAACTAATGATTATATTTTTGTAAATTCTGTGAGGAAACTTCTTTCCCATCAATTTCTATAAATGCCTTAATCACCATGGCTTAAGTAGATCAATTAAATATTCTCACAGACAGAATGAATTGATTGAGCAGCTCTCATACCTGATGCAAAGGAAACACATCCCATAAAACTTTCTTTCTATCTTTCTTTTTATCTTTCTATCTATGCATCTATCTATCACCATTAGAAAAACCTTATCTGCACTTTTAAACTAAGTTAAAATTAAGGACTTTACCTTCAGGAAACTGAAAGCACCTTTACAAAATCAATGTCTAATAAAGTTTAAAGGAGGGCATGAGGGCCTGGGAAAGACTTTGGGGTCACAGAGACGCTATCACACAGTGCAGAGCCACAATAGCACCTGCCAATGCTAATGGAAAAAAAGAGGTTAAAACCTTCTGAGTTCCAGATCATTTTCCACCCTCTCCAGAAACCTATTACTAAGTAACTAATAAGCCCCTCAAAAATTATAGACAGAGGAATTCTTGCCCCCAGTGTGCAGTGAAAATCATAATTCTCACACAGCCTAGCAATGCAATTGGGTGCACAGATTTACAATGTTGTTAGGTAAATTGAATTAAATTCAGGCAGACTGGCAAAATCAACCATCTGAATTCTTAGCCAAAATTTTGCCTTGATATTCTATATATTCGTTATCTTTTCCAGATGTACCTTTCTACAGCAAATGTAAAAAATCAGAAATCAAAGAGCTCTTTAATTTTACACCTTTGGTCATTTTTGTCTTGAATTCTACAGCTAGCACAGACTAAATTCAATATAACTTCTGTAAAGAAAAAGATAAAAATAGCAGATAAAGCACTGATGCAAAGAGGTATTTAGTGCCCAGTTATGAAATAGACTTTTGAGAAAGGTGCAACTGCTCACCACCTACTGGAGTCACACTGCGATGGCACAAGACGGAAAAGGAAACCTGTTTGGACCTTTTCTTTCTCTTTTAACACAGAACATGCTTTTTTTGAGAGCGGCTTCAACTCGAAATAGTGAACCAGAAAACGATCCAGTTCCATACTCTCCTGTGACTTCTTACTATCAAATCATTTATGCGTGGCTTTAAATTTAGCATGTCAGTAGTCTTATGTACTCATCACCATTAGCCACGTATTTAAATATGTTTGCAAATTTTTTTGGTTAAAGATCTTAACTATAACACACCAAAAGCAGAAGTAGTAGTTTATGAACTATTATATAGCTATTAATTGTTAAACCAAAACCCATGAATTTCAGAAATGAAAAAATCAGTGCCAATTTCAGTTAAAGTGATTATGGATAAAATAATGTAATAAAACAATTCCTGATGCAAATAACTTTCAAAATTTACATTTGAACACAGCTTCATGTTTAAGCTATCTACTGCCTCTCAATTCTTACACATTACTACTTTCTAATATATACACCACTAGATCTTCTGAATGGCATTTGCTATTCAAGCACAGTTACACACATGCCCACACAAAGAGCTGTTAATAATAACTGAAAAAAAACCCAGAATCTTCCATCACAACATAATAAAGCTTGGTAGTGAACTGTAACTTAATTCCTAACAATACCTATAATACCTCTGATAGAAAATGCTGATTGACAGGTAACTGCTTACCACAGCTCTTGAATGCGTAGAATTTCTAGGGTTATGACCTTTGGAAGAAGGGGCAGGCAACTCAGGGGGACTAAAAAGATGTCGTGAGGCTGTGCAGGGAGAAAATTAGAAGGGCCAAAGCCAAACTAGAACTTAATCTGGTTACTGCTGTATAAGACAATAAAAAAATGTTTCTATAAATACATTAACAACAAAAGGAGGACTAAGGAGAATCGCCATCCTTTATTGGATGCCAGGAGAAACATAGTTACAAAGGGTGAGGAAAAGGCTGAGGTACTTAATGCCTTCTCTGCTTTAGTCTTTAACTGTAAGAGCAGTTGTTCTTGGGGTACCCAGCCCCCTGAGCTGGAAGTCAGGGATAGGGAGCAGAATGAAGCCGCCATAATCCAAGGGGAAACGGTTAACCACCTGCTACATCACTGAGACACACACAAATTTATAGGGCTGGCTGGGATCCATCCAAGGGTATTGAGGGAACTGGCGGAAGTGGTCACCAAGCCACTGTCCATCACTTATGAGCAGTCCTGGCTAACTAGGGAGGTCCCAGCTGACTGGAAGTTGGCAAATGTGATGCCCATTTACAAGAAGTGCTGGAGAGAAGATCTGGGGAACTACAGGCCTGTCAGCCTGATATTGGTGATGGGAAAGGTTATGAAGCAGATCATCTTTATGAAAGGCAGATCCTGCTCAACTAATCTGATCTCCTTCTGTGACAATGTGATCTGCTTAGTGGAGAAGGGAAAAGGTGTGGGTGTTATCTACCTGGATTTTAGTAAAGCCTTTGACACTTTCCCACAGTATTCTGTTTGAGAAACTAGCTGCCCGTGGCCTGGACAAGCATACTCTTTGCTGGGTAAGAAACTGTCTGGATGGCCAGGCCCAAAAGATGCTGGTGAATAGAGTTAAATCCAGTTAGCAGCCAGTGATAAGTGGTGTTCCCCAGGGCTCGATATTGGGGCCAGCTCTGTTTAACATCTTTACCAATGATCTGCATGAGGGGATTGAGTGTGTCCTCAGTAGGTTTGCAGACAACACCATGTTGGGGGGGAGTGTCGATCTACTTAAAGGTAGGAAGGCTCTACAGAGGGATCTGGACAGGTTGGATTGATGGCCTTAATGCCAATTGTATGAGGTACAACAAGGCTAAGTGCTGGGTCTTGCACTTGGGTCACAACAACCCCATGCAACACTACAGGCTTGGGGATGAGTGGCTGGAAAACTGCCTGGCAGAAAAGTACCTGAGGTACTGTTTGACAACCGGCTCAATATGAGCCAGCAGTGTGCCCAGGTGGCCAAGAAGGCCAATAGCATCCTGGCTTGGATCAGAAATAGTGTGGCCAGCACAAGTAGAGAAGTGATTACCCCTTTGTGCTCAGCACTGGTGAGGCTGTACCTCAAATACTGTTTGGGGTCATCCACTACAAGACATCAAGGTGTATGTCCAAAGAAGATGAACAAAGCTGATGGAGGGTCTTGAGAACAAGTCTTCTGAGGAGCAGCTGAAGGAACTGGGGTTGTTTAGCCTGGAGAATAGGAGACTGAGGGGAAACTTTACTGCTCCCTAGAACTACCTGAAAGGAGGCTGTAGCAAGGTGGGTGTCAGTCTCTTCTGCCAAGTAGCAAGTGATAGGACAAGAGGAAATGGCCCCAGGTTGTGCCAGGGGAGGTTTAGACTGGATACTAGGAAAAATTTCTTCACAGAATGGGTTGTCAAGCACAGGAACAGGCTGCCCAGAGAAGTGGTCAAGTCCCAATCCCTGGAGGTATTTAAAAGATGGGTAGACGAGGTGGTTAGGGACATGGTTTAGTGGCAGACTTGGAAGTGTTAGGTTTATGGTTGGACTTGATCTTGAAGGTCTTTTCCAACCTAAATGATTCTATGATTTCCAGTGGCTTCAGTTCTTGTTGCCTACCAGATGATGGATTGTATTAGAGTTCTGCTACTTATTTTCACCAGAGTTTTGGAAAAAACCTCTTTAGGAGTCTCAATTCTATAGCTTTCACCATAGTAGTTTAATGTTTTTAAAGTCTGAAATACAAATTAAACGCAAAATGAAACTCAGGAAATATTTCAGGCAAATTGAAATTAAATGATTGTTGGGCTTTTTTATGAATGCTTTCATCCAACATTTTGTCTACTTCATTATATTTTGTTCCTTCACATAAATCTTTGGACACAATACCTTGGAGAATCATAATTTTAAAATTATGTTACAGAGTTGGTGATCTGCAGACAATCCACAGATATTCAACAACTTATAAAACTAATGGTAATAACAGCAATCTTTTTGTTGGTTAGTTGTGCCAACTTATTTCAGAAAGCCCTGTATTTTGTGAATGTCCTTGCATGATTTAAAGAAGAAAAATGAACACTCATGTAGGATACATATGTAAATGTTTCTTTTCTTACAAGCTCATGAATTTTGTCTTGCTTTAGGAAGGCACGGATATGTTCTTGGTTAGCTCTTTTACGCTGCTTCACTTCCATAAAAAAAAAAAAAAAAATTCCAAATTCAGGAATCAGAAAAGTCAAACAGAAAATTCTGAAACATTTGGCCAGCCTAAAAATTTGGCTTCTATTTAGAGGTGGTCTCAGAGACCTGCTTGGACTCCAAATGCTCAACGTTATCTCCAAGGAGTGGCAGCAGTGCAGCTCATACTTTTCAGAGCAGCACATCTTGGCAGCTGAACTGTCCTGCCTTTTTTGAGATATCTCTAGCAGAAACTCCCTATTAAGTTCTAGAAAGCTCTAAGTTCCTGAATTCCCAATCCAAAAGGCAGTTGGAAGAAACAATATGGCATTTCACACGCAGGACAAACTTTTCCTTTCCTTTCTATTCTCTTTCTCAGACGAAATGTTCCAAAACTATATGGGCAATTGGCACAACCCGCTGCAGAGAGAGTCCTAATTTTGTCTCTCAACTTTTTGCTTATGAAAACCTGTAATTCTCAAAAAAAATTTTGAGATGTGGGTCTGGTCCTCCTTCTGCTCCTCTGAGGTCATGTGGAAAGCTAATTAAGGCATCCAGCTTAGCATAACACTTAACTAGTGAATAAAAGAAAAAAAATATTATTTTTTTGTTTCCTTTGTATGTTCCTTGAAGAAGGAAGATATGGGAATACTGTAGATGCCTTAAGTAAAGTCACAGAGATATTGGGGGGGAGGGAGGGCAGTTCACAGAACTTTTTTGTTTGCCTTTCTAAATTTGAAATGAATCATCACCACTTTCATAGGTTAAGCTTCAGCATTCAGCATTCTCAATTTTTGTGATGGCTTTGCGAATAGTGCAAAGTGCAAACAGAACTCACTAATTCTGTTATCAGACTAAGAGATTCAGGCTTCCCCTGAAAATACTGCCATACTAAACTTCAAATACACCACTTCAATGTGTAAAAGGTTAGTTAAACTCCATCGCTACTGTCTGAAACAGGCAGCTAATGAACTAGTTGGTTCATACAGTCAGTAATTTTATATTCCTTAGGGATGGATGATCCATGGAGACAAGTTAGACCTGAATTTTTGAAGTTAAAATGCACTAAGAAATTCACATTTTCTTACTGGATGTAAGTGTATGGAGTGACTACATCAGTAGTCAGACAAGGAAAGATGTACAGATGTGGGCTATCTAGACTTCTGTAATGCCTTTGATGTGGTCTCCCCCAATATCCTTCTCTCTATAATTGGGGAGATATGGATTTGATGGATGGACTGTTTGGTGGATGAGGAATTGGCTGGATGGTTGCATCCAGAAGGTAGTGGACAACAGCTCAATGTCCAGATGGAGACCGGTGACAAGTGGTATCCCTCAGGAGTCCATACTGGGATGAGTAGAGTTTAATATCTTCATCAGTGACACAGACAGTGGGATCAAGTGCACCCTCAGCAAGTTTGCAGATGATACCAAGCTGAGCAGTGTGGTTGCCATGCCTGAGGGATGGGATGCCATCCAGAGGGACCTGGACAAGCTGGAGAAGTGGACCCGTGTGAACCTCGCAAGCTTCAACAAGGCCAAGTGCAAGGTCCTGCACCTGGATCATGGCAACCCCTGGTATCAATACAGGCTGGGGGAAGAAAGGATCGAGAGCAGCCCTGCCGAGAGTGACTTGGGGGTACTGATGAATGAAAAGCTGGACATGAGCCGGCAATGTGCGCTGGCAGCCCAGAAGGCCAACCCTACCCTGGGCTGCATCAAAAGCAGTGTGGTCAGCAGGTCGAAGGAGGGATTCTGCCCCTCTACTCTGCTCTAGTGAAACCTCCCCTGGAGCACTGCATCCAGCTTTAGAGCCCTCAGCACAAGAAGGACATGGAACTGTTGGAGCACGTCCAGAGGAGGGCTACAAAAGTGATCCGAAGGCTGGAGCACCTCTCCTGTGAGGACAGGCTGAGAGAGTTGGGGTCATTCAGCCTGGAGAAGAGAAGGTTCTGGGGTAACCTTATTGTGACCTTTCAGTACTTAAAGGGGGCTTATAGGAAAGATGGGGAAAACTTTTAGCAGGGCCTGTTGGTATAGGACAAGGGGTAATGGTTTTAAACTGAAAGAGGGTAGATTTAGGCTAGGTATAAGGAAGAAATTTTTTACAATGAGGGTGACTAAACACTGGAACAGGTTCCCAGAGAGGTGGTAGGTGCCCCATCCCCAGAAACATTCAAGGTGAGGTTTGACGGGGCTCTGAGCAACCTGATCTAGTTGAAGATGGTCCTACGCATTGCAGGGGGGTTGGACTAGATGACCTTTAAAGGTACCTTCCAACCCAAATTATTGAGCCCCCATCCCTGGAGGTATTTAAAAGAAGGGTAGATGAGGTGCTTAGGGACATGGTTTAGTGGTGGGATGGCAGTGCTAGGTTAACGGTTGGACTTGATGATTTTAAAGGTCTTTTCCAACCTAAACGATTTTATTATTCTATGATTCTAAAAGTCACAACAAGCATATTATCCTATTCTCCACATTTATTGCTTTCAACTATGTGTTTCTCACAGCATTCTGCTTTGGTGGTTAAGTGGGAATAATTTTCTGGCTATCTGCAAGACAGACTTTGAACAGTATGCATGGAAGTGACATACACAGTCATTTCCTTAAGAACCTTACTCATCTCTTTCTCTCTCTCTCAGTCTCATCAAGAAGAATGAACATCAGTACTAAAAGGAATTATTAGGATGACAGAAATTTTCTGTTACATCAAAATATATCTCTCTATATAAATATATACATTGTGGGATTTCAAGTTTAGCAGGTCTAAAATTCAGAAAAAGACCTAAACGTGGGTAGTATAAAAGAGCGTGGATTTCTATCCTGATCACTTCAATTTTCGATTATGATGACTGTTAATTTCATTTATAGAATTTCATATAAAATTAGTGGAGGAATATTGCTAGATTATTTGCCAGTTTTATTCATACAGAATCTGTTTCTTTTTCATTATGAAAGGGGGAACCATGAGCTGTAATTACTATCTCCTCCCTCTTCAATGATACATTTGCAGTTACTCTCACTCCGTGTTGTTAAGGTGGTTAATAACTGAGGTATGCTTTAGTTCTTCCTAGTGGCAGCATTAGCAGTTAGAGAACCAGAGTTAGGACTGCCTAAGGGCTCAATCCACCTCACAGTAAGAAAACTCTGATTCTCATCACTGAGACTTGAATTAGTCCTAAATACACAGAAGAAAATCCAGCTGGTAGTACCGTTCCTATATTCAGTTTACCATTCAAACAGAATCCTTATGAGCACGGGCAAGTTAGAACTATCAATAGGAATTCTCTGTAATTTATTCTGAAGTTAAAGTTGCTCTAAGCAATTAGGAGGAGAAGGTAGAAACTGAAGACAGACTATGAATAATGAGGACTTTGTTATTAATAACAACACAGAGAAAGTTACAGCCAGCTATTACCCCAAGCATTATATATGCCATTTAAGTTGCAATATCAGTAAATTATTTCTTTAAATTAAGTTACAAAAATTAATGTTTGCAGAAACTGTGGGATAAATAGATTTATGTCCAGAATGTTATTTTTATAAAACTCCCTGAAAGAAGGTAAAAAAGGTCTCTTGCAGTAACAGCTTCACATAATGAAATCAAATCAAGTTATTATAGTTAGTGCAGATACAGCAGTGGAGGTAGAAGGGAGAGTCCTAACTTCATATATAGAAAGTTATACAAGTATAAAAAGAACCATCAGTGTCCTTCATACTATCTTCAGAACAACTGTCCTCCTTGATTTTTGTACTGGCAAGAATAGTGCCTGCTTCCTCATGTCTTCTGGAATATCATGTGTCTCAGAGAGAATAAGCACTGTAATTTCTTTCCTCTGCAAAACTGAATTGATGCTCTCTCATGTCTGACTTGTTCCTGTCCTGAAGGAGACTGGTGAAAAAATTCAACTCACCAAAGCAAAACTCCAAAGAGAATCTTTGCTGGGGTATGGCATACAGGGTGACTGGTCTGACTATTGTCTTCATCCTAACCTACTGGGTATTTTGATACCTGACCTCTACTCTAAGTTTCCTGTTCACTTTCTACATTTTAATACAAGTCACACAAGAATTACATGGCTACTGAACTTTAGTGCAGGACACTATAAAATCAGTTCCTTCTTAGTGATCACACATTGTAGAAGTTTAAGTTAATAGACATAAAAGAGTCTACACTGATTAATATAGTAGCATATTGCTCTGCCATGGTTAGCATAATTTTGTTTTTCCCTAGGAAATGATGCTTTACATTAAAAGCCTCATGCTGTCTTTAACACCATGATTTCTGCTTCAGTGTACTGATGACTCAAGGTTATTAGTGGAAAAATTCAGCTACAGAGCAATACAGACAGACAATTGTCATAAACAAAGAGTGCATGCAGCCTCCTGATACCTTTACATTTTCCAGAATCCATAGCAGTGTTCTTATGATTGCTTTTGCTTCAAGAAGTGATTGTGACATTGATGAACATAAAATTGAGTGAGATGCTGTCAAGATACACTACAAAGACAGGTCCCCCTGTGTTCTTAAGACTTGGTTCAGTTTTCTTTCCTTTTGAAAAACAGAGTATCAGATCTTGATCCGGTACCACTGAAATCAACGTGACAGATGTTTCACTGGATCAAGATTTGATATTCTTTTTTTTTCAGTATAATGTAAAATTGAATAGTTGCTCTCAAGTCAGTACAACTGATAGAAGTTATTTAAGGAACTGTCCCAGCAAATGTGTCATTGGCCTCACTGTGAATAGCTTTTAGTGATGAGATATAAGCAACAACATGTCTAGACACCTGGGCATGTGACCTTTGATTATTTCTTTCATTTACATGACAATAGCAATTCAACATCAAGTAGCAGAAAATGCCGATGTGATTCTATCAGACAGATGCTGCCAGTATCTGTTCTTATGGAAACTAATAACATTCTGGAATAACCTCACCGAAGTCACTTGGTTTGTTTGGTATGTTTGAGACACGATATACTGTATTTACTTGAGAGAAGAGTTTACATGCTGCATGCAGTTTCAAGGTGCACTTTCAAACTGCAACTGCTAATGTGACCTAGATGGTCTTCATAGAGAAAGTCTTGGAAGAAATGACAACTTAAACATAACAGAGTGAAATGATGCCAGAGCAATCCTTTGGTTTTGGAACAAATGATTTAAAGAAACACCATCTTACTTACATGAGGTAGTCAGATTAAATGCTCTGTCTACTCTATTGTACCTCATTAGCTTTAGGTGAACATTAGTCTTTTAGTGCAAAGAAAAATGTAAAATAGTTGATACACATTGATTGTAAGGTGGTTGATTTTGAGACAAGCTCTAACTTGGCACAATTTTTATCCACAAATGTGGTAATGTTATTTATGTACACTTATATGTCACAGGAAGTGGTACAGGGTAGGGCTTTAGATGAAGAGTTATTCATTCCAGCCTGGTTTACACGTGGCTGAGGCTTTACCATTGTTCTACCATGTAGGATGGAACAGCAGCAAAGGAAATATTATCTCCTTGGCGATCAGAGGAGCACAGGTTTGCTTCTTTCCGCCCTGAGAGAGCTTCAAAAAAGATGAACTAGTCTTACAGACACTCTATAGCCAGTCACCTGCATGATTATGGATTAGGCATTTTAAAAATGTGTTCTTATCATAAGCAAATGTCAAGTCATCTTCAAAAAAATCACTGCTATTCACCTCAACTGTGTTTCCTGCATTAGTAAAGGACAGGATGGGAAATGAACAAAAATTATATCGTTTCTAGTGCTAATTGCCTGAATACTGCTATTTTAAAGGTGTCTGCAGACCCAATAAATGAGAATCAGTTCTCAGACATAACTTATAATCATTATTCTAACATCACAGTGACAGCTTCCACCCTACTTTAATTCCATGCAGTCAAGGGAGCTAAACAAAAGAGAGGGGAAGTTATTTCCTTTATTTACTGATAGACTGAAATATTTACTTTCAAAATCATTCATAACGAGCCCCTAGTAAAGATTTGCAGTCTGATCATCAGACATTCAGTCCCTGTTTGCCTTTATGGGGTGACAGTGAATGCAATTTCACACGTGCTGTTTCCCTGCATTCAAGAGCCCATTTTAACCCCCAAAGCATTAACCCGGCCAGCTTGCATTTCTTCCTGTACTGTCATGTAAGATGTACTCTACATAAAATAAGGAACATCGACCTTGAAAGGAAGGGGGGAGAGGGGGAATAATAAATCCCACAACCAAACCCATTCAACAGCCCAGACCAAGATCTAAGCTCTGTCAAAATGATTTCTTATTCCATTTTACTGAAGCAGTGCCATGCTTTATCACTTCTGAGTTCATGTCTTACGGCTGAGGCAGCCCACTTGAATTGGTAAGTTGTTTAGTTAAAGTATACACGTGCTATTCACACTGTCAGTATGATTTAAAAGGAAAGAACATTTTGCAGGTGAAATACAGCTGCAACTGTGACAGGAAGCTGAAATCCAAAACACTAAAGCACATATAACTAATTGCTGTGTGTCTCACTATGCTCCTTCTCTTCACCATTTACAGAAATAGTATAGTAAGACTCATAACACTGGTGGAAACGGCAGCTTTAGATCTTCCAGGAGCTTCTGCTGAAGTCTCACGATCTTAAGTAAAATTGGTCAGGTAATCCCAGCTAAACCTAACGTATTACTACTGTCTGTATCATTACATCATTGCACACACAATTATACACAAACTGCAATATAATGTGGAGAAATGCTGAATTTGCCTTGTGAGTATGATATGTGCAGATGTTGAAACACCTAAATAAATTGTGACAATAAAAAAGGTGCTTTCCAAGTCACCAAAGTCCTCAGTTTACAACCGTTAAAATTTACACTTCATTACACCTGCTCAGATGTAGCTGTGTTTATTTATAGATATTTTTATAGAGGTGTGTTGAGTTGCTTAGCTTCTTCAGTCCAGTCAGGGTGCTGCTTTAATAGGATAGATCAAGTATTGCCATACAGGCTTAGACTTTTTTTTTTAAAGCAAAAGGCTCTGTATTAAAGTGCAAACCATACCTAAAGAGGGCTATTTGCTCAAACAGCAGGGAAATCAAAGCCTTTCTTCTGTAATTTACAAATAAAGAAACCTGGATCTAGAATGCTAGAAATGCCCTGTAACTGTCTAATTTCATTTTAATGTCATTGAAAATGCTTGTGAAGGCAGTGTTGAAAGTTGGGCTCATTTTCTATTACACTGCAGTACAGTACCAAACTCTATGCATTTCATCTAAATTAAAAACATTACCAGACTACAATGAATCTAAACATTCCTCCATCTGTATTTTGTGATATGTGAATAAATAAAAACTTGAAAGTAATGCAAATGAAGTCACTGACAAAAGATCCATAAAATTCAGAACTAGGTCAAAAGTGAATGCATTAGTGTTCAATATAATTCCGTCTTAGGTTTTAGTGTTCACCTTCTTCTTTTGTTCTTGCTGCCAATTGATTATCTTTCAGTAAAGTTTACACGTTACCATTAAATGTTAATAATGCATAAATATTAAACACACCATTGTAAAGTTAGCAACACTATTAATATCCTCAATCACTGTAGGCGATACTAGAAATTACTAAGATCAGTATCAACAGTCAGAATCATAAAAATCCTCTTTCTGGAATTAATAGCAATAAACAATGGACAAAGTACAACTGGTATTTAATACAGACACCTCTCCCTGCAGAACTGTGGAGAATAGGGAAACTGATACTAGGAAAGAAAAGCCAACACTTTTTAACTAAGACACTCCTCTTAATATTTCACTAATTTCTATCCTTTTGTCTGTATGTAATACTGATAAAATACTGTAACCACCTTAGGACACTGCATATTCTCAACAGCTTAGTAATAATTTGTTCTCTAATTTGATCAAGAAAAAAACAAACCCAAACAAAATCAACCCTCTGCAGCACTGACAGGCAGAAATATCACTGCCAGATTCCCCACTGCAGATCTCTGTCAGGCAGGACATTGTTAAAAAAGCAGGCAAAGATTTAAATGTGCATAGTTGCTCTTGATTTCAGCCCCACTAGGTGACAACAGCTAGCTAAAATATACATGTGCAATAAGCTTTACACTCCCCCAAGTGTGCTAAATCATTGTGTTGGCTCAAATTTGTTTTTTAAGAGCTTTGTTGACTTCACAGCTGGTGAGTTGACACTTTCCATCACTCCACCACTTGGCAACAGATGCCTCTTACTTATGCACAGATGCTGAGTATCCACCCAACCCTAACATTAGCCTTGTGTTTTGTACTAATTGGGCCAACACAGTTGTAATTAAGATTTGAATAATTAGAAAACGAACATGATTACTTTCACAATTAATCCTTATATTGTACCATGATATTATCTTTTGGACTATCCTGCACAGCTCTCATTTCTTTGGGTCCTGTAAATGCATCAGCCTTCTAAACAGTGGAATAAAAACATATTTTGCAGATAATATTAATGACATTTTAAAGGGCTGGTTTCACTCTGATTTTAAAGAGTTATAACGTATGATTGGTCTGGTATTTCCTCTTGTTCCATTTACCCATTATGTAGCTACCTTTACAACAAACACACAGGAAGAAAAACCACACACAAGAATGAAAAAAGAATTTTAAAACCAGTATGTGGATCCAGTGATATAAAAGATCTTTAAGAAAAGCTGATCTGACACATCCTGGTTTATTCCTTTGACTTGATGCCTGTTTTAAAATGATGGGTGCTGGGGAGTAAATGTTAAGCAAAGGAATATAGCTGAGGGGAAAGGGAGAGTCTCTTAAGTAGGGAGTCTGACCTGGGGAAATGGCAACTGTAGTCCTTGCAAAGAATAGCAGACAGTGATTTTAGAGAGGACATAATCAAGAGAAGAAGTAGTAGGAAATAAACAAAAATGGAATGTGATTAGGAAATGTCCATTCAAAGCATGAGGAGTGTATCACTTCCATCATACAAATTCTGTAAGGACTGGATGAATATGTAAATATCTCATGCTTTGGGTATTAAGCTGATTTTAAACAATGCTCGAGATTTATCAGCCAGTAATAAGCAAAATTAAGATGTGTATGTGTATGTTCACAGAAATGCCACTTTTTTTCTCAGATGCATTTACTAACATATACACATTATAGGAACTCTCTTAAATTCACTAGTTAAATTTTCATTCGTTGGCACTAGAGAGACTGACAACAATAAAGAAGAAACATTATAGCTGTACAGGAATATTAATAGGAAGCATAATTTAGAAAATGACTATTCTGTTTATAGAAAGTAAAAGCCAAGTCTTTTTTTCTTCGGCATTCTAGATAATCTACCCAGTTCTTGGCACGGTGCAGGAAGCCAGGTATTTCTGAGTTAAAGAGATCACTCACTCTTAAAGGTAAAGATATCGTTTCATGTAACATATTTAAGAAGTAGACAGCTGTAATCTCAATTGCGTGTTAGAAAAAATAAACCCAAGGAAAAAATAAATATGTATTATCTGCAATTACAATAAAGTGCATCCAATTATGGGGAGGAGGAGGAATTTGTTACAGATAGACGCTCCCGAACTAAAGATTTATGTTTGCTAGTCCCCTCCAGGTGTTTAAACCATATTACTTGCACAGATATCTAAACTTGCTTTAAAGGGCATTTCAGGAACATATTTATCAGGGAAAGCACAGAAACAGGAACAGGGAAGGAGAAGTAGTTCACAAACAGGTTCAAAGGAGAATACTAACTGTTAAATGGCAGCAGCCAGTAGCAGCTCAGCCTCTCCTGAGATAGCAGCAGTTCAGTTCCCCTGAGGCAGGAGAATTGAAAAGACTGTAATTACTAGCTGCCATTGTTAGTGAAAATAAATATACTGCTTGCATATTCAAGGAGAAATATAGCCTCAATCCCTCTTCCCCCACTAATTCCTTAATCCAAAATACAAATTCTTTTGCTTATGGCTATGATAATCCCCAAGGTTAATATCTGACATCAGGGCAATTTGTGATCACAAGCCAATCTCTTGTAAAAGTTTGGGTTAGGTGTTGAGACAGTGGCTCATTATTTCCTTAGGCACAGAAAATGGAACATGATGATAAGAAGCTGTGGTGGGAAACATGACTCCCAGAAAGCAGTTATACTAACCCGCTACCCTTGGTGTGCTAAGTGGGGACAAAATGAAAGAAGGAAAATGGTTCTAGGCCATCTTGTCTAGACCGTGCTTTTGCCAAGAACAGTTACACCAGATGATCCTTGAGGTCCCTTCCAACATGGTATTCTATGATTCTATGATTTTCTTGACATCTACATTGGGCAGATGGAGCCCTTTTCAAATGCTGGTAAGAGAAGCCTCTCTTCCCTTGGTGGATGAGGTTAGGGATCTTTTAAGGAAGCTGGACACCCACAAATCCATGGGCCCCGATGGAATGCACCCGCGAGTGCTGAAGGAACTTGCAGACAACATTGTTGAGTCACTTTCCATCATCTATAAAAGGTCGTGGAGAACAGGGTAGTTGCCTGAGGACTGGAAGGTAGCCAATGTCACTCCAGTCTTCAAAAAGGGCAAGAAGGAGGACCCAGGGAAATACAGGCCGGTTAGTCTCACCTCCGTCCCTGGAAAGGTGATGGAACAACTCATTCTGGGTGTCCTCTCCAAGGAAGTGGATGAAAGAAGATCATCAGGAGAACCCAGCACAGATTCGCCAAGGGGAAGTCACGCCTGACCAATCTGATAGCCTTCTACAACAGCATGACCAGCTGGGTAGATGAGGGGAGAGCGGTGGATGTTGTCTACCTTGACTTCAGCAAGGCTTTTGACACTGTTTCCCATAACATCCTCATAAGGAAGCTCAAGAAGCATGGGTTGGATGAGTGGACAGTGAGGTGGGTTGAGAACTGGCTGAATGACAGGGCTCAGAGGGTTCTGATCGGTGGGGCAGAGTCCAGCTGGAGGCCGGTAACTAGTGGAGTTCCCCAGGGCTCAGTACTCGGCCC
>NW_009260793.1:2254160-2264128 GCF_000687185.1 Egretta garzetta
CCTGGGAGTCCTGGTGGACAATAAGCTGACCATGAGCCAGCAATGTGCCCTTGTTGCCAAGAAGGCTAATGGTATCCTGGGGTGTATTAAGAGGAGTGTGGCCAGCAGGTCGAGGGAGGTTATCCTCCCCCTCTACTCTGCCCTGGTGAGACCCCACCTGGAGTACTGTGTCCAGTTCTGGGCTCCCCAGTTCAAGAAAGATGAGGAACTCCTAGAAAGAGTCCAGAGGAGAGCAACTAGGATGATAAAGGGACTGGAGCATCTCCCCTATGAGGAAAGGCTGAGAGAGTTGGGCTTGTTCAGCCTGAAGAAGAGAAGACTGAGAGGGGACCTCATCAATACATACAAATATCTTAAGGGTGGAAGTCAAGAGGACGCAGGCAGACTCTTTGCAGTGGTGTCCAGCGACAGGACAAGGGGTAATGGGCACAAACTGAGACATAAAAGGTTTCAGTTGAATATGAGGAAAAACTTATTTACTCTGAGGGTGACGGAGCACTGGAACAGGCTGCCCAGGGGTGTTGTGGAGTCTCCTTCTCTGGAAATATTCAAAGC
The DNA here is from genome assembly GCF_000687185.1 of Egretta garzetta. Taxonomy (NCBI): domain Eukaryota; kingdom Metazoa; phylum Chordata; class Aves; order Pelecaniformes; family Ardeidae; genus Egretta; species Egretta garzetta. The sequence continues at coordinate 2,254,716 of NW_009260793.1, forward strand.
CCGCCTGGATGAAGTCCTGCGTAACATGCTCTAGGAGAACCTGCTTTAGCAGGGGGGTTGGACTAGATGATCTCCCAAGGTCCCTTTCCAACCCTTGCGATTCTGTGATTCTGTGAGCAAGATGGGATGAAAAACGGACAAACCAAGTTAAATATTAAATGGCAAAGGAATACCAGCAGAGAACAAATATTGTTTCAGTACTGATAAACTTCAATTTGTCTGAGAGAAAAAATTCAACAAGTGCTGAAGGCATCAGAAAAGTAATCACATCCTCACCTAATCTCAAATGGTCAGAGCTGCTGCACTGCCCAGCACATGACACTTCTTTGGCTTAATGATCACTCAAAGAAGGAACTTGTCCATTACTCAACATCCTGGCCACTGAAAGACACTTCAACCTCAGTCACAACAGTACAGTAGAAATCAAGATGTAATAGCTCTGAGACCTTGGCTTTGTTTAGACAGTCCACGAAACTTCAAAGCTCTCATGAGTGCTTATCAAGCCTACCTGCTCAGTTAGATTTTCTAATTCTAGCAATCATACCCAGCCTACCTCACAGCCATACCCTTATTCAGTTCCTGTTGAAGTTAGAGAAGGTTAAATTGATTCTTCATCCAGGTTTGACTGATCTCAATTATTTTTTGCCCTTTCTGTAAAACAGATTTTGCCAGTTACTTCTGTTGTTGTAGGTTTCTTAACTGTGAGGCAATATACTGAGCAGACGACACAACCTCTTTCCATTGTTCAGTTGGTAAACATGAAATCCATTTTAATTAAATTAAAGCTAGGTTATAGCTTTACCGCAGTAGGGCCGCTCTCACAATACCTTCCATAAAAGATAGTGTATTGTCTCGAAGAGGGATGAATAAGATTATCCGATTATAAATCTGTCAGTGGTTAGCAAATAACATTTGGTTTCACAGAGAGCTTGAGAATTTTTACAATTTTAGAATATCAAATTCCAACACACATGCGATTATATTCTTACGTAGAATTTAAAGACATACTTCAAATGACTATTTAGTATAAGTTTCCCTTTCTGCGACTGTATCTGAGCTATACATTTTTGTATAATAAGGAAATAAGTATTAATATTTTCATTTGTATTCCTAACTATTTTCAGAATAAAAATAAAGATTTAACAATGTTTTAAAAGTAAATACAGGGAAAAATATTAATATTAAAAACCCAATGCCTCATTAGATATTTGCAAAGAAACTGAAAACTAGAACAATAATTTTGATTACTAATACTTTCCTTTTTGACAGGAGATATTTCTTTATTTCCTTGTATTATGCTTTGCCTTATATCCTACTCACAACATTTATCTTGGTGTTATGGCTCTGCCTTTTTAAATGTTTGCCTTCAGGGGTACTGACGCTACTAAAGAACATTATATTTGGTAGATCTGCATTAAAAATCACTTCTTTTTCCTGACAAGCTATTTAAAACATCACATTTGTGCCTTATGAATTGCACTTTAAAAAAATATATCTATATATCCCATGAAACCTGGACCCATCTGACCCAAGTTTGTTTCTTTGCAAGAAGTGCAATTTCTGTTTGGGAACATTATTGCTAAAGAGGTGTGAAGGAAACATTTTCTGACACAATCACTATTGTTTACTTTTATTGGGGAGGGGAAAAATATCCTATCATAAAATTTAGAAGAAGGACTCCTAAAATGGCTAGTTTAACTATGAACATCAGTAATATCAGATAATTATTCTTCAAAAGTGATATCTGAAAACAAGAAGGTCAGGAAAACCATACAACACCAATACATATAACGTTCAGCACATGTACGTTTCATAGCTTTAGATGGGACAAGACGTCTAGTTCTGTTTCCTTAATTAATAATTTTTGCACAAGACATACGGACAGAAATTCACAGGCAGAGAGTGAAAGAATTATACATGCTAATATATGCTTTGAAATTATAATAAACTAGTTCCCTACCATGGTTTCTGTCCAAAGAAAACCTAAAGAACAGCTGGTAGAAAGACAAATGGCTGATGCACCTAAATGTTGCCTTCAAAATTTTGTAGGTAGGTCAGTTTGTGTTTTGCCAGGTACTGATGGAAACAACTGAGGTAGGCTGCACTGTAACCAGCTCCAACAGTTCTTTATCAAATCAGTAAGATTATATGAAGTTAGATTTATTAAATCTCAGCTCTTCATTAAAATCATGATCGATAGGTATCTGAACAACATGAACCAGGTTCTTACACAGACTAGGCAGAAGACGTGCATATATTTAGAAACAATTGTGAGAAATTCCACTGAAGAGAAAGTTAAAACATAGCATTCTGCCATATTGACCTGAACTAGCATCCCTAGGCATATAATCATGAAAAGGGCTGTATAGCCACCAGGCAATTAGAAATGAATGGTAATTCTGGCTGTTCAGCATACCCCTTCCAACCCCTCCACAGAACTATAACAGCAACATTGAGAAAGACAGTTAAATGTGTGAGTTTTCTGTTTAAAATATTCATGCTCATTGATCACAAATAGGGCAAAAAAATATCATACAGTTACTACAGAAAAAGTGAGTTGCTTAAAAAAAGTGACCTTTAGAAAACATTTGCAAAAAAATGCCCATTGTTTGTTGGAAGATAACATCCCAGGGAGTTCCATGCAGAGTCAAAAAAAATCTAATCAAATAAACAAACAAATCCACTCTGTTTAAATAACAAGTTTAGAGAAAAAATAATTCTACAGGATTTTTTTTTTTTTACTTTACCTATTAAAAACATCCAGGTGCTTGCCCTGATGGCTGGCCCTGATGTACCATTCTGCCATACACAGTACCTCCTCTGCGCTCAACCTAGGATTACTCACATTCTGGAACTTAAATATGTCCTTGACTGATATGTTTTGGCTCTCAGGGTGAGAAAGAGTGACAGGTAATTGCTATATGCTACGTCTGATGGGTAGTTCAGAGTGGGATTGAAGTCCATTGATGGACCTGAATTCACATGTTCTGTGCTCCAAACAAAGGACATTTCCATTCCAAATAATACTAAAAGAGAGAAAGGGAGGAAGGAGATGAGGAGACACAAGGACAAATGCAAAAGAAAGCGATGGTGCCTGAAAATTTCAATCCATTTATAGGCATTGAGGACCAAAAAATGGGACAGAAGTCTTTACATTGAATCACAAAAAACCATCAGAGAAGTAATACTCTTCAAAAAGCATTTTAATTAGCAAGTTCATTTGAGTGTTTTCCTCATCAGCACTTACCTTCTCAACAACACCTCTTAATCTCTCTATTTATTCTGATATGCACAGGCTTTCAAGCAGGAGCCAGCTATATCACATCTTTTCTCTTTATTTATTTTGACATATGTGCTCCTTCAAGTAGCAGTTCAGAGGTAGAAGGGCCAAATTACTAAAAAATCTGTTTTATAGAAAACCTGTCTGAGTCCCACTGTCTAGAAGGTCAGATTAAAAAAAACCCAAACCAACTATTTGAAGATGAGAATATGAAAAACAGCTGTATCCTGAGGGGATTGCTCATCACACAGTGATAGAAAAAAGGACATCTTTATTGAAAGGCACAGGGCTGGTTTTTTTCTTCTTTTTCTTCTACCAGTGTAAATCACAACTTTTGTAACATCTGTTTAGAGTTACAGTGAGGTAGATCTACACTAGATAGGTTTACTCCCTGCTCTAAATTATTACTATTTTACCCAGAAAAGGAATAAGAAGTGTTACTTGTGACAGGGAATGTAATGAATTTATATTCCATTTACCATTTTCAAGAGATATAGTTAAATATTTAAAATTATGGTAAACAAGTACCAAGATTATTATTAATATTTTAGGGATAAATGAAAAGACTTAACAAGCAAAGATACAAGTTTCTGAAATGGAAACGTAATGGCTTTTCATTTTGTGGTATAACTAATACTGCATTTTAATGACTTAAATATTACTTGAACTTGAAGAGTTTTTACAGAAAGCTTGTTGCAACTAAATCTGAGTGCATCTAGATTTGGCAGAATGGCTTCATCATTAGATCTCTAGCTAAAGTGTTGAGTAAAAGTCTGCTCAAACTGTTCAAGACAATGGAAATCTAGTCAAGAAATACTACTTTTTAGCTTTTCTTAATGCTACAAGTATTCTTAGAAATCTGTCATTAAATTGTACTACCTAGTATATTTGTTCCATTTAACAATATTGTTTTTATTTACAGTATTTTCTTAAATAGCAAAAATGAACCATGGGATAAAGCCTGGGTTTTTTTTTTTCCCCATTTAGATTAAATATTGAACTAAATATAAAACAGATATCTGAAAGTGTGTAACATGCATACAAAGAGTCAGTATGCCTGAGGACAGAATGCCAAAAAGGCTATTCTTAATAAATGTACTTTGTGATCTTCACATAGGCTTTTAAGAGAGTTGCTTAAACTGCCATCTCAACTCTATATAGAGAAACACTGTACTATATATACATAAAGGGTCCAAGGGGACCGAAGAACATAATGGAGCAGTAAGGGAACTCGGAACGTAGGTCACCAGTTTGAACCAAGCCCTGCGGGTAGTGGTTGAACTGTATAAACAAACCAAAACCTTTGTGAAATGAATAAATAGACATAGACAACTCTTTAGCAAATGTGTGTCTGCATTTACAATTACATTTAGCACTTGCTGGCAGCCTTCAGAGAACAGCAGCCAAGAACCTAACTAGTGCTTATAGACTCTAAATGACCTAGGTCAAAAAGCTGGATTTTGGGATCAGTGCTGGAGCACACTGTTGATCAAGAAAGGTCAAAAGTCTCATCTGTTTTCTGGAAAAGGAGTGGGTTTGCAGCCTATTTACCTTCGTTGGGAAAAAAAAAAATAAATAATAATTTCAAATGTTTTTCTAATCAAGGCAGCCACAACTGTATTTTGTAAGTGTATTTGTTGTGATGGACACAGTATTATTGCGGTCAGTGAGTAAATGCATGCATGAAAACAATAATAAATCTGATCTAAATTTGGAAGCAAAACCTTCTCATCCAAGTCATTTAACTGAGTATTTATCATCTGCTTTGGAGGCTGTTCTGAATACACTGTACTCTGGAAATTGAAGGACAACATAATTCTCTACCTAAATATACAACTTTTAAACTTAAGTGGGAGACAGAACTTTATTGTGAGTTAGATGCTTAAATACTTTCTTATTTTGAATCTCTGACCTACACATTCCTTGTGAATGTCTCCATAAAGGTTTCCAGTCTGAGCTGTGATTACAGGTCTGGGCCATTCAGCACAACAGCACAGCAACTTCAGCACCCACAGACCCCAAAATTACACTCTCCTGGGATACAGGACAGTAAACATAGCTTACATTATACATATGTCAACCAATGCAGTTGTTGCCTTAAAAAATATTGACAGCCGAGACATCTGCAGGGGGAAGATGGCCCTCCAGCCCCAGAACTGTCTGGTGTACATCAATGAATCTGATCTTTACAGGAAAACTATCTTCATCCTCAAAACTGAAGTGCTACATTTGACAGAAACTGAACGACAGCTGCTCCTAAAGTAATCTGACCAAATCTCATGATGCACTATCTTGGCTCCCATCTGGTTGGGAGAAAAAGAAACCTCTTTAAATGATCCATTGCAAGATTAGCATTGTAAAACATATGTCTTTGACTTCTGCTAAATATCAAGTCCGGTAATAAATATGGTGATGTAGGTTTGTATTTTACTTTGATATAGAAGTCACCTACAGGAAAGATTCCCCCTCCCTCAAACTACCAGGCTTGAAGGCTCAACAAGACAGCAGACTGATGTTTTCTGCTTTTCAAACCACCATTGAAGAATCAAAGCTTTGCTACAAAATTATTGCCTCAACAAACATTCATCCAGTGACACATGCCAAACTCAATGTCTTCAAAGAGTTACGTCTGTGCAAAACAAGTGGACCTCAGTGAAAGTTTCTAATAATATAAAGGAAGATAGTATTTGAAACTCATGCTTTTATGTTGTGTGTTCATGAGAAAGAGGAATAGAAAGAGAAGCCAGGACAAAGTAGCAGCAAACACTACATTTGCCTCTAAATCAACTAATTATGAGTCTGAGAAGTCATTCAGAAGGTGCAACTTTCACAGTGACTTGAAAATAACCACCCCTGAAAATATGCTGAAAACTTACATATCTGCAAGCATATGTATAAATATATACACTGCAATATATGGGGTGTGTGTGTGTATTAACTGTAAGTTATGCTTTTCCAAGAACAATGACGTCCTGAGGTATACGAGTTAAACCTTGCAGAGCTTTGTTTCCATGAACCAGTTAAGAGCACGCAATTTCGACCGTGAAGACTACACACAGACTCCAAAACTGGAAACAGAACTGGCTCTTACTGTGCTAGCTACATACTGTATGCTGAGATAGAGTCCCTGACAAGAAGCGTACAATCTAAAACAATTAAAAATATAGAAAAAGGGGATAAAGAGATGGTAGAGTGTCAGAGCATATACATCCCATTCATGTGACTACTGGTGTATATTTCAGAGGGGGGCTCTGTTTCAATTAAAAAGAAAAATGTACACAGGTGGACCAAGTGAGAAAAGCAACATCCTCTCAGCATCAAAGGATGGAAGAGAATGGATGTGAAAGCGATGAAACAATAAATCACGGTAGATTAAGGGAAGGAAAGAAAGAAAGAAGAAGAATGCTAAGACGAACAGAATGAAAAGAAACACAAATCATTAGGAAGAAAAAGAAGCTATACGGGGAGGAAGGTGCTACCCTGAGGTGCGCGAGTAAGTGCCCAGGAAACTGGCTATGAAAATAATAGACGGAGCAGGGATAACAAGGGTCTGGTGGGACACAAGGGTCTGGCTGGGAAAGCTGATGTTAGTTCTCCAATGCATGCTAATAAGACAGGATTTGAAAAGCCTCCCTTTCTGGTAAAGCTAATTCCCATATATCTTTGAGAAAGGAAACTGAGGAAAGTCATTAACGCCTGAAGCTTATTCTATCTCACTCTCACCCTAGCCTTCTGAAATGACACATCTCTTTACCTTACATTATTGGGATTATTAACTGTAGTTGTTATCAGGAGTTTCCTTTTTCATATATCACTATCACTGTTTTAGCAGGACTGTTCCTTGCTGCTCTATAGTTGGTTTTATGTCCGCTTTCAGAGAGTGCCCTTTGCTTTACCCATTTCCAAACCTCCATTTAATAAATTTCCTTTAAAAGTTCCTAAAACATTAAAGCATTAGCATCAAATGCTAATTTTCAATGGAGTCAGGCCAGATAGCAATCGTACTCTTCAGTCAGTAATAAGGAGACATAGCTTCAGGCAAAAAAATTTAACACTGGCGTCGTTCAAAGAACTTGAAATATCTGAAGTAAAGCTGAACTCTGCATACAGCTATATATTTAATACTATTTGATATAGCCTTAGAGTAAAATAAAAAGGTCCAAGAGAGGGAACTAGGCTATACTGGCATGTCTTGCACTGACTTCCTGCATAACCTGTTCTTCTTGTTTACCAAGTCTGAAAAGCTTCAGTGAATCAGATGCCCCAAATTATTTGTTTAATGAGGAATGATATTTCCCATATTGCTGAGGTCACATTTGGACTATCACTACGTATGAACAAGCCCACAGTTCACCAGTGGAAAAGGTCAGAAAATAATTATTACATTATTGTCTATTTTTATCAAAACATGAGGAAAACCAGCATTTCCCTGTGTTTGGTGAACTGTCATCTCATACTATCTCTGAGGCCAGCACACCGGAAAGTAAGTGCTCTTCACTTAGAAGGAGATAGAACATCTGATCTTGTAAAATAATAATAGAGATGTAAGTGCATTTGTAAGACTTGCTTAGAAACCCACAGACACACTGCCATGAAAGCGTGATTTATTTATTTTTTACTTACAGCAACAGCTTTGTGAGACAAAAGGGGAACAGAGCCATCATGTCAAACAGTGTTTGTAGCCAGCCCTTGTGAAAGACTGGAACAGAAGTTCCTGCTATTTGTATGTAACCTGGATGTCTGCAACTGTATAGGAATTGTTTACACTAGAAATATTTCCACGCAGTGTATTAAGTTATTGTCTTTTGATTTTTTAATGAATACTCTGAGGTATATTAATGAATAATAATTATGCTGAGAAGCTATTGATTATTCATGAAAGAAAAAAGTGAAGGCAGGTATAATGGAAGCTGATGGTGGATTCAAATATTTCTACCCTGGTCAAGACTTGCACCTCTGGGTGGAAGAAGCACAAAACCTAGTAAATGCCATACTAATGTAACATGAAAAAATAAGTGAGCCACATGCTACACCAAAATGAGGATCAGCGCCTGTAACTACCTCCAAAACCAACTTCCTTTTCAAGAAAAAAGTGGATGTATTAAGTCACCATTATAAAAAAAAACAACATTACTTTCCGAAATAATTTTCAAGAAGGAGAATATATTGACAGGCAGCTAAAACTGTCAGCATTCTTAGTACATTCCCCCAAAACCTCAGGCCATTTTCCCATATGCTTACGTTTTTGTAAGAGAACTTGGTATTTCTCACTGAAAAAGCTAATGGAATAAAAACCAAACCTGCAGGTAACCAACTTTTCCCTGAATTGTTCTTTTTTTTTTTTTTTTTGTGGGGCAGGGGGGAGTGGAGCAGGACAGGGACTTGGGAGGTTTTTTCGGATGAAAAACATATGTCTCCATATTGAGTAGCTGAGCTTTTAATGCAAGATATAGTGCTACGAATTGCATTACCAACACTGGATAACCAATGATACAGATATTTAATGACAATAGACAGTACTGGTTGAAAAAAGCAGTGCAATTAAGTCACACTTTTATAAACTACCTAGGAGTTACACATCCGTTTAAGATAACAAGATCTGAAATCAATTAACTTTCCATTGATCTTTTCTCCCTATTATGACAGATTTTTAAACACAGTGCGTTAATTTTTGTGGGCAACAGAAAGGACATGGACATGTTTAATACAACAGATCTTAATTTGGTCCCTTACAGTATTAGAAAGTTTGGGCTGTTTAACAGTTCCTTAATAGCATCCCCCGACAGCGTAGCTATTAAGTGTGGACTTGAGCGAGACTTTACCAAATTCAGTTCACTTCAGACACGTTAGGGTGGATACACCATAAGTACACCGGGTCATCTAACTAAGTCCAGGCTGAGTAAGCATCTCTGACTTTTTCTTATTAATAATTTAATCTTTCAAGATAGCCTCCCTCATTTACTCTCTCTTTTTTTCTTTCCAGATAAAGATCTTCAATCACCAGTCTATTTCTTTTGATCTGCCACACTTTCCACCACCCCATGAAAAATGCGTCCTCTCCCTCTTCAATCAAACACTACTTCCCCCCCTGCCCTGCCCCCACAACTCCCAATTTAATTTTCTGGCCACTTGT
>NW_009260793.1:2264149-2265065 GCF_000687185.1 Egretta garzetta
TGCTGAACTGCTAATCCTGTGAAAGTAGCTGTGTGGACCCCGCCAGCCTCCGAGTGCAACATCACCCATGCCAGTCACAGCCCCCAGTCGCTCTGATGGTAATCTGGAAAGCCGTACGTGTAGTCTTGACTCACATTTCAAAAATCCCTTTCTGTCTCATTAAATGCCATGGGACTTTGAAGCCTTATGTCTGCGAGTTCCTGCTAGCGAAGGAACCACACTCCTTATTCAGAATGAAGTTTTACCGTAACGTACTTTTGCCTTCCAGCTGCTGTGCTTCCCCAAATACACGGGCTCAGCATGCAGGGGGAAAGCATGCTTGCTTTTCCTCCTCCCTTCTCACACCCCTGCATGTTTCCAACATTTATTTTTAAGCTTCAGGGAACCACCAAATCGGAAATAACTGCAGCCACTCGTTAAGAATCTGCTTAAAACCTGAATCCCCCCAGAGAGGAGTTCCCGGCTGGGACGCCCGCCTCTGCCCCCAGTCCCTCCTGCTGCAGTGCAGGTGGCGGGGTTTACTCCCTTTCAACTCCCTTCCAATGCAGAAATCCAGCGCGATGCAGTCAGCCAGATAAAGCAGCGCTTACCTTAATTGAAATCTTTTCCCTGGTAAAGCTGGAGCATCAGTCAAATCAACAGTGATTTGGGGGTAATCTAAGTTTCAATCAACACCCTCCGGGTAGCTGCATACTGCTCTGCCTTTCTTTCGCTGATGTTGAACTCTTCACTCTCTGAAGGGGGGAGAGAGAGAGACAGAAGCTGAAATCCCTCTGAGGCTCCTAGGGAGTGAGAGAAGAGGCACCAAAGCAATGTTTCTTAACATGAGATGCTCAGCAAGCGTGCTCAGGTCTGGAAGATCGCGTAACTGCTGTGATAGGCTCCTGTCATGTCCCCGGAGCTGTGAGATGATCAT
>NW_009260793.1:2265103-2280100 GCF_000687185.1 Egretta garzetta
CTGAGAGGACTGGAGGGTCACGAGGGAATTGGGAAAGGCACCAGGGCCACTTGGGGATCTTCATTCTTCCAGACTAATGGATGTGCTGCAGCTGAGGCTGTAATTTGTGAGGAGGTTATGCACAATGTTAACCATCTGAGGACTTAAACAAATGTGCTTTTGCATGCTGTTTCTCAAGGTGCACCAGCATTCATCGCAGGGTAGGGCTGAGTAATTAGAGGCTGATGTAGCCGTTTCGTAATACAAGGCTCACTGTATGAGATGTTCTGTAAGCTGAGAGATAAAATGGATTCATACATTTGTCTCTGACCCTGGAGACAATAGCAGTTAATGGGTAGAATAAGTGAAATTAGCATGGTGGGCTCATGTCAGCCCCCAGATGGCAATCAATCACCATGGAAAGAAAAAGAAAAGAACAACAAAACCCAAACAGACTGGAATTATTTAACAAGTGTATGTGGCAATTTGAATAAAATGTAGAGAAAGAATGCCAAATTAGTACAGAAAGGACTCTTCAACATAGAGACAAAATCGGTAGCAAAGCACAATGATACAAGTTCTCTTCAACACTTGCACTAGAGAGAAAAAAATAACAAGGAATGCATTTAAAGGACCTAATTTGCCTTTCACTTACACCGAGACAAATAAATCTATTAAAGACAACAGTTTAAATTTAGAAGGAAAAAAAAAAAAGCAGAGTGAAAAAAGAATGCGCTATATTTGTTATCCGGTTTTGGTTCTAGGGTATTACAGGAACTAAAATTTTGTGTACCAAGCGTTCAGGCTTATGTGGTCAAATGAGTTCAGCCAAAGTGTGTCAACTTTAATGACTATTCTCATCTGCTATTTTCCTTTTTCTTGGATGACAGTTATGGCATTAGCCAGTTGACTCAATTCTCCATTCAGATTTACCCATGCAAATACCAGTTTGTGACTAAGAGAGGAGTTCACAGAACCTAGTGTTTAGTAATGGTGGTCTGATGCACCAATATAAAATGGATAAAATTTAATTCTGATAGCAACTAAAGATTTGGAACCTATAGTAGCAATGCTAGTTCATATGTAGTTGTCGTAAGTTACTCTGTGAATGCTGAAATAAAGATAATCATAAACATATACAGAAATTCTTAATCATATTTATTTGGGTCTGGTTTTATCCATTTTTTCAGGTAAATTAGTATAATTGTATTTCAGTGGGATAAGCAGTCATGAAAGCAGTTTTTAAATTGTTAAGCAAATGGCAGAGGAAATGGATCACATATCTACTTTCTGCAGGCATTGACATCAGAAATCTTATTACAGAGAACAGAGTATCACATGACTTCGGTCACTCAGCAGTAACCAGAAAGGTTGGAATCTCCAATTTATTTAGGAAGACAATGGTTTCTCACCTGAACTGCAGTCACCCTAACTGTAATGCCTGAGAAACAGGCAATAAACCCTGTGTTCCCATTACACAGACAGTAGGAAGAGACCAACTTTTCTACCCTAACAGTGGTAGCTATACAATTTTTGTGATCCTCCTCTGGAAGTGCCTCTCTCTTCCCACTGATCTTCTAATATCACCCAGGGATTCCTGTTCCACCTGGGACTAATGGCAATGAAATAATAACTAGTCAAATAAGAAGGCTTTTACACATATTAATATGAAACATAAATGCATTCTTAAGCTTGACTAAATGTGTTTCATGTGGCAAGACTAAAGTGATTTGCTGCTACGATCCTCACTGAAAAAGAGGTTTCTTTCCTTACCCATAAATTTCTATGACAGAATGGGCAGCAAGTCATCCCAACACTCATGATCTTATCTGTTCTGACATGGCATCCCTCATGAAACAGGTAACCCACAGACACACACTGTATTATTTATGATTTCAACTACAATGAAAAAAATTAAATAGGAAAAAGACCTTATTAAGACAATTTCTTTGCCATTCCTGGAAGCTTTCAATTTCAGGTTTCTTGCTGTTTTGTTTAGTTGAGTCCTAACTCTCACCAGACCTGGAATTTTCAACACTTCTCTTAAACTACTGTTCCACAACCTAAGAGATCTCCATGTCAGGAATGCTTTCATGTTACTAGCCCCTTTACAAATCTCTCTCAGTAGTTTTATACTAAAAATTCCACTCATAATATAAATTTTAATCCTTCTCACTTAATATTCTGATTGTCTTTTTAAGGTTTAAAAGTCAGCATTCATCAGAAGTTCATAGTACATAACTGAATTATTTTAATTGTTTCTTACTGCAAGGAAAGGTCTGAAATAGAAAACCGGGTCCAGAAAAGGGACTGAAGCATGAAGTGACAAAATCTGAAGTGACAACATGATTTAAGGTTGTGCAGAAACAATTGGGACTTACTGTTGACTTGGACAATTGGGTAAGAAACTGGCACTTTCAATTCAGTGTTAACAAAAGGAAACAATAATTTGAATCACTCATAAATCTTGTTGCAGTCTAAATAACAGAAGCAAAGCCAGTTGTCTTGGGTCCTATTCCCAACCCTAAATATAACTTAAAATTTTGAATTCAGTTCCTATCAATCATCTAGATACTTATACAAATTGGACCGTAAATTAAACCAGTGAAAAAAAAGGCAATAAAAAGGAATAATTTTCTGTGCAATCCATAACTAAACTTTTGAAATCACTGCCACAAGCCATGAATGTAACAAAGAATTAAAATATACATGCATGAGAAAATCTTAAAATCACAACAGCATTTAAATTATATACACGAGAAAAATTTCCCTGTTTCAGGACTGTTCCTCAATGAGAAATAAAAACATTACCTCATGGGCAAGACAATATACTAAGCATGGGAAAAAACTAATACCATTTAGTAAAAAAATTCAGAAGACCTTTACAGTATCATTTCATAAGCCATAGTATTTTCACTGTCAAAGGTCATTAGATACTCATGCTTCATTAAAAGAATAATTTAGTTGGTTTGGGGTATATTTTAACAGATGAACAGCATTTTGTAAAAGAGCTGTATTTCCCAATTTGGTAATTTGAATAGACTGAATGCCAAAATAAATACAGAAAACTATACTGGTCTCTGTTTCTTAATATTCATGTAAAGATCTTCAGTTCAGAGACACGAACTACTGCAGCACAATACTTCACCATGTGTCAATGTAAATTCAGTACAGAATAAAAGGCCATAGAAGAACAGTAAGAAAAGTGATGGAATCACCTACATGTTAATATATTCACAACTTTCCTGCTGGCCCAAATCGCACATAGTTGGTTGCCTCAGCTCTGCTGATGCCCAGGAACTCAATGATCTAGAAGTTAATCATGTCTATACCCATAGCTTCAACATACAGAGTTATGCTTTTTCTACAGTTAAAAAGGTCCTTTGCTATGAAAAAGGTACACTATACAAGATGTACTGAGAGTGTAAATTTGCTCAGTAATTTCTTCTTTTTTAATAAGTAATTAACAAAAAGAGGTATTGTCTACTTCATTTTGGCTGGAAAAACAGTAACTAGAAATCAGGTGTGGGAATACTCTAGGATAGCAGTGAAACCAACAGAATAAAAGACTTTATAGAAGAGACCGAGTAAAACCATCTTTATCCTTCATCTGTCCAGAGAAAAATATATAAATAATAAACCACTTAAACTCATTAAAAATGCTTTGAAGAAGAAGAAAACCATTTGTACCATTTGAACTTTCACAACCATCAGATTTTCTGCATTTTGGCAACCATTTTTTTCCCCACGGCAGGTGGGGACAACCAGACTAGATAACTCTCAGCAATACCTGACAATTGCCATACATTTTAGCACTGAAATTTTACTGTCATCCTCATTAATTCCAAAAGCACAAACTGAGCGTATTCAACTCCAAGTTCTCATCTGGCTTACACCAGCATAGCTGCATTGGTTAAAGTGGAACTGAACAGCAGATTTATAAATTAGTGAGATCTCATGTAAAAGCAATACAATTTGTCATCAATGAATATTTCACCAGATTTCAAAGATCAACCTTCCTGCAACATCATCCAATATTTTATTTTTGATATGGATACTTTTTTTTCCAAAGTTTCTGGCCACAGTGAAAACAGACAACACAGGAAACTTGTTTGTCTCTAACAAAAAGTGTAATCTTGAACATTCGGTGCTTTAGTTCAACATCTTGTTCAACAGGTTCTTGATGTCAAAATACAGATGTGATCTGGATGGAAGCACACAGCTGAATCCTAGCCATACTTAGTGGAAAACTGCTCACATCATCAGGGTTCTCCTCTTGGTAGCTCTAGGAGCTCAGACAAATCCAAAGTGCTCTTGCTCTTATCTGACCACTGTTTGCACTCCCAGTTTTGCAATAACAATCAGTACAGTTCTTTTTACTAGGCCAAGCTTCCAAAGATAAGGAAAGTAGTACAGCATATTGCTTTAAGACGTTTCTGATTATGTTATGCAATTGTACACTTTTATTAAGCTCGGGTGGTAGACTGAGACATTTCAATATTAGTCTCTATTCCCTTAGAGGCATCCCCACAATGCTGGAGATATTCAGGAGGCACAGGTAACCCTGGATTTAAGTAAAGGTCCACAAAATGCATAAAGAAACAAATGTAAGTTTTGGAGGGTTCTAATACCACAGTTCATGTTCAAGTGCCCAATGAATTACGGTTGTTCATAATTATAAAGAAAGAAACAGAATGAATTTGAATATGATATGTGCCTACAATACTATTTATTTACAGATACGTATTATAAAGGCAGTTTTATTAAAACATGGAATCCAAATTCCGTTCAGTCGGTTTGGTATGTCTTTCTGTATGAATTGAGAACCTCAGGACTACTAGAATGTACTCCACAGGACAGAGGAAATTTTATATGTGAAGTTAATCTCTGATGAAAATTTCTGTCAGCAATACACCTATACAGTTCAACCGAAAACCAGTTACACAGCTGTAACCAAGGGCATGGTTTTGTAGCAAAGTGCGACATGTAATTTCTGGTCTGGGTCTCCTTTTTGCTGGGGGCTACAGACCTCCTTTAGGCGTAACAGCAAAAACAGGAGCGCCCTGCAAGTTGCACCACAGGAGCAGCGTGGGAGATAGAATGACTCAGGGACATCCTATCTAAAGTACAAATCCTCCCCCACATCCTTCTTGTTCAGGTGAAGGGAACAGCGTGATTTGTGGTATGACCTATCTCAGCAGCAATTTACAACAACTTCCCAGTAAAATCTCTGTCTGCTCACTCCCTTTTGCCATCCACTTGCTTTAGAATGCAGGGATAGGGGAGAGGGGATAGCGCAGAGAGTGTGTGGGGATGCGATATACTGCTTGTAACCACATAAATATCTTATGCCTGTCCATTAGCCTCCTTGTTCCCATCTGTCTGAATAAGAAGGGGTTGCTTGTGTCCCCTTCAAGGGGACAAAACCAAACTGCTATTTAGTCTCGGGATTCTCCCTGGCATTTTTATAGCTGAAGCCTGCACTCAGACTAATACTATCAATCTAACACACTTTAAGGGCCACATTTTCGGTGTCATAAACCATCATATCTGTCCATTTTTCAGGGTAACCATAGGGCTTTTATAAAACCAAGAGAAAATCAGATCTTAGGAGGTGACAACATCTCTGCCTGAGATTGTTCTGACATTACTGGTTTCTGAAAAAGCTCAGAAAAATACAGTAACAAATATATCAATACTTAAACCAAACTTTCCAGAAATCCTATTTTGCATGTCTCTGACTGGTTTTTAGTCTTCTAACTTTGGGGAATTTTTTTTTCCTTTTTTTTTTTGCTTGCTCTTTTTTGTTGTTTAATTTTAATTTTACCCTTGATGGTTTTTCCTTAGATGATGCCACTCTTCTCTTTTTCAGTTTGTTCATTTCAGAGTAATCTTTTGATTTTTTTTAAAAATTCTTAATAAATTCTTAAAAAAAATCTGCTTTTTCTCTTCAAGTTATTTTAGTATACTTCTTCTCTAGGCATATGAAACATCCTGTATCTTACCTTAATCTGCTCTCTCTCCACTTACTCATTCATTGTTAATGTTTTTTCCTACACAATTCCAGTACCATGAGCGCTTCCCATCTTTCCTCTCCAAGGTTTATTTTCCCTATCTCTATTAACGTTCCTCCTTCCTTGTGTTCTTGCTCTCTATTTTAGCAGTCTTAGAAGGAAAGGCATGCTTCTGCCTTTTCTGACAGGGTTAGAATGGATGGGTATAGAAGAAGAAAATAAGCTGCATTTTTTCCATATACATATAAAAAATTCTTATGTAGGAGAAGGAATGAAGTGCTGAAAAAATTGCTTTTAGCATCACTTTCCCTAAACTACTGCTCAGGAGGAGCTAGAAATGCTGTTAAGGAGCATGACTGGAAAGTTTTTGATTCCTCGTTCTCTCTTGTTCTTCATGGTTTGAAGCAAGTTTTCTCTCAGACAACAGACACCAGCCCCTTGGCTGTAAAGAAAAACTTCCTTCTGTACAGCAAACAGGGAAGATGTCTGTACTATACTATAGGAAGTACCTGTAACATTATTTTGATGCCAAGCTCTGAAAGAATATGCTGATGGAAACAGTGGCAGTAAGACAAGCTCTCGTTTGGGGTCAGCACTCTCCCTTCATGTGTGACCATGCTGGTCAGCACTTAGGCTAGATTCTGCTGTGGGAATACTCAAGGCACACCACGCCAAGCTGACAGTGGACAGGAGGGTAAGGTAGTGCCTCATCCCAGTCTTCTGAGCAGAGCAGAACTTTTGGAGCCTTTCAGGAATGTAATTTAGTTCCTTCCATGTGCCTACTGGCAAGACCATTACTCCCAAAAGCATTGTACTGCATCCAAGTGTCTAATAAGTTAAGTGGCCTTCATGATGTAAAGAAGCTGAACTGCGTAATGCATATAGATTGTATTTGTTGATACCAAGGAACATGAAGATTTCAATCTAGTACACTGACACTGATGAGCAGGACCTAACCCTGTAGAGTTTTCTTTTTGTTTGTGCCACTCACATCATTAACTCTTCCAATGTCCTCCTTTTACAAACAACAGACTACTCATTACTGCACCATTAGTTTGCTTATCTATAATCTATTACAAGATTCTGAACAAAATTATTGCGTCCTTCTGCAGAGCTGCATGTTATTCCTCAGCCACCTGTTTTTGATTCTACCCTGCACTTCAAAAAGATCAGGCTGATGGGCCTTTGGGATTATCAGGTTCCCTAAGATTTCCCTTAGATGATCAGCAGAGACAGAAGAACAAAAAGGCAATAATATACAGAACTGCCTTCTTAATTGTTCCATCCTGTAGTCATTATTTCCAATAGGATCTATTAATGCCAACATTTTAAAAGCTCAGAAGACACAGAATCAGATCATGGTACTAAATGTGACACTGTTCTAGCCAGCAGGAAACTGAAGGGAGGAGGAAGAGAATGGAGCAAAAAAACAGCCGCCTTCACTCAGGCAGCTCAAGAAAAAGCCATGTCTCAGCTGCAGCCCCTTCACTCAGGGAAGCAGAAGTAATGGTCCTGCAACATAAAGTTGGGCATCGTATCCCACAGAGGGAATAAAGAAGTAGCATCTTAAACTCTGCTTCACTGCAGCTTGATGTGAAAAACTAATGCAGAGCATGCTGGAACAGAGTTTCTTTAATACAGACTTTCTGTGGAAATATGTTAAAAGAGAACATGCTTCCACAAAGCATAGTCACCCTTTATCTCATTTTAAGATGACATGGTTCAAGACAGTTGGCTAAGTAATACAATTTGGCCTCTAGTGGTTAATCTGAATAGGATTCTCTAGCCACAGAAGACAGATGAATCATACGATACATTAAAAAAAAAAATGTTCAGGTTAATAATTATATCTTTTCTGGACAGGAAGTTTCATTATGTGATCATACCCATTCTGGGCCATTAGCCTCTCTTTCCCCTTTTTCTGAACATGAAGGAATGAAAGATGGCTTAATTATAGAACTAGGAAATTACCTCCCCTTTAGAGGGGGGTGTGTGGAGAAGATGGTCTTACATTCACAATACAAAGTTGAGACTGTAGAATATTACCTTAAAATATTTATTCTCAGTTACTCTCTCAGTTCCATTTGCATCTGTAATAACTAGCATGTTTAAAAGACACTCACGTACATGGAATGAGAGTAGAAGAATTTGGAAGCCAGGAGGTACAGGACTCACTTCTGAACTTCACAGAGTAGCATTTTCTCTCATGGTTGCAAATTGTCATTCGTGACTGATGTGAAAATGTGTAATATTAACATTGTCTATTAAAAATGGTGGATAGGAAATGTAAACGCTACATATTCATTCATGTTAATTTGTCTTTTTACAAGCATAGCCAACTAGCCTGTGTTCAGCTATCTCCAGCACTATCTATACTGATTATTAATCAGTTTGCAGAAAACCTGTATCTTTTTTTTCCCTATTCATGAAGGCACTTCTGAGAATAATAATTACACTACTTAGCCTTTATCTAGTGCTTCTCATCTTTCAAGTGCTTCGCAAATATTAATTCACTAATTAATCTTACCAACAACTCAGATTACTCCCATTTTACAGATGGAGAAGCATTAACAGAGAGGGTAAGTGACCTGCCTGAGGCCATGGAGAGTAGAGAAAGGGGAGAGGACTAAGGGGGAAAGATGCTTATAACTAGAAAGAGATGGAGGCAGATGGGACAATTATGGTGATGGTTCAGCAAATAATCATAAGATTCCAGTGAAGAATTCAACGTACCACCGGAGGGCAGGCAGTGCTAGCCCTACCATGTATTATACAGTCACTCAGTATGCCAAAGGATCTACAAATAAAAAAAACGGAACTGCCAAATAAAACATATTGTGCGCTTTCACAATTTTTTTTAAAACCAAAACACAATCTGTTCTTAGATACTGGAAAAATCTTAAAAATAATCACAAGCACAAAACTACGGTCAGGAAACTAGAAAATTCTAATTTGTCGGGCATCTCACTTGATGTAGGGCTAGCTGTACTCAACATCGGAACAACTAAATTCAAAGACTGCCCAAAACTAGTGGCATAAATTCAGTTAGGATTTGTACGCCTGGTTCATTTCATGCTAGGGAGGCTGATAGAAAGCATATAGTTTATAAGACTAGATCTAGATCTCAGATTTAGTTCAAACTGTATTTAACAAAATAGGCTTGCCTCTTATACCTTGCGTTTCTGCTTTCCAAATAAGCCTCTAAATCTCCCACTAACTTTTTTTTTTGTTTGTTTGTTTTACAATAAAAATTTACTTTCAATCTAGATCTCTCAAATGATTGCAGGAAAACAGACTTCTACATTAGGACTACAGGACAACATGGGTTAATATTATTGTATGGTACTGCTGGTGGGAAGACTTTTTCATTAAGGCTATAAGAGATACATCATTGCTTGGAATTTAGGACAGTGACTGGGGATGCGAGATATCCAAGCTAAATCCATGTACTGAATGACTGAGGGATCCAAGAGTAAAACCTGTTCTCTATGTCGCAGCTGATAGGAACTTGGGGACTGCATTTGGATTGCAGTAGAATCCTAACAAGTATACTACAGATACCTACCCAAATCAAAAAGCTCCAAATGATTACAAAAATATTCAAAGTACATTATGCTTCATGTAGACTGGGAACAAACTAAAAAAAAAATTGACACCTGTACAAAATCTACCAGATGTCCAAACAATCGGGTCTAGCTGAGGTCACTTTTGCCCCTCTCTGAGAAGTTTTGCTTTCTGCTCCATTGATATGGAAAATGTTTGTTCCAGTTGCATTTTGTGCAGACATTGGTATTTTGTATACAATGCTGTATTGTGCTGATCAGTGACGATAGAAGCAACGTGGTGAACAATCTATACACTCTCATATTCAAAACTATCACACTACAGAGAGAGAAGGAATGCAAAAAAGCCCCTGTTAATTTCAACCATTACAGTAAGATACATGCTGCAAGGTTCAGTGCTAAAAAGGGAGCTCCCATTCCTGTACCCCATGCATTTCTCTCTCCAGTTACCCCCCTTTCTGGAGAGGCCCTTAGAACGAAATATATTTGCCCACAGAATAGATACAACTGTTCTGTATCTGAGAAAATCATCTGCTTCTCAAGTTCTAAGAAGCTGAGAGGAAACTATTATTCCAAAAAGAATAACCAAAATATATCTTTCTTTCTTTCTTTCTTTCATTCTGTAAGATTTTGAAAGTAGAGATTATAGTTTTCTCTCTGAGTTCTACATCCCCTTAAAAATAATCATCCCTATAAAATTTATTTAAGACACATATTCAGGAAAAGTTTTCCTGTAAATGACGAGATGGAATGACAAGGTTAGGGTTAGATTAGAGTGTTTATTGGCACTATTTTGATGTTACTAACACAACTTTATCATAGCCTCAGCATTTGTAAGCTTTGCAGCCACTACACACACTGAAAACAGCAAGCAACTTAGCACTTATGTTCTCAAATTCTGTAGTGGTGAGAACCAAATTGACTGGGACGAGCTTCTGCAGCATGCTATAATCAGAATGACACTATTAAATTTGTGATTTCATCCAGTGATTAAACTTTTATTTAGCTCCTGTGATACAATGTTTTTTATGTTATTACAAAAAAGTAATGATCACAAAACTCTGTTAACAGATCACATACAGGACTGGTGAGAAGGATGCTTGATAATGACATGAGGGTATCATGCCAGAAACAAATACTGCATTTTGTCTGAGAAGGTTATTTAGGTTTGCTTTGCTTAGGTCAGACTGTTGGAGGTCTAGGCAAGGCCATAAACTGCTCTTGCTGAAATTTGGAGCACTGTGCAGAAAGGACTTTAGCAGAGAGGAAAAGTGGTAAAGAAGACAAAGAGCCTGGCTCAGCTGTGATGTGGCTCAGCATGGAGAAAAACCTTGTTTATGCAACAGACATAAAAATGGCAGGGGTAGGGACCAGAAGCCCTGAGTTTCTTCCCAGGTGAGTGTTGTGACTGCCAGGTTACGCATAAGCTGCTGCAGCTTCATTTTGTGTTCCCTTTCTTCAACATACTTCAAGTCTAAAAGGAAGATGTGGATTTTATTTACATGTCTCCAGAATTATATTTGGAGCCTTCTGAGCAAGGATAGAGCTCAGAAGTACTGATTATAGGAACTTAATTACTGTTTTAGGAACCAAGTTCTTCTAAACAATGATTATTATTTACTTATTTTACCTAAATCTGTGTCAAAAATTAGGCAGTGCTGTGCAGTTCAATGCTGTAAGTTAAATGAGTAGTTACCAAGGTAAGGCATATACTGGTTATTAGATGGGACCTACAAGTGAACTAGCTTTACATATCAGCTCATCTTTAATTAAAATTTGTTAATACAATCTGAATGTTGCTGATGCTAATATTTTGAAGTACTTAAGGTTATTCTAGGCTAAGCAAGAAAGTGCCAGTTTTCTTCTTCTAGCACTCTTTATGTTTGCATAGGCTTTAGCATTGTACTCTTCAGCCAGGAAATGATATGTAATTATTTTGGATGTCTTCTTTTATTGCTTAATTAAAACTATAGAAAATGGCATAAAGTAAACTCTATCACACTGACATTTGCACAGCAGCACATTTGCAATCAACCGAAAGCATGTTTGTCCTATGTCATTAATGATATAAAAGACGAATTATTTATTTATGATTATATTAATAATAAAATATTAATTTGTTGAAGAAAACACTGTATTAATAATAAATAATCCTGATCTCCATGAACGTGATGCCAAGATGAAATCTGGTTTAGAAAATAATTAAATACAGGCTTACACTCATAGAAAAGAACTCTACTGCCTTGTAAACAGTGGTAAAATACATGTCTCGGAACAACTTCTAAGTGAGCACCTGCATAAGGAGCGTGTTGTAAGAGTGGATTAATTTGCTGTGCTGTATCAAGCATTACTTCTGAAAGTACTTCTTTTGCAGTGAAAAAGTTCTGTATTAAAAGAAGACAGGCAAAGTCTAGAATTCTAAACCAACACTTGAAAACAAAATAGAAGAAAGTGTCTGCACTCTGTGTCATTTATTTTCTAATTTGGGACAATATATGTGTGAGATTAATGATAAATCCACATATTCTTCTTCAAAACCCTGCGTCTTCAAAACAGGGAAACAAAGAATAATGAAATAATGGCTAGGACGGGTCAGAAGAAAGTCCTGTATCTGAACATAACTATGGATCTAACACAACAAAGATTCATAAGCAATGTTGTCCGCAACTGACAATCTTTAAAAGTAAATATATGTTGTTCTTCCAACAGGTTTTTACAGTGTTTCAGTCAGTCTTCCAATGAGTAAAATACTTATGAAAGTGGCCTTTCTAAGTGGCTGGGCTGCTTTTCAAGTATTTGGGGCTTTTTCCCATTGTTTATGTCTACCTTTACCTCAACTTTTCATCCTTCATATCTAAACTTGCTCAGATGGTAAATTATCTTCATTTCTGTGTGCACTTTTCCAAACTGTTTTTTGAAGCATACGGGAAAGCTACAGCAACAGTGATGACATCTGTACCCCTTAATTTGTAGCACAGTGCTGTCTGTTTCTATGCCTCATTCTCAATACTAATAGGCATATTTCCAGTCACTTCACTTCCACTTGGTATTAAATACATTAGCAATCTTTTCATGCAGGTCCTATACCACAAAGCTCAAGAGTATCACGTTTTGTAAAACATCAGACACAAATATTCATGTTTCAGAACTTACGAGTGATCTTATCCTCAATGGCAAGCAGACCGGGAATGGTTGCAACTCACACAGACATATCGCAGTTAGTCCTAATTAGCTCAAATACCGGTAACAGGATAGCAGGGCACAAAGAGCTAACTACAAGCTAGCTGGCCAAATGCATTCTTTAAAATATCACACTCAGCAAACAGCGAGTTTGAGACCAAAGGAACAATGCAGGACATATCCCTCACATTCCATCAAAAAAATCCACCCCAGGATTCGACTTGTTTCAGTATGGTCTCAAAGAAAATTGTTCCAGTGAGTCAAGTGAGACTATTTACATGAAATTCATAGGCCAATAGATGGTGGGCCAGACCTTGCATACACTTCTTCAAGAGACTATCCTTATTTGTGCAGATAAGAGCCAAAACATTTCAATGAACTCATTAAATTCCATTTTAACATTTCCAAGACTAACTTCCAATGTCATAATCATGTTCATAATTATAGTTTACTCAAAATATTCATGAATCATAACTCCTGAACAAGCAAAAAAAGCATTGCTAATATATATATATACACGTAATCAAAATGAGAAACTTCTTAATAACTCATTGCTAAAATGTGATATACGTATGTGCATATAGATGGAATTATTCATAAGAAGAAAAGGTAGTATTCAACATCCTAACCAAACCAAAATATTTAGAAGTTTTCAGAAGGTCTGATTTGGTGCAAATCTATTAATTTTCACAACTAAGAGTCCCATTGTAAAGAATGCTGCAACATTCCTGTATAACTTACAATGTCATTAAAACTGCAGAAGACTCTCACAAGTGATTTATTTCACTGAGTTCACACCATCACAATTAATCCTCTAATTTAAGCTACTTACTTAGGTTACTGATAGTCCATTATAAGAGAAGAATGTCAGTAAGTTTTCTTTCACCTGAACACCGACATCTTTCTCAAAATGAGATTTATTATTCTCAGCTGGCATCTAGCTCTTCCCCCTTCAAACATGAAAAGATCAAAGACAATTTGCTAAGATCGGATGCCAACATTTTAGACAGTTAATATTAGGTGAGCAGAATCCTACCATTACTTCCCACAAACTTCCTTTAGTAGAAGTATAGAGAAAAAAGATACTTATTTTTTTAAAAGATACATTCTGGTCAAGTGCTTTGTCTTTCTCTGTCAAGCTTTTACAGCTACATTCCCTAGCGTATCAAATAGACATTCCTACAGAGTCTTATGAGCTAATATTATGCCGTGTCATTTTACTACAATAGCAATCAGGTAATACATCTACAGTGCAAATTAACTTCAGCTAACCAAAACAATAACCGGTAAATAAATTTTTAAAAATGCAAAGCATAAGTATTCTTCTTTAAGATCCTAAATGCAAATTGCAAACTATCAACATACTCAGAGCACGCCATTTAGCCAGACAGATATAAATCTTTTACAGAGCAGAACTTCAGCATTAATTTTCTTAACTTAGTTAATGCTATCTAAATATATGATCAAACTTTTAAGTAAATGGTCTCCTTCTACTATTTATTCCTTAAAGAATTTCTTTGTTTTTATCAAAGCAATCTTACCCAGGTTTTGATCATTTTGTAAATATTTTTCCTTTATGATCCAGGCTGGGGGAAGGAGTAGAAGAAGATAAGGAATACAACTGCACAAATTTAATTTCATATCTGAGATATATTATCGTATTAGTCATTAAGTCTTTTCTCATAGGTATGTTTTGGTTACAGGGTACATTTTCAGTGTAAGAAATTAGCCATTCAGTCCCTACTATTTCTGCCTCTAAATAGCCATATAGTCCTGCTATGTGTGAGGTAAACCGAAAGGCAGGACTGGTATCAGTGGGAAGAGAACAGACACAGCCTGGGTGAGTTGCTGTGCTCCCTGGCAAAGAGAGGCTTATGCTGCAATGGTATCACAGGATAAATCTGTTCATTTCATAAATGAGAGAAGAGCTGTGAAAGATAGCTATTGTAATTTCACAGCTAAAAGTTCATGTCAGTCAGATGTAGATGTATGATAGCTGTTCTTGTAAACAATATGGGTATTCCACGTTCATTTTTAAAATCACACTGTAAATGCCTTATCCTCAATTCAGTATACAGTGCAACTCCCATATTAATCATTTAATGTGGCTGTTATGCAACAAGCAATTTCCTTCCAAGATCATGGCATTTGCGTGTTCCACTTTCAAGGAAACAGTAGGTAAATGTTGTTAGATCACATACTCTTACTAACAAAACAAAGAAAACAAGACCTTTCCACTGAACAGAATTTCTTTTCCTGCT
>NW_009260793.1:2280157-2301422 GCF_000687185.1 Egretta garzetta
GCGAAAAAATTGAGATTATTCTCTATCACAATATCAGCCATGACTTAGTGAAGCACAGAGGCCTCCTACAATGCAAATCCTTCCATTTACTACAACACCTTTGCACTTGGGACTTGGTAATTTTCCAAATAACAGTGATTCACCAATTAAAATTGAAAGGTATCTTCACTAGAATATACACAGACACACGTGTCCACATTCATACATTGTACACTTTCCATAACTACTACACTCTCCACAGTTAGCTTTGACTTAATGAATTCTTCCCTATCAGGGTACAAGGAGATTTCTTCCAAAAGATATTATGGAGGAATCTGTGAACAGAACACTTCCCTTTGAGAACACTGCAGAAAGCCACGTACTGTGATATGAGCCTTTGATATTGCACCTTGCATGCAAAGGTGTAATTCTGTTGAAAACTAAAATTATAAACAGTTAAAATTCAATGATTTTTTTTCTTCAGACAAAACTGAAAAAAACTCCCTGAAAATTCTGAAAGAAATTATTTTTAAGTATTTTTTTCAAATTTTTCCTGATAGATCACAAACTGATGCAAAGATGAGATATTTTCAGGTTGAAACAGAACCTGATTTTGAATCTCGAAACCCTAAAATAAAAGTGATTTTGTCTTGCATGCCAATGTATTACCAATTAAAATAAAGAAATAATTCCCCACAATTTGACTGCTAAATAAATATTGAGTAGCTACCTAAATGAAAATTACTTGATATACAGATTTTCTGAGCATCTATTAATCTAAACCACAGAACAGTAATTTGAATTGAAGCCACTTTTAGGTGTAGACTACGGGCCTTAACTGTATATAGCCAGAAGGAAAAAATGTGGCCTATAATTTCATTATTTTCTGTTGCCAATGCAGGATATATAAATAGGAGAAATAAATAAATATCACAGTTTTGATTTTTTTTTTTTAAAGGCAAGTAACTCCTCTTGAATATTTCAACGAGCACTCAGCAAAGAAGAAATGCAGAGCCTCTGTGTGCAACAACTGAGGCACATGGCATATTTCTTCGTTACTCAAGAGCTGAGAAAGATGGGCAAGGCAAGGTAGCAAAGGCAGGGGAAGAGCTCTTTAAACAATATCTTGTCAATATCTTATTTTCTGAGCAAATTATTTATGCCAACTATGTGAAAAATCAGCTACAGAAAATAAGTGGCATGCCTGGCTTATCATTATGTCAGCTGTTACATTTTCTGAAACTAACATAATTTTATTTTTATGCCATTTTACAAAGTAAATATTGTTATTCCAGGGAATTCAGGTTACATGCAACGTTTTAATAAATACATTAATAAGAGCTTTTCTGTCAGAAAACATATGCCTAATAAAAATTCTTTGAAATTTCATTCTCTTATAATTTGTTCCGACAAGTTAAAAAGTGTACCTGAATCTCCGCTATTTTCATGTTAATATTACTTTTTTTTTATATTTGATGCTTTGTTCCATATTGTATTTTAATTGCAATTATAAACAATTTAAGAAACTGAAATCAAAATAAAGTGTGTTTAGGATTCAGGGTGGTTTTAGAGGTTTTTTTTAAAATAATTTCAAAGTTTGGCTAATAATTCATTCCTAAGTAGGCATAATACAAATTCAAAACAGTTTTCATCTTGATTTCAGTTAAGATTTTTCCCCTTTGTATCTGCATTGTCTTGAAATAACAGAAGAAATTTCAACTACAAAGACACTCATGGCTAAATTCCCATTCACTTAAATAAGGTCAGACTTCCACCTTCTGATGCTTACGCTATTTTATCTTTTTGTGCTCTTCACTGTAAGCACTATGCACAGGAGAAATGAAGTCAGTGGAATTAAACAGAGATGGGATTGCTATTAACATGGTTTGCTATTGTTTACCCCAAGAATACGGTATGGTTATGTGGAAATAGAAAGGTAATAATGAGAGCAGAGTATGGGACAACATGAATTCATTCTCATAACAGTGATTGCAATGTTAATGGGACATTGTGCAAACACAACCCACCCCATTACAATTTAAGGAATTTAATCATATGTCCATTTCCAGTTGCAATTTAATTCTCATCTTACTGTGGCAAATAAATTCACATATTATGTGCAAATTAAAAACAAAGAGAAAACACCTCATACTGATCAGTACCTCCAATCTCCCCATCTGTCACTGCAATGTGTGAAGCAACAGATACATAATATCACCTCTGCATATAACCCCAGCTCAATACCAGTAACTCCATTTCCAATTTCTGGTGTTCCATTTCCAGGCACATGAAAGACAAGAAGATGATCAGGAATAGTCAGCAGGGATTTGACAAGGGGAAGTCATGCTTAATCAACTTGATAAATGTCTGTGATGAAATGACTGGATTGACAGATGGGAGGAGAGGAGTGGATATTGGCTGGATGAGCAGACAGTGAGGTGGAGAACGGCCAGGGCCAAAGGGTGGTGATCAGCGGCACAAAGTCTACTTGGAGGCCAGTATCTAGTGGTGTACCCCAGTGGTCAATACTGGGTCCAGTCCTAATCAACACCTTCATTCATGATCTGGATGACTGGGCAGAGTGGAAACATGAGCCAGCAATGTGTCCTTTGCTGCCAAGATGAGTAACAGTATCCTGGGCTGCCTTAGACAAAGTATTGCCAGTGGGTGGAGGGAGGTGATCCTTCCCCTCTACTCAGCACTGGTAAGACCGCACCTGGTTATGTCCAGTTCTGGGCTTCCCAGCACAGAAGAAATATGGAGCTACTGGAGAGAGTTCAGTGAAGGGCCACAAAGCTGAGTAAGGGACTGGAGCATGTTTCATACGAGAGGAGGTTAAGACAACTGGGACTGAAGGCTCAGGGGCATCTTATCAATATGTATAAATACCTGAAGGGAGGGTTTAAAGAGGATAGAGGCAGACTCTTCAGTGGTGCCAAGTGACAGGACCAGAGGCAATGGGCACAAACAGAAACACGGGAGGTTTCTTCTGAACGTAAGAAAAAATTTTCTCACTGTGAGAGTGAGAGCACTGGCACAGGTTGCACAGAGAGGCTGTGGAGTCTCCATACTTGGAGATATTCAAAAGCCATTGGGACACAGTCTTGGACAACCGGCTCTAGGCGGCCCTGCTTGAATAGGGGATTGGACCAGATGAACTCCAGAGGTTCCTTCCAACCTCAACCGTTCTACAGTTCTATGAATTTTAGGTATTGATGACAATCTTTTCATGGGCATGACCTAAGAAAATTGAGGACTGAAATGCCAAGATGCTTCCATTTTGCTGACGTAAACCAAAAAAATTACATTCAGCTTGCTGTATTTAATGTTGATTTTGGGGAATGAAGGACCTCAGGTTTTGGTCCTATAAAGACTGAGATTTAACAAAAGCATTTCATACCAATACGGTCAATTCCAAAAAAGGGATACAGCAATTAGCAAAAATAATACTGCAAAGATGAGCGCCAAAAAGCACCTAGAAAATGTACATTTATAAATACTGTCATATGTAATACTATATAACAAAATAATTTGTTGTTTATAAATCCATAAAGCAGGGATATCTTAAAGCAGGGATTTCTTGCAGGGTTAAAATACTAGGAGCTGGATGAAGCTTAATCTAAATTCAAATATTCTCGCAACTGTGGCTCAGGAACAATACCTGAATTACATCATTCAGTTCTGTGACTTTCCACAGCAGCAAGAGATGACAACATGACATTTTTTAATAACACTGCAAAAGTGGCAAGCAGAAAGCATTCAAATACAGGAATGGTTTAGGTCTTGAGGTAGCAGCATAACTAAAACAAGGACAAGATGCTGTTTGAACACATATTCAGTGTACCCAAAAAACATTATTCCTTAAAGCAAATAGGATGTCTGTGCCAGTCTCCTGCAGTTTTACTGCCTAGTTTTGTTATTTGATGTTTTGAAAAATTCTTGTGCTTTAATCAAAACCCCCAAAATGTATGTGTATCCTTCAAACTCTATCCATGTATAATACGAAGATTTGATACAGTCTTTATTTGCTACAATACTCAATAATCTGTCAAATAATCAGCATTAAACCTTTCTTTTGCTTTTTGGACTTTCTTAAGAGACATCCACATGGTGGCCAAAGAGGGGAGCTGACCAAACTGAGCCCTGTAGTTCTGCAGTTACATCACTGTCAGCATCTCAGCCAGCAAGTTCAGAGCTAGCTTTGATTTGTGAAGAGATGCATCCACATCTCTGAGCTGAAAGGCACTGCGGCTCAGCTTTCCATACGAAGACATGCATCACTTTCTATAATCCCACTTAGGTGGCTTCAGGACAAAATGGTAGCTTTTCTTCACTAGTTATCATTTTAATTGTCTTAGACTTCACCTTTGGTGGATCCAACTGACTTGATGCTACTCCTAGTACAAAAATTGCAGTTGGTTTCAGTCTGGCATCTTTAAGCTGCTTCAAGAAGAGGGGACAGGTGAGTACTCTGTCATGTTACACCTGAAGTTGGGGTCCACTGATGATCCAGACAGGGAAGTCTCCTGAAATTGTTTTCCAACCTGTGCATTAAATCAAATTCTATAATTTAAAAATCTAGTAAGCATTTGAAATTAACTTCAAACCTTTCAGCAGCCTCAAAAGATATGCCTGTGCTATTAAATTAACCAGTGTCTGTGAGTGTTCCTGGGCACTGGACTCATTCATACCACAAAGTTATTAGAATAGTTTCTGGCACACTTTTGGCCTCAAGTGTTGCAAGCTATTCCTATGCTAGGCTTAAGAAGTAGGAAAGAACAACAGGGAGTTTGCATGGAATCATCTTTTTGGAAGCTAAGGGAGTTTACTCACATTGCTGTTCTATGCTTTTTAGCCTCAGTGCCAGAGAATCATAGAATCATAGAATGGTTTGGGTTGGAAAGGACTTTTAAAGGCCAACTACTACAATCCCCTGACAATGAGCAGGGACATCTTCAACAGGCTCAGGTTGCTCAGAGCCCTGTCCAACCTGACCCTGAATGTTTCAGGATGGGGCATAGGCCAGTTCTCTGGGCAACCAGTTCTAGTGTTTCACCACCCTCATCGTAATGATCCTGGTGTGTTTCATTTGGTGATACAGACACAGCCAAAGTGACCAAGATCTGTAAGGAAGACTTCTCCTAATCATGTCCCATCAGGA
The DNA here is from genome assembly GCF_000687185.1 of Egretta garzetta. Lineage (NCBI taxonomy): Eukaryota > Metazoa > Chordata > Aves > Pelecaniformes > Ardeidae > Egretta > Egretta garzetta. The sequence continues at coordinate 2,285,298 of NW_009260793.1, forward strand.
TTTCAAGTTAGGCAAAATTAAGCTATCACAGAGAATGCATTATCTATGTTATATAAACTTAGAAGAAAATGTAAAAAACTCTGCCTTTCAGGGCTGCCAGTCAGGCACATATCTAAAACCCTAGTATTACTCATGAAGACAGAGACACAGAATCAAAAGAAATTCTCAGCAATCCTGAACATATAAGCAATCACCACTACGCACAGATGTAAGACGTCATGATTGAAAAACTAATCCTTGTAGTAAGTAGCAAATTTGCATACTGTTTAATATAAGAAATCCACCAGACAACAGAAGACTGACATTTAAAATACAAAGGAGAAAGAAGTGGTTTGTAACATTCATACCGTATATCTTGTGTGTATTCTCAGGCTGCTGAAAAGAGCTTTACACTGTTCAGGCACATTTTGCATTAATGATCTCTAGTTCTGACTGGATTTCTGGAAGGAAACGTCCTCAAAATACGATGGTTCAGGGTTGCCAAATCCTGCATTTGTCTTCCATATAGACAAGTGCAGAGGTACCATTTAGTCTTAAGTTCAGTTCCCAGAACAGCTCATTTCCACAGTGGAATGAGGTGTCTGTGTGTATGGGGGGTTGTTTTCTTTTTATCCTGATTCTCCAAAAATCCATTTTATAGATGGCAAACCCTGTGTCTGTTAGGCATTTAGGGGGAAATGACTAAAAAGATCAATTCTCTCTCTGGGTTTTTTGTTGCTGTTGTTGTTTGTTTTGACATCTTCAAAGAATGTTACTTACTTGCTAACTGCTATTATTACTGATTTCCATCCCATTAGTCAAGAGAGGTTCTGTATCTCATCATGAAACAGAGAAAAGCACAAACCCCTGCAAATGTTTAGTGTTTCAGTGTGGCAGACAGTATTATGGAAATGATAAAACATTTTTAGATGAGTAAGAGCAAGTTCCAACTCTCCTTAACATAGATCAGAAAACTGCCATTGATAGCAATTGATTTTGGATCTGATCCAAAACAAGTTAAGAATACAATGGTATATGTCAACAGCCAAGCTGCATTCACTGTTTGCTAACTACTCTGAGATGGGAAATAACCAGATGTATCACTGAAACAGTAACTACCACAGAACTTTCTATTAACTTCTGTGTTTACAGTAAAAGGAGTTTCAATGTTATTTACTTAATTATTTGGGAACATCACTTTCTGTGAAAAAGATGTTACTTATAGTTTGTTGATTACAGCCATGTCCTTGACATCAGTAAATACTAAGTATTAGATTAATGCTGGAAAATTGCTGGTAAAACTGGTGTTTTCCATAATCCATGCTGAAAACATTTCAAGGCCGAACAGTTAGAGGGATTCATATTTAATAATGATTTTTTTTTTTGATACAGAGTTTCACCTCACTCTAGAAATTCCTCTGGCCTTCATGGTGGCATAAATGTTTATTCCTTTCACAAAAGCTTTTTTTTACCTGCTAGAGTAATAGACATCCTAGAATAGGAGTTATGCAAACCTCATTATTTCTGTTGCATAGGAAATATGACATTGCAACATTTATCTTTTCTATCAAGACAGAGAAAGAAAAGTTCCATTTTGTGGAACATTAAAAAATAATTGCAGTATGTAACAAACGACAATATTCTGAGGTTCCTTAAATTGGAAAAATTCAGTCTGATTCAAGTATACCCAAAATACTTAATTTTGAATCTGTTCATTAGTAAAGTTAATCTCCCTTAGTACTATATTTTTTTCCCCACAGGAAATAAAGTTTGGGAGTTTACTGCCCTTACTTTTAAAAAATGTAACCAAGATTGAACGACCAGAAGCACACATAAAGAGAGAGAACAGAATTAAATGGTCTTGTGAAAATGAACTGCTTAGATTGCAATATTTCATTTAGATTTTTCTGATATATGCTTGTGTCAAAATGAAAAGCACTATATGTATGTGGAATATCTTCAGTGACAATTTTATTCCAATAGAAAAATTGCTCTGCAAAAAGTGATTTCTTTTTCTTAATTCTTTATTGTGATGGCTAAATTATACATTTTTTCAGAACTACAGTTCTAGACTGAGATACCAGAAAGTCAGATTCTGTTCCTGGACCTCCCATTGGCTTCTTAGATACTATGGGGTGAGCTATTTTTCTATTTCTGACTTGGTTTCTTTACCACAATGAATATTTTGTGTAAGAATTACATATAATTTTAAAAGTAAAATAACTGTGTTAAAATTGAGGTGATGTTATCCAGTTAGGTCTATGTGATATATAGAAATAATTTTGTATTATGGTCTTTATTAATTTTTATATCTTATTAATTATAGATTGTTGCTTATGAGAGTTTTTAGTAAAATACATTTACTTCACACAATTTTATTTAACATTTGACATAAATCTTCCAACTAACAGAAAAGATTTCTTAAAAATAAGAGAAATACTAGTATGAGTGACTATCATCACCCTTTGGATTTCTATACTCAAAGTATCATCCTCTCTACCAGTCTAAAAGTAACATCTCTAACTGCAGACTGCTGCTTTGGAGTCAGGCTGCACTTTGAACAGATGACTCCCTGGTTCAGGTTCACTGCCTACCAAAATAGCCAATCTTCTGTGGGAAACACTATCAACAGCCTCTTCATTATTTTCAGGAAATTCATGAGAGCATCACACTAACAGTTTATAGAAAAAAAATCCTTCTTGTATGCCCCGGGGGATGTATGTACAGAGTAGTAGTTTCACAGCAACAGCTTTATTTCCAAACCACAACATCCCCATAACGTCAAGCAAATTGGTCCACTAAGATTTCTGAAATCTTTTTCTTTAATGGTATTCCCCTCCCAACTGATAACTTAGTTTAAAATATTTATCAAGACACAGGAAAAAACTCCAATATTTCCAGCATAAAATAAATAATATGAAGATTATTTAAAATGTGAACTTTAAAAATATGCTGGCCTCAGTTACATGATTACAATTTTATTCTACTTTATGCTAGCTAAATCTTAATGACCAACATCACAAATTTTCCTGCAACACCATTTTCAACTGCACAGCTCCACAGAATCAACTATTACACACAACACACAAATAATACAACTGTAAAAAAAACTATATATAAATATAAAACCATTTAGATATATATTTATTGAATTAATATTTCTTAAATGGAGAAGATATGGAAAAAGTTTAAATGAAAGAAGAATGTTTCCAATCTACAAAGGCACATACCCTATTCAGAGAAAGAGTCCTAATCAAAGTCTGTTCCAGAAGTTTTTAAAATTCATTTGTATTTTGTCTACCTTGAAGCAAGACAAGGAGAGTCAGGAGCTGATGTGGAGTCATGAGGACTCTGGTAATTCTGAGTGCTACCTGCAATGGATTTCTCAAACCCTTTCTGCTCTGACAGGAAAGGTAAAAATAAAGTTTAGAAACTAAACAAGGAACATACAGTGTAGATTTCTTCTCATGGATTTTTCTTATTCTTCTGCTCTTGGCAAAACTCAGTCTTGAAATAAATGTGAATTTTACTCATAATTTGCACATTCACTACTCCAGATAGAAGAAATAAATTTCTGTTCTATCTCAGAGACTTACAGACCTATGATTCAGGAAAGGTCTGCATTACATACTTACATCTTCTCTTGTCCAGGATGCAATGAGTCAAAAGGCATTTTTGAAATAAATATTTATCAGTCAAAATCAACTATTTGCCTCCAAAAATTTTCACAACCCCCCAAATAAATTAATACCTTGAAAGTAATCTTTCAAATAAAAGTAGATCTGGAAGCATCATAAACCACTAGTAAGTAATGATTTTAGGCGAGCAACCGAGAGTTCTTAAAGTGATCAAAATTTCCCTCAAAGGGCAGAATTGTGTAATTGTGTTCTGGAATGTAGTGCTCTTATAAGCACTCAAAATGAGAAAAAGTTTAAAAAAAAAAACCAAAGAAAAACCTATAATAAAAAAAAAAAAAACAAAACCAAAAAAACCCAACAACCATAAACAGAGAAGCCTTAAAAGTGTCCGTTGATATAAAAACCTCTCCTTGGGGATGCAACTACAAGTCCAAGTGTCACACTGAAAACAAGACTTATCCAATAAAAGGAAGGGGGTTATTTAATTTTATGCCAGATGTCAGTCAGTCTGACTATTCTTATTATGAAAATTATGGGATCATACCAACCTCCTCAATTAAGTAGTTTTATTTTTACTGTTATTGTAAATTCATAAAAGTTTCAAAGTAACCATTCCAAATCTCACGTATCATGCTTTTGAAACAAACCTACAACAGTATAAGGAAAGCATTACAAGGATGTTGGTATGGAGAGATGAAAGTATTAGGACTATCATCAACTGGATTTGACAAAACACAAGATGTAGGATTATCTTTGATAGTTCAAAGCATCTTAAAAGGGTTCAATGAAAGACATATTAGGCTAGCAGAGCTATGTAAAAGCAGAGGATAAAAGCAAAACCCTAAATAAATACAGTAGCTCCTTTTGCTTATATAGGCTTTTATCCTAAAAGTATTTGCAAAGTCTAGAGCATGAAGTACATGGTCACTGTACTCAAACACCAATAAGAAGAAAATGTGCAAGTCTGAAGACTGAGTAGTAAGGATACCAGCCCTTGAGCAATCTCACTAAATATTAAGTCAAAGGTGTGCAGGCCTAAAAAGGATACAGTCCTGGATATTTGCTGTGAACAAAAAATTAAATGAAAACTACTTCAAAACCCCAAAAAGGAAAAATAGGTAGATATAATAAACAGTCCAAGTTCAAATAGTGAACTGGGATATTCAAGAACAATTCCTGACATGCAGATAATGTATTCAGCTGTGGGGTTTTTTGAGATTCACATCTGATAACAGAAGAAATTAGTCCATATATCCTGTGCAAGTAACTGCTTCCCTCCCTGGTCTTGCAGCATGCTCACTGACTTGTATGAACTCTTGTTACCTTTTAAAAAAACCTTTTACCTGCCCGTGGGAGAGCTTACTCATAGAAGATGATCAAAGGTCTAGTTGTGGAATATAGAGTGTGGCTATCTAACAAAAATGAACTCATTATACACAAAGTTTATGAAATTCAATAAATTATATTGTGTATCTGGATAAAAGGAGAATACAACTGCATTAAATGCAGGACAGTGATTGAAGAGATGGAATCATCCATGATAAGAAAACAGCAAAATTCAGATATTTGTAGAAATTCAAATAGATGTAAAGTTCACATAAATTGCACTCTTTGCTTTCCTCCAACTCACAGATTGTATCAGAGTAACATTAACAGAGCCCCAGCTAAAAGAATTCTCTGAAGCCAAACAAAGGTCACATTTCTCATACAATAGAGTATGTATGCCAACCCTCACAGTGCAAGCAGGCCAAGGAAAGCTACATTAGCTCCCCAGTAAATCCATCCAAGCCTATACATGCTTTAGATTTAACCTGTGTCTGCACATCATTGGTCTGTGCATTCCTCTAGGATATCACATGAAAAACAATTAACTGAAAGATACCAAGAAGTATCATCATAAAATATGATATCTAATGTATTTTTTTTTTTTTGCATTCTATTCTAACTCCTTAGTTTGTTGTTTGCACCAACTTTGACACCTTAACATTTAACTTCAGGTAGGCGAACAGTTCTCAAAAAGTCAGCGAATGTAAGGGAGTGTAACTCAGAGAGGATGTGTAACAATATTGAGTTTACACATCCTCTCTGAGTTTTGTAGATAATGTGATGTATTGAGTATGTACTTGGTAGTTAGTTTCCTCATAACATTAAAATCTCCTTGAACTCAGAGATCTAAATTTAAATTAGAACAAAGGGATTATTTGCTGGGCTCCGCAATCCAATCCAGTGTCTTAGAAAAAGTGTCATTTTCAAGAGAAAACCTCTGTGCAATTAATTGTGAAGGAGCAGTGGTGGAAGGAAGGCATTTCCTGCTAGTGCAAGTATATGGAGCACTTCAACCTGGAATGTCCAGGAAACATCACCCAGGAGCAAGGTAAATAGATTGGACCCCTTGAGTTCTAAGGAGCCCACAAAGTGACACACTGAGTTTCTACATATAACTAACTTAGACACGAATCAGATTTTCAACTGAATTCAGGCAAAGTGAAAATACGATCTACTTTGATTCAGACTGATTTGTGTTGTCCAGCACTAACAGTCTGATCATAATCTAGAATGTATAGCTCAAGGCATCCGTCACTGGATTGTTACATTCAAAGTAGTGTTATGGGAAAAAGAACACAATATAGATAAGGAGCCTAACAAATAGATATTAGTCTAGTTACAGTAACACTTCTAATCCAAATTAATACAGAAAAAAACCCTTATACTATGACTGTGTTCCCTCTTTACCTAGATGTATACTTTTAGCTTCAGCCATGGCAATTGACCTCAAGAGAAAAGTATCCTAGCTTTTCTTTTTCCCATATTGAGATACAGTAATAAAAAACCAAACCAAACCAAAATCCAAATAGAATAAAGCTATGCATTACACAGATAACAATACCCACAGGACTGAAATAGGTTGTTCATCCTTCTGTTTTACCTATGGAAAAAAACCAAAACAACAAATCTACAAAAAACCTGCAGCCAAGAGTACTATGAACAGCTGTCTTTGTCAACACAACCAAAGTACCTCCTTCCAGAGGAATTTCTAGTGATATTCCAGGTAATTAGCAGCACTGTTGCTTTCTCAATACATTTTGCAGTATATTTTATGAATGACTTTACTACTAGGTAAGAATATTTTGCTTGGTGTGCTTAAGGAACTGCTCAGTGATCCAATCACCTCGTTTTTTACCCCTGGGTTTCATCTCTTTTAGAACAAACACATAAAACTTGATACTTTAACTGAAAAAAAATCAAGCACTTGCACCTAAACTTTTAACTCTCCCTTTTTTGTCTTTCCTTTAAAAATAAATGCCTATCTGAATACATCAGTTACAATTATCCCTTAGAGATTTACATTCTAGCTTATGCAGGTTAGCTCTACCTCACTTCACTGACAGCCACTTAAGTACAGAGAGCACTTAAGTCAACAAACCTGTGTTTTAAAGCTTTTTGCCTCCTTGCATTTTCTTCCCCTCCTTTTTATTGTGCTATACTCCTCTTTCCCCTTTGGGTGTCACTTTTCCCAGAGGAAGCTCTGGAAAGTTGAACTGCAGGAATCCCTGGGCCAGAAGCCCAGCCCCAAGGCTTTGGTTCCCAATGTATAACCCCTTTACTCAGTTCAGCCCTGAGAGCTCATGTAGCAACAGACCGGGCATCCAGTGTGGGGTCAGGAGAGTGGGAGAGTTTGCTCTTCTCTTTCTTGTCTCCCCCACAGGTGTGCCTGGCCTTCTGCCCTTTCCCTCAATTCACAGAAAAACCTACCAAAGAGACCAAACACCTGGACTCAACCAGGTCACAAAAAAGAACAGAAAACAGAGACCTCTGATCTCCTCGGCCTACGACCAGAGACTGAAATCGCATTGCAGTGACTCTGAGTTTTTAGCCTAGGTCCCACCTCTTCTCAGACTGCTTCAGGGGCTGCCTCTTTTCTTTCTCCCTCTCAGGTCTGGGATAACTATGTGAGCCACCAGCACCTCTGCTGACTCCTCTCCACACCAAAGCACCCAGCTGGGGTTGTAGCCTGACAGCAAGACCAAGGGAAAACCTCTCTGTCCCCTTTCCCGAGGAGAGGAGAGGGAGACAGAGGGAGAGAAGAATCACACAATCGGCTGGCAGACTTGACACAAGATCTGTCTTCCTCGTCTTCTGCTATCACCTCTGGCCACCTGCAGAAATGCATTTGCAGAGGGTAGGTCACCCTGTCACTGTTCCTGGAATCACCGAGGGTTTTGCCCACCTTTTTCACCACTGGTTACCCTCAAAAGCCTGTCATGGGCAAAAGGGACCTTGTAATGCCTGTGGTACTAACAAAGCACTGCTGCTGCAGCTGATGTGCTCACAGTTTTTACAGTCCACATTCTCAAATACAAAAAATCCCCTCAGTAACCATGCAGTCCAACCTTGGTTCTAGGTTTTGTCCACCCTTCCAGGCCTCCTGGGGGCTTGAACATGGCCTATGTCCGGCTTCCTCCAGAGGACCAGTGTCTGCGCACACAGAAGGGCAGGCAGGGGTGGCAGGGGGACTTACATCAAATTGCCATGCTCAGACCTCCACCAGGGAGCATGCCACGTTAATGAAGAGAGTTTCTTCCTCCTCAAGTCTTGGGCCCACTTACTTTTCTTTCCGCACATTCCCTCAGCACGGCCCACACCACTGATGGCACCCTGGGGAAGGGGAGAGTCACTCACCCCCAGGCAGGTGGCCAGCCAGCACCAGCCCAGGCCAGCACAAGGCCCTGTGAGGCTTCTGCTAGCAACGGCAAAATCACATTTACTGGCAGTAAGGTGCACAGAGAGAAAAGAGAGAGAAGGATGATGGTAATCGTAGGGTTGGAATACAAAGAATGAATAAAAAAGTATCTTTGCTAAATGCCAGCAGGTGCATTTTTCTTATTGTAACACCACTGTCCTTCTGTGGATATACTGATACACCGAAAATTTGGTAACATTTATGAAATTCATTGGAATTGATAATTGCTATATTGTGTTGCACTTCCAGCATTCTCCATCTCAGAATGTTTTCAATGACAACAAACCAATGCAGCATTTTGTGTATGGAAATCCCATGGAGAGACAGTCCCATCATGTGAAAGGTGGCTAGTGTCCTACAGTCCTTATTTTTCTAACTTTTCCACCCAGCTTTTTTGGAGAAGGTGAGGAGAGATGGATTTTTTTATTTTTTTTTTTCTCTGCTGGATCAACAGAAGTGTAAAGCTTTCATTTTCTTTTCAGCGTTGTGGAAGCATAGTACATTATGTCTAGAAACTTAATACTGCACAAAATATAGGGATGCTTTCTCATAAAGTCTGCCTGACGGTCAGTGTACGTAAAGAGTAAAGACCCAGCAAGAGACTGATTAACCCCTAGGTCAAGATGGAGGAAGGGAAATCTTAAACTTCTACCATTCATGTGTGTTTTGTATCTTTTTATCCTTTTTAAAGAGGAGGACAAAAGACTTGAAATAGGAGCAGGGTCCTACATAAGAAGCTAAAGATAATTTAATAAATAGATCTCCCTACATGACATGGAAACTTGCTCTGGCCCCAGTCATTTGTCTTTTCTGAGGTTAAATGATTTCCCCCGACTAAGAAAAGTTGTAGATTGTTGCCTAAATCCATCTCTTCACCAGTTTTTAACCGCTTGCTCCTTCTGATCCATGTTAATTTCTGTCACAATGAACTTTTTAAAAGCTCTCTCTTTTTTTTTTTAAAGCTGTTTTAGAAGTTCCTATTCTGAGAACTAGCAGCACGTATGAAATTTCAAAGAATATATCTATTTCCTCAGTCTCAATTTATTTTTACAATATACAGAGAAAAATAAATAATTCTGCCTTTTCCTAGATTAAAAAGAAGCAAACACTTTATCTGAGGAGGAACTTTAATGATGAACGAAATATTACAAATATTAGTGGTTTTTTGCTCTGAATTTCTGACTGTCTTGGTCACTTCAAGGAACGTTATTAAGCAAGAAGATCAAGAAATATTACAGAAGCTGAACATGGACATCAGAATCCAGTTTTAGTTTAGCAGCAGGCCAATCTATGTGTATTCATATCCTGGAATTTTGTTGCTGTTAGACCAGGTTTGATTAATGAATTATGACTATTTTAATATGCTATGCAAGAACAGTCTAAATTCTCTCAGTTAAAGCCAGAACTACCTCAGACATACCACAGAACTATAACTTCACACAAAACTCCTTTAATAAGATTAATGAAAGAAACTGAGCTGAAAATCTTCCTTTTTACTGAAGCTTTGTTTTTCAAATGGACCTTAATGTTCACCAAAGCACTTTAAAGAAAACAACTATCAGTAGAAAATAGGAAGGAAAAAAGTCAATGGAAGATTTCAAGTTTTTGCTGAACTGTCCCCAAGTTTAAAAAACAAACTGGTAATGTGTATGGTTTGGTTGTTTTTTTTTTTTTAAGTTATAAATTAATCTAACTGAAGTGTACATATAAAATACAATCTTTTTTCTGTTTTTTTGGTGAGCAAATAAACCACTTTAAACCAGAATGGTTATCATTTGTATAGCAAATTATCTTACTCTATGGTATTGAATGTTTACTATTTTACAATAATTTTTTAACTGAGATAACTTTTTTGTTTCTGGACTTGGGCAAGAAGGCATGTTCAAATGCTTCAAGTTAATATACAGCTTTCTTAAAAAACTATGAAACTCATGTCAACTCAGAAATACAATTATCTCTCTTCCAGACTCAATGAATTAGGACCTGGGACATGCAATGCCATTACTTCAGTTTACTTTTTTACAGAAAATAATACTGCAAAGAACTGTGGGTTGAGTAAGACGTAGTTTGATCGGAAACAAACTATATATGGAAATAATATCTGAAAAACAGGTTAGGAAATTAAATAAAATAAAAAACCATTGATTACTGCAATCTGCTGTAGTGCTTTACGCAGTCTCGGTAATTGGCACATAAAGAATACAGCATATTAGAGCATGATCAGATTGACCATGTCAGACACTGCTGATCCTGCTTAAGTGGTTGCTATCCCACTGCTCGGTACTACTGTTTCAGTTCTGCTGGTTTTGTTATTTACCTGACCATTCTCCCTCTCACTTAGTGAAATGATCTAAGACAAGGACAAAAAACAAAGCAAAAAACAGAAGCACCCTTTGTGCTGAGTGCAATACAAATATGTGCAAATTATACAAATCTGGTTTAGCTAACAAGGTATATAGAGTCTGTTCAAAACTATCATAAAAACAATCCTTTTACAGTCAATCAATTTTCTGACCATAACTGCTCCTTAGGGTCAAAGAGAGTTTCAAAGGTTTTTTCTTTCTTTGCTTTTGGCTAATCAATAAAGACATATTACTAAGAAGAAAATGTGTCTTTGAGAGGTTTTTACATAGCTTCTGGCTTAAAAGGAAAAATACTATTTTTTAATGACATCCAATTCGAGGAGTAAATTTATGTATACAAACTAATGTACTTAATATATTTTTTACAGAATGCCTAACCTGTGTGTCAAGATTAAATTAAATTCACTATTTTTAAATTTCATACATGCTGCTGACTATCATATATTCTTCTCTGTACCTTTTTATATAGGAATATAGCCTGAGGAACTAATTGTCCTTTAAGCCTTTCAAATAAGGCTGTTCGTGTGGATGATTTGCTTTGAAGGGAAATGTTTTCTGCACCTTGATGTGTGCTGGTTAGTGTTAGATGGTGAATGGGTGGAAAAAAAACTGAGTTGCAGAGCACAACAGCATGATATGTAAGTGGAATTCATTTCACCAGGGAAATGGGTAGCTACAATTATTCATGTGTCAGTCTTGAAAGATAAATTACATTATTTGTACACTTCGAACAAGATTTATCTCTTCACTACTATATCTAAAAAGCCTAGTTTAATTGTTCAATTTTTAATTCTTCATGTTTCATTCCAGCTCCATACACCAACCAGATGGATATAAAATGTAATTCATTGTATAGCCAGTCAGGCTCCTTCAACCAGAAATATCAAATTTAAAGTACTTATGAAGCATGAATCCTTTTGTAATAATATGTAAACATCCTATCATCTACTCTGGCAACTTAAAGAAAATGCTTCACATTAAACTGAAACATAAAACTGATGCTAAAACGGGCTTTCTTAGAAATCTGGTAAGAAATAGGTTTTGAATGATGTAGTTAAATAGTTTGTTTTATTTTTTCCTGATACTTTTATATTTTTGTCCAAACGCAATATCATATATGATTCATATCCTTTTAATTATTTTCTATTGAATTAACTACTGGAACCTTTATAGGTCCTAATTTCATAGTGATCTGTGCATATAGGTGGGGCTTTTGCTTTCTCCGTTCTCCAAGAATTGTACCTTAGTAAGGTCCAGATTTCTGAGTAGCACAGTCAAAAAGGAATAATCCATGCATTCACACACACAAACAAATTATATTCCTAGCAAAACCTCAGACCCTCCTGTTTTCCACAGAATCCTACTGTCTCCCACATGATTTTCACTGGAGATCATTCCCAAGACATTCAGCGCAGGCATCCACACCACATCACAGAATCACAGAATCATTTAGGTTCGAAAAGACCTCCAAGATCATCAAGTCCAACTGTAAACCTAACACTGTCAAGTCTACCACTAAACCTTGTCCATAAGCACCAGATCTATCCATCTTTTAAATACCTCCAGGGATGGGGACTCAACCACTTCCCAGGGCAGCCTGTTCCAGTGTTTGATAAACCTTTCAGTGAAAAAAATTTTACCTAATATCCAATCAAAACTTCCATTTCTGCAACTTGAGGCTGTTTCCTCCCATCCTATTGTCCTCTCATCAATTCAAGCAAAACTAGTCTACCAGTGAGAGATAATTATTAGGTCCAGATACACATAGCACCAAATTAGCAGATGCTTTCTTAGGCTGCTTCTAAGAAATTTCAAGAATCAATAAAAGGGCTGAACTGCTACCTTTCCTATAGATCAGCCCATGTCCCCAAAACTTTACTCTGAGAAGTTCTTCAAGTCTCAACCTCTCTTGACAGCTCAATACCTACCCCAAACTAGGAACACTGATCTGGACTAAGTGGACACTGTAGACAATATTATTCTTACATCTCTCTTTCATTGCTTGTAAGCAGACCCACCTCCTTGCTTTCTTAAGCTTAAACAAAATCAGTAAATCATGGCAAGAAATTCAGTAAAATGGAACTTTGAAAAGAAAAGCAACAACAGAGATATGTAAATGCACTCAGAACAATTTGCACCATCCACAGTTTTGTCTCAGATCACCTAGACTGAGATTAGAAAGTAGATTCACATCCTTCACATGCTTTAAGCTTTTGTCAGAATATCTCTAAACATAACTTATCTGTGAATGGTGCCTTAGATGGTGCCTTAACTCATCAGACAATGACCTGGCCAAGCGGTGTCATATAGCCGAGGGACAAAATGTAGATGATCCTGGTCTCATATAAATATGATCCACCATGGATTGCCACCCACTGAAGAACTAAAACGTATTTCAGGCAATTGTTCAATTTCCTTTCTCATGACCAGGTAAATTTTAGTCTTTGTCCTTGTTTGGCTCACAGGCAGCGTCCCTTGAGAGATGAAGTTTTACCAGAATTCAGTTCGTATATTTACATATCACTATGGAGAGTGAACATGAGATAATTGAAAGATGCACCTAATTTCACAATGCATTCTGTAAAATGTATTTAGTATCTACTAATATTGGTGGTTTGAATTACATTTAAAGATGGGGCTTCATTTTAAGGTTCCTGAAAACTTTCTTTGTAACACAACTCTTCCTGAGTTATCAAGAATAGGAAATATTTGCTGAAATGAAACCAAAAGCGCTTTATGTGACGATCTGGAAAAAGACTGAGAGAGAAAAAAGAATTAAACGGAGAGTCAGAGGGATTTTCACCACAGACAAGGTGAGAATACTCACCTAGTATGTAGCAAATGTCAGCTTCAGGTCCCTTAATCTATTGGTCTTTCACATACTAAGTGAGAGCTCCCTTAGAGCCACTCTGGAATATTTTGGCATCAGTATCTCTCAGTTGCCCACACTGAAGCTCTTCTGATCATTCTATTAATAGAGAGCCACTTAAAATTTGATTAATCATTATAAAAATTACTCCTTTTAAAAGCAAGTCATTATATTTACTAACAGTTGAAAAAAAGATGATTTTGCATCATTATGTTTAATAACAATTGAAAAGAGAATCTGACCTTGCACCTCACACATAGTAGAAGAGAGAAGCTGTCTCTTTTTGATTTAAACACTACAAACTGGATTTCAGAAAAATTCTCAAAATAGTTATGCTAGCATAAAAAGCATTTTGCTTTGATGAAAAGCACATTTTCCAAGAAGAAAAAGTGTGCAAAACTCACAAATATAGATCTATTTAAAAAAAAAAAAAAAAAAGGAAAAAAGAGAGGGAGAGAGACCAGCTGTTTAAGTGATTCAGTGAATATTTATTAACTGTTATGTTACATGTTTCAGCACATAAAATTAGGATACCCATGCTTCAGGAAGAGAGTTACAGTGTTTGATATAGTCTTAAAAATTGGCAGTACTTCTGATTACGCAATTGAATGTGATGGATAAACATAGTAGTAGTATTTTAATGTAAAACGTCTAAAAAGCATTCGCTCTGAACTAATGCGTCTCTATCCATCTCCTTCTTCATGATTTCCAGAGTAGATGCTTTTAAAATAATTTATCACAGGTAAGGAAAAATAAACACTATAAACATCTTCAAAAAAATAAAGTCCACTTGAGCAAGCATTAAACTACATAAAAAACCACAGACTTGTCCTCTACATTGAAAAAATGTCCATTTCTACAGGTTTCTGATATCATTTAAAATATTATGGTCTGCTGTGAATATTTTGGGATAATTTCTGAAACAGCAGAGTGGCAAAGGACTTGCGTTAACTAAAATCTAACTGAGAAATAGCACCATAATAGACGTTTATAACTAGGAGTATTGTTTTGCAATGAAAGAATTGATTGCAATCCAATCTTCTTTTACCAGTGCAGTGTTTGTATGAGATAAGAACTGACTTTTAGAGAGGGTTGGTTCTCTTTTGCTTAAACATTTAAACCTTCCTGTAGTCAGATATCAGGCTTGGATACACAAGGGAGTCTTTTTCATACTATGTCATGTGTGAATTCAATTACTTTGGAGAGATTCTTCTGCACCAACACAATTAGAGCAGAGCATCTACACAAGTAGTAACAACTGAACTTGAGAGTTAAAACTGAATTCCAGCTTTCTAAAAGAAAGATATATAGTCTATACTGGAGGAGGAGAACACTACTGTGTTCTGGAATGTAGCATTTGCTGTCCACTTGGGACACTGAGCTAAAGATATGGAATCTGGAATTACGTTCCTAGTAAGAGTTCCTATGGAAATCAATGAAGGCACCTTGATGCATTCTGGATTGGAAGAATAAGTTTCTCTTTTGACTCAAATGGAAACAAGATTATTTTAATTCAGTTTTCCCCAGTGAAACATTCCCTCAAACCATCTCTCAGTAAAATATATTTTTTCACTTTAAACTCCTTTGAAAAGGATAAGAAATAAAACTTCCAAGTTTTCTAACTAATTATACACATGTAACTTATGGTCCTGCAGAAAAGAGAGACAGAGTGAATGACTGCACTGTGGCATCACAGGGACAAAATTTTGGCAGAATTTCTAAGCGCATTAGGTACTAGAAAGACATAAGAAGTGTCTTCACACTTAGCACGGCCTTTTTTTGTCCTGTAATATTGGGTTCCCTGAAGTAGGCACTTCTTAAGTGAATTGACTGAGACATTACAATAAACTTAAGCTGGAGCACTTTCCTCAGCATTCTAGGGAGCTGCTTGGAGCCAAAGTAGGGTGAACAAGCCCCTGAGTGCTCTTGAGTTTGCTGCCATTAATCCCCATTAGATTTGCACTGAAGAGCAAGTCAAACAATATGCTGCTGAGCTGACAGAACATATCAAACTGCCTCAAGCAGAGAATTCAGTGGAGCTGATGATACTGTAAGATTGTACCTAAATGTTGTAGGATGCTCACTTCCCAGACCAATGGAACCTTAAAGCTGTGATTTAAAAGATTTGTTAGCTTGCTGTGTTATCAACACAGGGTGTTAGGAAGTAAGAACAGTTCTCTTTTTAACATTTAGTGGTCACAAAGGACAGGAAAAGCTCAAGAATTCCCCTTGTGTTCTGATGTACAAGGTCACTAGCAAGGCCAGAAGACCATGGACATGGAAACAGAAAAGAAAATAAAGGAAATGATTAAAGAGAAAGAAGGCATGCTGATGAAAAGGTGTCAGGGAGGCTACAAAAACAATTCTGTTGAGTTGCTATGAGACACCACAAAAACAATGTTAAGAGTAGAATATGATATGGTCTAAAGGCTAAACAGGCCAGAATTTGCTGAAGCATGTGCAGAAATATAAATACAGAGAGATTCTCACCATGGCAAACCCTCCAATTTCACTCCTGACTACCATCAAGAAAGT
>NW_009260793.1:2301435-2307416 GCF_000687185.1 Egretta garzetta
ATGTTAGCTTGTTGTGGCTATTCATGGGACAGTTCATCCAGTATGCTGCTTGTTTACGCACTCCCTCTGAAGTGCCTATACTTCAAATGTACAGAGATGCCAGACAACTGGATTTAGATATAAAAGCTAACCCACTTTGGATAAACTTGGTTTAGAAAAAAAAAACAAAACTGAACTCAGGTTGAAACACAAAACAGTTTTACCAAATTACTGTATTTCTGAAAAAAAAATAGGGAGCCTGTCCTCAAGAAAAGCCTGTGATTACACATTAAATAAGGGTGTGGCTAATACAGAAAACTGTCAGCACAGTCACATCTGCTGCTTGCCCCTTATTCTTCATAATCTTTTCCTACTTTTGAAGAGGTGAAAAATCACAAAATATTTTAATTTATTTAGTCTTAGATTACCAAAGATAGAAACTCTGCTTCTAAAATGCTGTCCTCCTATTTTCAGGTAACAAATATTGCTCAGTAAATCATGACCTTGGAATGCTTACTAACTTACAGATTTGACATTAATAAAGAGAACAATCTCAATACAGATGCTTGTTTCTTTCCTAGGTTTTTAAAGAATCTCATCCTTTCATATTTCATTTAAAATGTAGGCCCACTGAAATAAGATATAATTTAACCGGGTTCTTTTTATGTCAACATAAAATCTTATCGCCATCACCTCTTATGAATGTTTGTGGAGAATTTATCTGATTATCACAAAGGTACATCTTTATTAAGTTATTATATGCACTTGCTAAGAACTTTAGCCTACATTATTTTTTAATTAATTAAGTTTAAAAGGAAAGAAAGTTACTGAATGAAAACATGAATGCAATGCAAATATCAGCTGTTCTCGGTGTGTTTAAATGTGAACTAAACGAAACCCAATAAAATCTATGAATCTTAAGACAGTGCACCACAGGTGAAAACAAGTATTTACCCTAAGCAAATAATTCAGGATCAGACATCTTTGTACCGTTATGCTACATGGGGTAACCAGAACTTCCCATGTTTCCCCTAACAAAGGCAGAACAGGTTTTTTTCAAGCACAGATATGGTGTAATATATAGTAAAACTGCACCCAAATTCTAAGTCATGTGGCAGTTAGCCAGAATAATTGCTTTTACTGCCTTCTATAATATTATATATTACAAAATTAGAGTGCTGTTGTATTCTCTTAACAAAACTGAGTCTTGAAATACACAGTAAATACAATATATATCCCA
The DNA here is from genome assembly GCF_000687185.1 of Egretta garzetta. Lineage (NCBI taxonomy): Eukaryota > Metazoa > Chordata > Aves > Pelecaniformes > Ardeidae > Egretta > Egretta garzetta. Next base: position 2,302,655 of record NW_009260793.1, read on the forward strand.
TAAATGTCCTTGTATGGTTATCACCACATATGCTCTAAACAATTTCAGCTCTCCGGATAATTTTCATCCTGGGTCATTCCTATAGTAGTTTTTTGCTCTTTTATTAATTCTTCTCATCAATTACTTACTGGGTTTTTTTGCCATTGCAGTTGTTTCTTTGGCTTCTCTGTTCGACATGTACTATTTGAGAAATATTAATTAACAGCTAACAATACACATACCTACTGCTTAACAAAATCATAGCCACACCATTAGAGTTAAAGCTATGTCAATACTTCTGCAATAAAAACTTCTTTTCCAAGATGTATAATTCAAACATAAAGAAAAAATATTTCTGGGATGAAGCTTGGCATATAAGGTCATAGCCCACAACAAATTTGTTTTACCAATTTTCATACAAATTGATTATGCCATTTTGAGTGCTGCAAGTGTATGTACATAAAAACAGAGATTTACCTGTTTAAAGCTAAACACTGTTGGTCATATACTTATCCGTGGCAGCATCAAGATTTCTATGGACTTTCATTAGAAACAAATTTAACCTTCAACTTAAATTGCATATTACTGATTTTACTATATAAATATATATACACATATATATATTCACATGTGAAATAGAGGACTTTGTGATCCTTTTGAAGGCTAATTCCATTATAGAACATCTCCACTGATGCACACTGGCTTATATGAATTACAGACGTGACCCATATTTTATGTCTGTCCTGCTGTGAAGGTGCAATTTTCCAAAGAAAGCTTAAGCACAAAATGCTCCACCACCTCTGTTCCAATCACACAGCTGTGGCCAGCTGTGGCCAGCCTGCTCTTGAGTGCCAGCATGCTACCTGGCTGAAAATCTCTGGGCTTGCTGGGCTTTGTATGCTCAGGAAACTATAAACGGGCTTATCCTCCAGGCTGTACTTGCAGACTCTGCATGCACAGCAGGCCCATTAAGATCTCCATGAGGAGTCCTACTTATCTTGAACACATTTAAAAAACTAAAAACATATATTCATAATCAGTCTAGTTTACTTCTGTTGACACACAGCATTAAGTTGTACAAATGGAAACGTCAAATAAATGATCATGATGGGGAACGTCTCTTTAGTAGGGCCAGCTGTGTTAGGACAAGGGGAAATGGTTTTAAACTAGAACAGGGTAGGTTCAGGCTAGAGGTAAGGAAGAAATTTTTTACAATGAGGGTGGTAAAACACTGGAACAGGTTGCCCAGAGAGGTAGTGGAGGCCCCATCCCTGGGAACATTCAAGGCCAGGTTGGATGGGGCTCTGAGCAACCTGATCTAGTTAGCAGTGTCCCTGCTCACTGCAGGGGGGTTGGACTAGATGACCACTAGTGGTCCCTTCCAACCCTAAACATTCTATGATTCTATGATTCTATGATCATTCCAAATAGAATTTTCTTATTTTCTAAATTGATACCATTAATATTCCATGTAATGTGTACTAAGTAATGTGGTCTGGAAACACCTTTTTCAAGTCCCACTCTATCTTGATAGCAAGACAAGAACAATGTTATAGTGGCTAATTCTGCAGTGACTCAATTGCTCTATTTTACTACAGTATTTTTTTCAACCCCATTTCAACTCAATAGTTGCATATAGTTATTTTCATCTCCAAGCTACATTCCACTTATCCACCTAGAATTAAGTTTCTCCTTCATCTTCACTTTTTATATGATTCTGCAATTCTCTTTCCCCCCAATCTCTTTTTACATTCATAATTTCTGAGACAAAATACTTGTGATATCATCTGCTTTGGAGAAGTTTTATTTGGAGAAGTTATATTTCCTTCTTTTCGTATTTTTTAAAACCTTTATTTCATTTCCTCTTTTAAAACTTGCTTGGAAACTAGTATCTCTGGGTTAAAGAAAGATCAGTGGACTTAATCCAATAGAAACAGCACATTTCCCCTCATCACAACTCAAAAAACTGAATGATCCTGACTGATAAGCTGGGTGATTTATCACCTATCTTGGCCTCTACCAGTTTGGGGAAATGCAAAGCTACTATGTTGTGATGAAAACCATGATCAAGAGAGGAAAGAACACACAAACTTTTATATCACATAAGAGAGTCTAACCTTGATTCTAACTTTTCATCATTTTACTAACTTCTAGGTCTTTCCGATTAGCACTATCTTAACAGTATTTCCCCTCTTGCTCTCCTTCTAATTTCATTTTTCTCCATCCTGCTCTTCAGCCAGTTCTTTGCATTTTTTTCTTTTCTGCATTTTCGATGTAGCAGTGTATTGAAGTATTTCAACAACTGCTGAAACAGTTTAGCAGAACTGCTGATCTTGTGATATTTTGGAAGACTAGCAGAAAAACCTATGAAAAGTCAAGAGTGGAAAGATATGTTTATAATGGTCTTGAATGATGAGAAGTGTGAATGCATTTGTACTCAAGGGAATTCCCCAATTTTCAGCTTTTGAGTCTCTACATTCATTTCTTTCATCTTCTGTCTTTTCATTTGTCCGAGTCTTTTTAGATCACCGTTCTTCGCTTGGAGAAATGGTTGAGCTTTGCTTTCTGTATATTTTTATTCATCATTTATTACCATTGTAAGTAATGACAACAAAAATATTTAACTTATGTATGCCCAGAGACCCAAAGGAAGTTTTAAATTGACTTTGGAACGCTTTCTAATGTCCTGGTCCTTCCTCCTCTTCTCCAGTGTAAAGATATTAATTCTATTCCTATAGTCTGTAAACGGCTTATTGAATAACCTGTTTGAATATCTTCTGCCTCAATTTACTTACATGAAAAATGTTTTTAGCATGTTTATTAAGTACACCGGATGTAACAATGTTAGAAGTAGCATTATTATTTTTATGGTAAGCAAGTAGACAGACTACATGTCTAATCACCACTGGGAAACTATTTACTGAAGTTTAGATGCTTTTACAAGAGCATCAAAAATGAAAGGTCAACAGCAATTGGGCTTTGCCCAGCCTTCTAAGCTGGTACATCCTTTTTGATGTACAAGAATCCCAAATGCTGCAGCAATTACACATCAATTGTTTAACAGCCTGTTTTATTCCAAAACACTAAGCTATGTTATGGTTCTGAATAAGAGGCAATGTACTCCACTAATGGGGATACAGTCCTGGAAGCTTGTCATCACATATTTACAAACAACAAACTCCTATGATCTCTGTTTTTATTGTATTCTAGGCAGAAGGTGCAGACTCAGTGTAAAACTTTTACTGACTAATTAGAGGTCTGAAAAATTAATTAGTTTTACAGTTAAACATCAATTAAACATATAAGGACACATTTACTGAAAATTTTAAAACAATAAACTGAAATCTTGTGTACTCTCCTTTGCAAGAGGAGGAAGAAAATGTAAATGACCTATTTCTTTCTGAAACTATATTTTCTATTATTTCAGAAAACTGTGTATTGTTTGCAAAACTGTTTAAACAGTCATTTGGGGTAAGATCATTAAACACTGGAGACAGAAAAGGCAGCAAGTATATTTGAAACCAGTGAACACTGCTCTCACACAGGTTGGTGAAATGTGTGTTTCTACTGGAAAATTAGTTTTTAAAACTAGCAAAACATTAATAAAGTCTACTTAACAGAATGACTAGATACTTCTCCAGTCAAAACAGGGCCTACATAAATTAAATATTTGAGAGAAAAATAAAGTGAAACACCACCAGAGTACGAAAATAATTTGAGTTATGCCCTTCAACTAAAATAAGACCTGACAGACTCAATCTTGTTGTCAGTGCACTTAAAAACCAAAGGGAATTACTTCAAATTCAACAGTATGGCACTTGGGTTCAGTAGGAACTCGGGGACATATGAGGGTTGAAGGAACCTCAATTTTATTCTGATAACCATGCTTAAAGAACAATTTTCCAGATTAATGTAAAAATTTCAAGATGTCATAACTCTTACGTATTTCATCAAATTATTATCTAACCTGATACAGATATAAAAGCTGTCATTATACTTTAATTAAAATAAACTTTGGAGTAGATGGTTGCCTGACATACTACTGATGAATTTGCAAAGTTTTAAGAAAGGGTACAAAGGAGCATGTGTATTTGTTTATAGGAAACAGATGATGTTCTGCATGCTTTTTGTTGTGGGGTTTTTTTCTTCCTTCTTCTTTTTTCTACAAAATGAGATCCACCATTCAGGGTGCAGGGAACACCCTGAAAAGCCACAAGTCCACACATCCAGTTAATTAAAAGCAAAGAGAACACTCTTCTCCAAAAAAAAGTATTTGCTTCTGAAGCTAGAGTAACCAAAGCTATAAACACTGCTTCTGTTTCTATAAACTGGAGTAAATCTAGTAATATCAACCATGCAAAAAAAAAAAAAAATCTTTTTTTTTTAAAAAAAGTCCATATAAATGCCTACAAAATAGCAGGGAGAGTCTCACAGTGTTGCTGCACTTAAGAATTCTGACTCTTCCCTTAGTGACCCTAGTACAATGCCTTAAAGCATATGAAATTTGTAAACCCCACGTTGAGGCAAGCAAGAGAAAAATTCAGCCCATTAGAACAGGGAGGAGTGCTAAAACATTAATATACTATCAAATGCTTATTCATATTTCTACAACGTGTCTGTACTGAATATAGCCCCAGTCAGGAAGTGAAACAAATGTTATACTAATAACTGTAGTCAGAAGCTAATGTAAAAAGAGAACAGATTGAAAACCTTCCCCTCCTCTCCAGGGACAGAAAAGGCTGTTGTCCCCAGGAAGTGGAAAGTGAGGGAGAGAAAGTGCAGG
>NW_009260793.1:2307426-2320718 GCF_000687185.1 Egretta garzetta
AAGCAGGGATGATTGCCTAATTGAATAACCTTCTGTTGGCAGAAAGACATTGTTCAGAAACAGGTGATCCCACCCTCTTGCCCTTGCAGCAGGTGGCATTCAGTCAGATGGACAAATACAAACATCAATGTAAAGAGCGGGACAGACACCAGCTGTAACTTCCATCTACCCAGACACCTGGGGAGCAAATTTTAACAATGCTGCTTGAGGGAACAGAAAATGAGATGTTTTTTAATAGGCTAAAGACTGAATTTGGATTTTAACATTTAGCTGCCATGAGCAGAGCCATTCCAGATTTTCCAATTACAGGAACTCTGACAAAGGATGTCAAAGACAAGTCTCTTCTTTCTAAAAGAGACTTGTATCTTTTAGCTGACTGTTAATTAAAGAAAAAGGAACATACTGGTTTTTAGGGACATGATAGCAGTGAGGGAAAATGAATGGATGGTTGGGGGCTGAAGATGGTGAAGGTGGGGGGTCATTTCCGTTGCTATGTGTGCTTCCTTTGTCATTTGTACAGGTTGCTAAAATTGTTTGAATGGCAGTTTCCCAATAATACAGTACAGGTAATACTATTTTTCCTTCTCCTTTTTATTTGTCCTATCTATTAGAGATGCCCAGAGTGGGGCAGAAACTCTTTTCTTCTATTTAGAAGCAGTTGGCCCAATCAAACCACCATCACTTTGGGTTTTCAAAATTTTATACTATTATTATTACTATTAATAACAGAAGTCCACTACCAGAAGCTAAACCTGTACTTTAAAAATTAAAATATTAATTCACCAAAGCACCTGAAAAAAATCCTTAATCTTAATGCACTTTTAAATTAATTAAATTCAGGCATGTGCTTAAAGGTTTGGCCAAATGATGGGACAGCTCAAATGCTTCTCTAAATCTCAGCAAGAGTCTGACAGAATACTCACATATCTGAAAACATAGTGATCCATTTCCCTGCAAACATTTAACAAGTTCATAACACAGGTCTTAACAGGGGGGGGGGGGGGGAAAGAAACTCTTTAATTACGAATGCCAAGCACAGATATGTAATTGATATTATAATATAGTGCAGGCAGAGACTCATTTAAGATGAACAATGGGAACAATAAGCAAGAATCCTTAAAGTATTAACTAGCATGCTTGCTTCCCCAACTCCAAGGCCAAAACACTCAGTCACCAGGTCCCAACTCTTCCTTCATGGACTGATAGTTTTGCATGAGTTGGAACTATAGTAAATGGGTCTGACAAGGAATGATTTGGGGTGAATTATAAGTACTCTGTTGGAAGTTCAGTTCAGAGTGAATGTCCACACTGAATTTTGAAAGTCATGAAGAGGGTATTCCCAAAGACATGGTTCAGACGCCAAATGACATAATTCATAAAGCTGCTCCTGGGAAACAATCCATAGTAATCTACTCCTGCAGGCCAAATGCCAGCTTTACTGCTGGGAATTATGCCCAGGCAGTAGACTTGTCTGCCGGCAGTATATTCCCCAGGACTAGCCAGTCTGCACAAGGCAGGATTAATGACATAAAGAGGCTACTACCTTTTAAACGCCTATTTTTTAAACAAAGAAAAAAAAAGGACCACGTGCCTGCAAACTAAAGATGTTGCAGCTTCCAGGATAGTAACTGGGGTTTCATTATATCACCCTGGAATTACAGAGAGTGATGAGGCAAATTGATGATCTAGCTATACCATTTGCTAGCTCTTTTCCTCTTCTAATGGCTTTTAGGTCACGGAAAAAAAAAACAGCCTTCAAACAACAAGTCCCCTAAGAGAACTCATGGCAAGTTTCTAGATCTAGAGTCCCTGACTCAATAAAAAGATTTTAAAGTATAAAAATACCAGAGAAAAGAGAGACAGAGGCAAACTTGCCAGAGAGGAACCCCCTTCCCCCAAGAACCAGCAGACCCCAAGGGATATACGAATAAACCAATCCATCCTATAGAAGTGGTCACAAATGCAGGAGTTCATAAGAGTTTCTCTTTGGAAGCAAACTTCTTGATTGTTTTAACACAGTCCAAACCATACTGATGCCCTCGCTGACTTGCTCTTGAAACCGAATTTAGGTACCATAGAAAACAAAATGTTGTAAGAGTTGTGCTGATCTGATGATGACGTTTCTGCTTCCAATAGATAATTAAAAAACCTAATCCCTTCAGCCTATTAACACCAAAATATGCTAGGGAAATCCATGTTTTGTCACAGTTACCTCTTATCAGTGCAGGATCTATGTACGTAAGGTGGAGGCTCAAGTATATTTTGGACTATGTTCATAACTAAACGTTCTAACAAAAAAAGCAAAGCATGCATTTTTTATGATTTAGAGTTAATCGCCGAATAAACTCTAACTCAGAAATACTTTCAGTAGGTTTCAATACAACTAACTGAATATCAACCCTCCTCTCTACCCTCACCCACAATACATCAAATCCTACACCAACACTTAACTTTACCCTCCAAATAATGTCAGTTTTGGTCCAGATTCTCAAATCTGAGTTACAAGGATGTTCCAAAACAGTTTCCCTCAATCTGTATGTATCAGTTAAAATAAACATATTATTTTATAACTTAAATTGCACTGTCACTACAGCATATGAGATTTTTATGAATAGCTTATAGGGACAGATAATTTCCTCACTAATCACCAAATCAGTTTATATTTGGGGAAAACATGGTGTTTGTTACAGAGATGATCAGTCATTTTATGGCATTATCAGGACAATCTGGCCATTCTTTTTTCTTTTTAACTGAGAAAAATGCAGTTAATTACCCGGACTAGGTTGTGGCTAGCAGAGCAGTTACCTCTTCAGCAGGTTACCTCTTTCCTCTCTTAAAAGTACCACCAAGGAGTTTTTTATGACCACAGGTGCTCAAGGCCTAATTTTACATCTCAGAGTAGTGCTAAAACCTCAGTAAGGCTGCAGCATATTGCTGTGCAGATCACAGACTGTATAATAATTGAGAGGAGAAATAAATTCTGAGGAAGATAATCATTCTTCAAAATAAGTAAGCGATGTGTCAAAATAAAATCATCTGATGTGCTAGACTATCTATACTGACACTTCCTCTCCTTAGTTCACCCTTAGGTTCTAGTGCCTGCAAGAATTATCCCTATTTATAATATCACATACCTGGATCACACACAGTAGCTGCTCTGTTCATGACTGGGGAAACATCAATACAGTAAGTCTACAACCCAAGAGATAACACTGTTTCAGTATTTATCTTGGGCTTTTCCATAAGAGTAGGAGGAATTGTTCATAGACTCACATGAACTATCTGTTTACTTAATCTCTGACCTTTTGAGTCTTTATGTTCTGTACTTATGGTCTAGATTCTTGCAATTCACTGCAATAGGACAACAAGGGTCATTAAAGAAACTGGTCTTTTCACACTCCATAGGCTATTGCTCAGTAGTACTACCCACTATGTTAGTATTATTTGAGTATGTGTATGATTAAATTAATAACATGACAGTCCATTGTGAGTGCATATTATATATTTATTACATATAAACGATGTATCATATTCTGTTCAGTCTTAGGATGTTTTCAGTGAGGAATAGGTGGTAGCAATTTCAAGAGGCTCAAGTTCATCTGAAATGTCAGATTTCACACTACAGAACATAAAGGCATAAAAGAAAACCAATCTCTAAAATATCACATTTTGAAACTTTGAGTCTATTAATCAGGAAAAATAAATCGTTGACAAGATGACAATATCCTCCACGATAACAGTCAGCTTGATGCAATAATCTATTAAAAATCAGAATTTATCAGGCAGCAATTGAACCTGTTCAATTGTGGTGACATGAATTGTCCTGAGTGAATAGCAATACTATATTAATATTTTAGTTAAAAATCCTGGACTGTATGGTTGGTTAATAAGCTACAGTTCAAGTTGAGAATATATGGCTGTTCAATATAACTGGGTTATGAATAATCCCGTTTATTACAGAAAAAGCAACCACCTCTGAGATTCAGAGCAAACATGTCAAAGGAGTGGAGGGAGCTGCATTATTAATCCTCCCATGTTCAAATGTATGTCATGTCAGTAATCAACAGAGGTCAGTACATATCCCAAAGCATTATGCAAATGCCTGAATTATTAAGACTTTTTACTACTTCTTGAACATTTAATATCAATCACAATGTTAACTGCAATAAGCACCAGTATATCTTAAGAATGTCTAAAAAAAGTTGTAAAAATAAAAATCTCCCACTACTTTATACCTGGATTAAGGACTAACTTCAGGAAGAAACAGAAGTGGATCTTGAAAATAGAAGGTTAGCACTAATGATATTATTTCCTGGGAACCTATGTTTAAGCCAAACAAAAATTACTACCTATGGAATTATATAAAAGGTTTGACATGAAAAAATATGTCAAGAGGACTCTTATGAGATTCTGTCCCTTGTTTGTTTGCCTGACTACCCAACATTTTAAACTGCTGATATGTGCTATTACAGTGAACTATATGATTGTTTCATGTCCAGCTTTTATTTAGTCCTACTACACTTAGAAGTGCTCTGGCACACCGGACCTTCCTGGGCATGACTGGTATTTGAAGGCTTTGAAAATGAAAGTAATTTTCACTTGAAGAACTGTAAAGGAATACAGTTTTTAAAAAACTCTGGATGTCACTAACAAGCAATTGTTTCTGTATTTAAAAAAAAATAATATTGTTTTGATATTCACTCGTCTTATATTTCATGGTGAGAAGTGTGTAGGCTTTAATGAAACCAATGACCACCTAGAGAAAAGCAGCTGTAATAAAACTGTTCATCAGCCCTCATTCAAATTCCAGTGCAACAAATTTAACAGTTTTGGGCAATGGAATCACTTGAATGTCTTAGTTCCCAAATCCTGACAGCGAAGGCCATCCGCAACTATGGCTACATCTCTAAGCAAATAGTTTTGGTGCATTCTTTAATGCAAGAAAAGTGCACAATCACATAGTAGTGTGACCAGAAGTATTTCCAGAGACAGAACTGCAACGGGCTAATAATTTGCAGGAAAAAATACTATTACAGTTTTCAGACAGCACTGTGGTTATAAGCACAGGGAACACAAATTCAAGAGCAGAGCTAATGTTGCTACCAAGGAGAAACACAAATAATTGCCTCCCTAAATTTATTTTGGTTAGAGTGAGATTTAATAAAATCAAGTATAGTTAAAGCAACAGCACACTAATCACCTAAACTAGACACGGAAGTGACAAATGTTATGCCTATACAAAGTACACACAAGCCCTCTCCTTCCTGCCTGAAGTATTTGATATGTAGTAACAAAGTTCTGGAGTTGTAAGTCCTGCATTAATACAGCACTGCATGGCCTAATAGGGATTACTATTTCCAGCCCACTTCTGCCCTGTGATCCAACAGCTCAGAAACTTGCTCAGGATTGTCAAAATCTATCTGAGTAGACATGCCAGAATATACTGGTGTAGAAGCACTGCGTCGAGCTATTGGAAAAAGACTGCATTTAAATAGCATGTTTAGTGCGTTCTCCTACATATGTATCTCTTTATTACCCTGGCTACAGTCTCAAACGTGTGCAGTGAAGCAGCCACTGATCTCCATGCATTTCCTCGGCGAGTTCAAAAACTGACAGTATTCAGGATATGTTCTGTAACCATCTGTACATCATAAAACAATTACTAAGGAAATTAAATTGGAGATAATTTGCCAACTAATTTGATCAGTTCAAAGCTAAGAGCAGCACTGTAGTTTTTCCAAGAGGTGACACAGATCTGCATTATGAATTGTACTTTCTAGTACCATACTATTGCACTGGGTTAAACCCATATTCTGCAACAAAACAGTGGACCACGTCCTATGGTTACAACTGTAGCATTTGCTTTTGAGCAGCTCCCTAATAAGTAGTGACATTTGTATTGTCTTTACTCCAAAATAGCACTACATGTAAACATACTACTAAACTTCGTTTTCATTCTGTATTTTCAACAGGTGAATAAGGTATTATTATTCTTCAAAAAAGCCCCATGCAGATTTAGCAATATCAAAATGTGTCACCACTTCTAGTTATTCTGAACATGTTTTGTCCTGGGGAAAAAAAAAATCAACTCAGATAGTAATAAAAAGTCTTTTCTAAATAGGATCGTTCATTTTTAATAAAAAATATTTTTGTATGTTTTAAAAGGAATAGATGAACCCCACAGAAAATATTCGGATTTAAGTAAAAAGACATTTTGTTTGATACACATTCAATTTATGAAGAAACTTGACTTCTTTATACTATCTAGGTTTCTTCATATTTTTCCAGTGTTGAGAAAACCATAAAATTCAGAAGATCAGTTATTTGTACAGTTTTCACTAGTCTTATCTAAATAAGTGTCCCATATAGACTATCTTTTGCTCATATTCTTTATCAATGTTTCCTATGGCATACCACTTCTGTTCATACAAAATACTATCCTTGGCAGACTTTGTTAGATGTTATTTTAATTTGCTTATCTACTCATAACCCCAACAAAATAAAATGTAATTCAGCAAGCATCCAATAATATTAGCTCTGTATTATCTCCTCTTAACTAAACTTGAGATGATGGAAAGGCGATATTCGACCTCAGATTTGGATTCTGGATGCACAGTTCATTCATGCTTAGAAATAGGTTTACCTGTATACATAAAACAATATATAAGATAGCCATTGCTTATGATTAGTGATATGCAAAATTAATGTGTAGCGCTTTAAGCTTGATTTATTTTAAAAATTGCAAAATGTCTAAAGAGTTGTGGAGTCTTGCTTGCTAGGCTGGGGATATCCTTTAATAATGTAAACATTATTATTATTACCCCATACTACCCCATATTACTCCATACTACCAAGATGATGAACTTGATTCACAGAATGAAGAGAAAAAGTCTAAAAATCATACATGATGCACTATCATTTTGGATAAAATAAGATACCAGATATTCAGATTCTTAATGAGTAAATTAACCTTGCACAGACTGGCAAATGGCTGAAAGAGCTGTATAGTTTGAGATCTGAAATCCTGCCTTTGTGCTATATTTTCAATACTGCAATATTTTATTACATCCCCATCTGCATTTACCTATATATTGGAGACAATAATTATCTATGTAACTACAGGATTTAAAATTTTAGACGAGACTGTAAAGCATTTAAGTTTGAACATTTGGCATAGCATTTAGTGTACATTTATGCTGATCTTGTTAACACCAGTGAATACCTGCTCCAAAAGAATAATTTATTCACATGTCACTTACTATTCTTTTATATATTGTTTCAGTAATCATTACCAGGGCAATGTTGCTCATTTGGCTAAAGGAGAGAATAACTTTTTATCCACACTATAATTCCATAAACATTTCACACTGTGACAAGTCCTTCCCAGGCCTGAGAAGCAGCTGTGCAATGCCTCTACCCACCATACACCTGACATGACCCTAGACTCTGCTTTGGGAACATTTCCTTGATATGTAGTATGGTGCAAGTCAAGTATCTGCTTTTCTGCTTAAACACAATCAAAGCCAAACTCAGACATGGTGACTGAAATCCCTGAATTTGTATTACTGCAGAACTATTCCCCCCCCCATTTTCTTCCTCCTTAGCTTTCAAACAGAATGTATTGTGAAGATCCTCCTTTTTTCCCTTAGGTGAATAGTGAATATTAGAGATCAAAAGTAATTATATCAATTGTGTGTCGAGCAGTGACTGAAAAGGTGATGAAAGAATCTACAACAGCCTACAGTTTTGGGCAGCAGACTAAGTTTTCAATCACGTTACACTAGGGTGTGGTGCTTTTATTTTAATCAGAATCTTCTCACCACCATATCACAGAGTTTCAGAATCACAGAAGGGTTAAGGCTGCACATGACCTCTGGGGGTCATCTGATCCAACACCCCTGCTCAAGCAGGGACATCTAGAGCCGGCTTCCCAGGTCCATGTCCAGATGGCTTTTGAGTATCTCCAAAGATGGAGAGTCTACAATTTCTCTGGACAACCTGTGCCACTGCTTGGTCACCACCACAGTAAAAAAGTGTTTTCTGATGTTCAGAAGGAACCTCCTGTGTTTCAGTTTATAGCCCACTGCTTCTGGTCCTGTCAGAGGCACCATCGTGTCCACTATCTTAAACCATGGACTTCAACAGATTTACCATTTACACTCCTACCTGGAACACAAACATAAAAGTTTTCTATGATGACAACATAGCCCTGCAGTAGAGAAAAGGCTGCTAAGAGTACTTGAGAAGAAATTGGATAATATCTCAAACACACATGCGCACACATTAAACACATGATATATAAATAAGACAAAGTTGGCAGAGAGGGGACAGAGGAAAACACCTTGATAAGCATATCTGGACACTTATTTGGTACACTGCTACACTTGAAGGGGCAGACGTATAGCCTAATCTAACCTATCACAGTGATCTAAACAAGAGATGGCATCAGATCTGAGGGAAAGGGCTTGATCATCAGATCCGATGATCAAAGGGCTAGAGAACCTGCCTATAAGGAAAGCCTGAAGGAGTTAAGTCTTTTCTTCCCAGAGAAGAGAAGGCTCAAAGGGACATCATCACAGTATTCCATACATAAAGGGTGGCTACAAAGAGGACAGAAGCTCTTGCTTCACAAGGAGCCACATGGAGAAGACAAGGAGCAACAGGTAAAAGTAGCACTAAAAAAGGTTTTATTGTGACACAAGAAAGAAATTTTTTACAGTAGGAACAATCATTCACTGGAACAACCTCCTCAGGGACATGGTAGATGCCCTGTTGCTGGAGGTTTTCAAGATGCAGTTGGACAGGGGGCTAGATAATCTCATGTAGGCTCTCTTTCCCACGAAAGGTTGGACCAGATGATTTTTCAAGGTCCTTTCCAACCTGGTCTGTTCCATGATTCTATAGCACCTCTGAGATATTACAGCTGTGGCCTCGTAATTATAAAACTGAAAACTCCTTTTCCATTAAAAGTTTATCTATAAAGGAAGATATGATGAGTGGCAAAGAAGGCTTACTGTTCTTCAGTGTAGACATGAGCCCTGCTGTGCCTGGACTGGTACAAGGATTCATGCACTTTCTTCATTTCATGAAAGATTTGAGATTGCCAAAAGTGTTTCTTTGTGGAGTTTCAGATGTTCTACATTCTTTTTTTTTCCCATATATAAATGTAATTTTCAGGGAATTTCTGATCCTACACTTCTCTTGAAGAAGGTTCATATTGAATAACCTGGCTGACCTTAGTTACCACCTATGATAGAGCAACATATCTAAGCTAGTTTTAAATTAGCTAGCCAGAGTACTGTAAGCAAAGTAGGCAACATGGAAATCAAAATGAGGAATCAGACATGCATGAAGCGCTAAAAATTTTCTATTGTTTATTCCACTGTCTGCCTGTGAAACCAGTACACAAGCTAATTACTTTAAATATACCTACTCAATCTAATTTTATACTCTAGCATAGCCACAACAGTGACTGCAGGACAGAAAATCATATTACAGCACTTGCAGTTATAAAAAAATTGAACAGCATCCTTTAATGGTTTTACTCTATATCAGTTAACAGTTATCACTAGAAAGCAACACTATATGCTTAAGAACAGAAATAACTCAGACAGTCTTTCAACTTAATAAGAAAAAAGAGAAAACGCAAGATCTGTCTAGCACTTGAGCAAAAAGCATCTGAAACTAAGTGCAGATTTTATCTAAACTTAGAATTATGCTTTAGTAGCATCCCTTAAAAATTCATTCATGCCTGAAAATCTCTAATGCGAACAATACAAATTATTTATTTCAACTTCAGATGTGAAATCAACTTCAGGTCTAATAATCAGTAGTTTTTTGATAGAATTTTTGTAATTGATACAGGTCCTGTGAGGTAAATCTTTACAACATGGCCATTAAGCTCATTTTGGATTAATTTGTTTTAATCTTTGCCTAAACCCCTCAAAAAGAAACACTACATACAATATCAGAAACTAATAAAACATTAAAAGAGTAGATTTCTTAAGAACATTCTTCCACAGATTCTATATTTCAGAACCTTGAAAATAACACCAAATATACACACAAAAAAATCCTATGAATGTAATGACAAATTCATTTTAAAACTCTACTAAAACAAGTCTTTTTTTTTTTTTTTTTTTTAGTGTGTGCAGGTGGTTTGTTTATTATGCAGTTAATAAATTCACAAACCAGATCCATTACTTATTTTAAAAGTCAGAAGACTGAGGAAATACATTTTCTCAGAACATCATCTTCACCCGTTTTTTGACAGTCAAGCCCTTGCCAGTCTAGAGAGTAAGAGAAACACAGAGTCAATGCAGACAGGAAGGTAACATTTAACCAAATATTATGTGCCCTAGCTAGACACACTGTAGTAGCAGATTTTTCTAAACCTTAATCCTATTGGGATTAAAGTCCAATACACAAACATAACACTAGCATATACTGTTTGGAAATGAAACCAAGGACATTAACTGATCTCGGCTTTACAGTCTTGTTTTGTTATGAAGGCAATAGGAAAAAAAAAGGTACTTTCAGACCCAGTTCAAGAATTTTCATCAATTTCAGCAAAACTGATTTTTACAGCATCTACTAAAAAAAAAGAAAAAAGCAAGCAGTAGAGTCATGGTAAAGAGAAAGTTACTCAGAACAAAAAGAATCTTATGGAGTCAGTTTTGGGCCCATGAAGCTCCAGAGGGCAGGGAGCATCCCAGCTGGAATGACCATCTGACTGCCCCAGCCCTCCTTTTCTCTCTTACAGTAGGAATGGGAATCATGGCTTTCTGCAACTCTGCCATGAGCAAACTGGGCAGAGCTGCCACGGCCTAGAATCAGTGTCTGATATTTTTACCATCTGAAGCAATTGCTGGCTTAGCCTACACCTACAAACAGCCCTGCAGAATTTTTCCATAGGATTTCCTTGTGTCTGGATTTTCTATAGATGCATAGTATTATTAGAAGACAAAAACCTCACCCTTTTTTTCACTCTAACTATTTTTTAAATTATTATTTTAAAGGAAGTGAAATCTCTTTCCACTCACTACTGTCTCAGATAGGTGGAATGAGGAATGGATAGGAAATTAAACATAGATGTGAATTTCAGCCCTGCTCAGAACATGACAAAGGCAGGCTCCCAACTTCTAGTCCTACAGGGATTGAAGAAACACTTTAAATTGTGATCTAGCACTCCTTTGCATTCAATGTGATGTCTTTTTTCTTTTGCTTACTGCCACCTCTGTAAATTGGCAACAAGAGGACTCCAAGACAGAGGTACATTGTGTCCACCTGTCCCTTTACAGAATTTTGCCTGATACTGTACAACAGATGTATTTTTCAAATTTCAACAGAGGTGCGAAGGCCATTTCCCCACAATCCTGATGCTGGAAAGGACTCACTTTTTTCCTCAGTTTGTTTACTTTGAATATTTCTCTGCATTATTTGGGTTACACAGCTGAAGTTGCACAAAGAGAAAACGAACAAAGCTAGGAATCAGGACAAAGACTCATGAACCAGTCCACAGTCCCTGAGAATCTTACTCTGTTAACATGTCATAATAAATGCAGTTTGCCTTTGCAAAAGTTAAAATAAAGAGGATAATATGTAACAAGATAATCTGTCTTTCTAGACTAGTCATTTTCACAGGACCCCACAGCTCACTCCCAAAGTGCTCCATATAAGAAAACTACAGAGCACACTGCATACTAGCCTTCTCTTCCCACCTCAGTCACCTAACATTTTGCTTAGGAATGCAGAGGGAAAGATAACTACTACTGCGCTTAATAAATTTTGCTGCTGACACTGAATTAAAAAGACATGGCAAAGAACATCGCAGTAACCCTTGTCATCATGAACCTTGTGTTTTCTCTGCCAATACGATACAGTTATCATGGTGCTGCGAATGGTTCTGAGATTCTGATTACATGTAATCATTTACAAAGATAAGGACTGTTATGGTGACCACAGCAGCACTTAGCATTTTTCGTCTTCAAAGGATGTGACAGTCATCAGCTAATTAATTCTCATAGCCCTTTAATTCTGTTTAGAATTCAATCCTGACTGTAAATGGGCCCAACAGTCCCAGCTTTACCCCTAGAGCTAGAGCAGGCTAGTTAACATGTTACTGTCTGATGTCAGAAAGATTATTCTTGCTGACATCAACAGCAAGTTGATTTTATATGGCACGTCTCAAAAACAAGGGATGGTTCAGTCTTGCAGAGCAAAGAACCCTTGGTTTTTCAATCCAGTAAATCTCACAAGTAGTCTAATTTTTCAAGTGATCCTACTGACTTCATCTTAGAAGCTTAAGCACAACCACAGATGCTTTACAGGTTTTGGAATGCAACAAAAAGCATTTTCAGGATGAGGTTGACTGTGAATACACAACTAAAGATGAAGACACAGATTATTCCATCATCTAATTCCAAACTTCTTCTTTTTGATCGTGCTCTCTGTTAGCCCACCAAAAGACAGCTTACCAGTTCATTACCTTCCTTTTCTCCTCTCTGTTTTACTGTGCATAAAGGCAGCAGGCATTTATTTGAGAAGTGCACAGAACCATAGCCTTGCACTTTATTTTACACACTACATGCACCAACAACTATTAAAACCTGATGGTGCTGAAAGGCTATGACCGTTATATATCTACTAATGCACTCATCACTGCAGTGCTGTCTTGAGTGTTTGGGTGCTATATACTCACTCATTCCCTAAAAACCTAGAGGAGTCCTGCTTCAGATCTGCTGGTTTTATATATGAACTGGAACAAAGAATCAGCCCAGTGAATCAATGTGAGTGAGTCTTTTCTTAGAATGCTTCTTAGAAAGCTTCTTTGAATAAGATGGGAAAAAATTGTAAAATAACATACCAATGACCTCAGACCTTACACATAGGTAAACATTTTATCTGCAAGAAGCTGGAAGTTTCCCATAAATTTAATAGAACTTAGGAAAAGAAATTACTACCTAGCTGTCCTTGCATAAAAAAAACCCTCTCTCTTCATCAGCAAGCATCATATCATCCCCTTCCTCTTTTCTCTCTATTCTCTCATTTCTCCCCCTTCAATGCCAACAGTTTCCTTAGGATGTTTAGAATTTTATGGTCTGAGCTACCCACCAGGTGGTGTGAGAAGCCTGGGGGAAGGAAAAAAACACTGATATCTTTTCAGCCACCATCAGCACTTTCTTTTAAGCATGTATAAAATAGGACATCCCAAGGAAGACTTACCATCAGTATTAAGACTGATACTTGCTTCATCTTACTCACCATACAAGTGCACCATGTATATATTGTCC
>NW_009260793.1:2320742-2332415 GCF_000687185.1 Egretta garzetta
TTCAGCCCTCTTATTTTTAAATTCTTCCTTGAAATTAATGTTTTTTTCTGACTTAGTTATTTTCCTTCCAAAACATGGTACGATGGCTAGGAGTTTTCCCTTGGCTTAACTCAAGTTTATCATTCTGCCCAGTTCCCATGACTGTCTCTTCTTGCTGCATTATAGTTGTAGGAATACACATAAGCCAGACTGGCAGCTGTGCGTAAGGAACGACAGATCTGCTTACCTCCATTAAACATGAGTTGGGTATACTCGCCTTGGCATTTCTAGAAGGATAATGTAGCAACGGAAGACTGTTTAATAAAAAAAAGTGTTGGGGGTTCATTTCCTCAGATGTTTTACCAGAGCCTTCAGTGAGAACACCTAGCTGAACGCTCCCTTTACTAGATAGGCTCTAGGTGTTTAGTAGCTCTTCTGCTCATAGACTGCAGCTAGGAACTATAGCAGACATATGCTGAACCCTCTAGACTTCCCAAGAATCCAAGTACACCTGAGACCTCCATCCAGAGGATAATCTAATTTACAGTCTAACCTGCTATTAAACATGTAAAATGTGAATCGTGAAAGCTGAAGCCAGTAAATAAAAAGCTATGCAGATTCATATTTTGTATTTATTCTTCATAGGTTTTGTAAATTAGATTCATAGAGAACTACAGTACAAGGAAGCTTTATGGAAAAGCTAGAGGGCTCACTAAAGGAAAATAGAGTATGATTACTTGAACTTTAATTCAGAAATCCCCACATGAAGAAACACTAGAGATGACAAATCTGTTAGGGCAAATTCCTTGAATAAATAAATAATATTTTTTCTCTGGGTCTGATACATGTCTGGTCCAGATTCACTTCTGTAAGTTTCAGCGTAATTTTCAGTCTCTGATACATTGCAGGTCTAGTAAAGAAGTCTTTTATGCCTAAAATAACACCAGTTATTTTAAAATAATCAATGCATCAGACAGATAGAGCAACCACAGTGTGTTGGGCCTTGAAGAAAGAGGTTAGCCTAATGTTCTACAGCCCAAGGGAAGAACAGATGATATTTATATTACACCTGAATATGAATAAGAACACTAAAGGTTATAGGGTTATTCCATTAACTGGATCCATCACCGGACAACATGAAAATTGTATTATGTTTCCGGACAAGGTCTTGGGAGAATTGTAACAGGTCCATTGATGTTATTTTTGATTCTGCCTAAATTAAGTGAAGGCTTTACATTTAAAAGATTTTTATTTGGCCATAGATCAATATTCAATTGCACATTTCAATTTATCCTGTCCTGTGTACTGTAAAAATTTTCTTACTGTGATTTATGGGAATACTTAATTAGCTAATGCTATATAAGTAACTGTTTGTCTTACAAATGTTTGTCTTTTCAAAAACAGCTGCAAGTCATGTACAGCTTCTTAATAAGACTATGGATTGAAAATTTTTATATCAAGATACATTAGTTTGTGAAGTTATCCTATGAAAAATACAAAGACACTCACAGTCTATGTCTTCCAGCCTCCTCCCATCCAAAATTAACACAAGATAAGACTCTGACAGTTATATGACACATGGAGAAGAATCAGGAAGGCAGAGGTGATACAATTGTGTTAAGATCTGGCTTGCTTTAAATGTCAGTCTATGGCTCCTGAAGACTCATCACTCCATCCACAGAAAGCTTGATTGCTCAACTGTCAGCTTTGACTAGCAAGAATAAGAAAGACACAGTCTGTCCATGAAAATGTTCCAGTCAGGTTTTCTGGAGACTACAGTGAAGGTGGAAAACTTATTTCTCTGTAGCTGTTTGCTTACTTGTGGGATACTGGACGCTTTGTACAGAAGCTAACTCTTATTCTCCCACAAAATCTCCTGTGCAAGTCTACACTTGCGTACAGGCAAGAGGGGTCTGAAACCACACTTCTCAGAAGGAGAGAAACAGGAAAGCTGTTCTGGCAGGTCTGTGATGGAAAATTTAGGCAGGACGGAAGATGCTGCTTCTAGATGATGAGTGCAGTAACTCATTACTGCTCATCAGTGGTCGTGGAAAGCTTTACTCCTCCTCCTTCCCTCAGCAATAACCATCCTCCAACCTTTCTATTCCAAACCCATCCTCCAGCAGAAGCAACACTCCAAACTGCCACATCACTTGAAAAGCACATTATTTTAGAAGATGGATGGCCAGAGTAGGCAGCATGGCCACTGCTACTAGGGTGGTTCTATTGCCCGAGTCTCCATTCACCTGGAAAATTGTGTATGAATTAAAAAAAAAAAAAAAGTATTTTTAGAAAAGGCTTATTCTAATCCATAATCCATAAAAAACAGGACTAAATAAAAAAATCTTATCAACTGCAAGCAGAAATAGTCTATTTTATCATATGGGTTGAACAGTTACAGGAAAACTGTTAATTCTTTAAAGTATTTGAAAGTTCCTCAATTCTAACAATAACCAGGCACTCAGAAGTTAAGTACCCTGCACAAATTCACACCTATTATCCATGGAGAAGTAGAATTACACTCAGAGCATGACATGTAACACCTATATGATTTGTGAGGGAGGCAAGGTTATTCTGAAATTATCACAAAGAACCAACATAGAGGAGGTGGGATATGAAGCATTCATCCTTAGTAGCCTTATCTCCCCTGTGAGGAGAAAAGGTGTGTTGCTCACTTTGCAACTCAACTAGGTAAAATCCTAGTGAAGAGAAGGCAGCTTTGTAGTTGGTGTGTATTAACAATTTTTTTTTTATTTTAATGCATGAAACTGGCTGTCAATTCCATATAGCCTGAATGTCAGATCTATGACAGTCTGTTTAATATGGAACCCTAATACGCACAGCTATACAAAAAGATTCAGGAGGAAATATATAACAATTATAAGAAATGTATAGGTGAGATACGCACAGAGAATTTCCTGAAGGAAAGTAACCTTAAGATACAGCAGTCATCTCTGCTTCCTCTGACCCTTTCTGTACCCCTAGCCCAGGAGCAGTTGGTGGAACAGCAAAAATGAGAGCCTATTGTCTTCTTGGATAATATTAAATTCTGCCAATTAGCATTTGGCTTCCAAGAATCAAACCAATTCAGAAGATTAAAAAAACCCAAATTATGCTTTTTTTGCTTCCTGATAGGTGGGACAAATACTGCTTTACCATACCTGGTCATACAGTTTTTAAACTGTTCACTTCATCAGTTTAACTGTTCATGTTAAATACTGAGTCTCTTTCCTATTGTCCCTTGGAATTCATTCCCAAATCTCCCCGTACACCTCCACCACTTTTCAAAATATCAGTGCTCCAGTCTTCATAAATTTAGAAAATTTCTGATGTCATATCTGTAAATATCATAAACTTTTGCTACTGAATATCAAATTCACAGTGTACTGGCATTTAGTATGGCGTCAAGACTAGACAAAACACACTTAAAGAGATTAAAAGAGGAAAAAGTACACAGTGAAATGCCACCATCAAAGATGATGGGTGTTAAAATAAGCAAGGCTCTTAGATACAGTCTGCAAAATCCTACAGAATTTCAACTTAATTTTTATTATATTAATTGTGATTTAGGGGAGAATTCATAAGTTCCAAGTTACAATTTAAGGATGGCCATGTCAAGTCCTTTGGAGCACAGAGCTGAAACTTGTATTTTGTCATCCTTCTTCACCTGCAGCAACATCTGTGATACATGCAGTTTTGTACACTGTCAACCATTTTTCTAAATTAAAGTCAGACATACAAGTCTGGAAAATAACTTCAAGTTACAGAAAAGGTAAACACTGTACATTACCCAAGAGAAAGTTTATCTCTGTGGGACTTTTTATGCTGGATGGCAGGAAAATTTCAGAGCTTTCTTGTGTATAGTTATTTTTTAACAGATAGACATAGGAATTTAGAAGGCCTAAATATAGGTTCTTCTACATGTAACAAAACCAAAAATAGTGTAACATAGTATATCATATTTCAATCATTTTATAGACAGGTCATTAAGCATTAATGTTTTATCTAAGACTGCCATCTCATAATACAGATAACATCAGGTTATCTAAATGTATGGTGGATAGCAGATCACTAGCAACCTAATCTTCTGTTGTCAGAACACTTTTGCAGCAGAAGGTGACTGAATTGCATAGGGTTCTACTGTGTGAGATTACATTTGTGCAATAAGAATGAAGAACACACAGAATAATACAATGCATTACTAGAATCACTATTGAAACACCAAGAATGATCTGTTGGACATCTGATGTATTATGAACATTTTAGGTATTTTATGGGCTCTTTTCACACTACAGTAATTAAGAACTTGGCCTCATTTACTCCTCTCTGGATAAGGAGGACAAAATTATCAGAGTACTTATACTGACTATTATCCCTTAGGTAGAGGTTTGAAACACTCTAAGAAAACTGAAAGTAAGAACGGATTTTGCTACAGACAGGCTACACCACAGCAGCACAAATAGGACACTATGTAAGGGATTATTCATTTCACACACCTGAATTAGCTGGCTATTAAGTTAATCAGCTAATCCCCTAGTGAAGTTAGATAGGTGTAAAAGCCTTCAGTATTTATGGGAGAGTAATTCAGGGTACCTCCCTTTCTCTATCCATCAGTTTTAGGAATCTACTAAGCTAGACCCATTTGGCTTCTTCAAATAGGTTTTTAAATCTAGGCACTATACATACACATTATACCATTGATCTGTATTAGGATCTAACTCCTCCTACAGCTGAAATATTGAATTAGTGCTAGAAATTATTTATAATCATAGGTCACCTGGAATATTAAGCTAACAGAGAAACATAATTACCTTCATTTCACAATAAGACACTCCAAGCCAATGAGCTAACTCTTATATAAAGGGTGAACAAGTCAATGCCTTCTTTCAGAACAGTACCTTCCTGGCTAGGCTCTTTTGCAAATATGTCATCTTCTTTTAGGCAATGAGAAGAAGTATTAGTAAGATTATTTTGAATAAAAAGAGAGTATTAGAATTTTATTTCCCAGTTTCTTTGTGGTTTTTTTGGTCATGTGTTTTCCATCACTAAAAGCTATCATTTTAGGATGCAGGTTTAAAGTCATTGCAGCATTTCCATAACTTGTGAAATACTTCACATTTTAATATCAATTGGCTTCATAAATTCCATATCTCTACATTACATAATAAACGTAGTTGAAGAGCAGTTATTACTAGTAGCACATTTGACACTGGTTTCTATACATCTTTTGTGATGCCTCAAGCAGTTCTGCATGTTGTACATCACAATATGTATGTAATTATTAAAATGTTCAGTGTGATCAATGGTTAATTAAAGCTTCTTATAGTAACCAATCATACTAACTTTACAGTGCTGATAAATTCCTAACAGCCTGGTTGTCCTTTCTTTTCTAATTATACCAACCCTGTTCTCTTTTTATGAAAGTTATTAGGTTCCACTAAAGGAGTACCTGTATTTTTATGATGTGCAAATAGAGTTAATACTGTGCTGATGGTTCCACTGAGCTTTACTTTGCTGTGAATGTTTACAAATGGTTTCATAAAACCTTTTTAAGAAGAGATTGTTTAGTGCCTGTGTAAACTCATTGTGTGCTGCTTAAGTTAAGAAGTGTTAACAATACAAATAACATTAAGGTCTTATTAATCTCTGACTATGAAGTGAATTTGTTTTAAGGATTTCAACAGACTGTTTTAAAAAAATGTACTTGAAGCATATTTATCTGCTGAATGTACTGCTTTAGTAATCTCTGCTGCTATGTCATCTCTTCATAAGTTAGCAGCATAGCATTTAGCCTGTAAAGACAGGTCCTTTTGGTTAATTATCAGCATAATAATTCTTTCTCTAGGCTTTTTTTGTTTTATTGTTCTCTTGTTCCAAGCAACTAAGAAAAACATTTAAGCCTGTGCCAAGTCCTTGACATCAGTTCAAAATATACTACTGGATTTAGAAGTATCTTATAGCCATACCTAAAGTCAAGCAAGTGTTTCATTGTTAATAAGTAGAAAGAAGATTTCCATAAAGTTCACTATACTTCTCAATTATGGACTTTAGCTTTAAAAAGAATTACAGTCATGAAAGTCAGGTTAAAAACAAATTAATGGAAATAGCTTTGGCTTCTTCTGATCAACTGTCCTTTTGATTTCTGCTCATTTAGATATTCCTACTTATTTGAAAGGTTAATTTTTGATCTGAGTTTGGTCTTTGTCTACAAGATACTCTCTGAACAACAACATCCATCCAAAGTATGCAATAATTTAAAAACTAAAACAAAATTCGATGTCAGAAGGGACAGGAACATCACTGACATTACAGTGAACTTGTGAACTGTTTCATATATTACAGATGTTCATGCAGATGTGGTCAGTTAAGATCAAAGGCAATAAATAGCCATAAAGAATGTCCCTTAAATGTACTAATATATGCCACTTGCTATAAAGCAGCATTTCTTTCTAGAGCTAAAAAAAAAAGTAAAGAAAATGCAAAGCCACCCTTAGCACTGGATGTACAAGAGTGGAATGGACAAAGGCTGTTCAAATGCTTGGAGAATGCTTTCCACTCTAATGGACCCTTCCCAGCTTCTTCTGAAACAAAAGGACTTTGGTTCAGCTTTTATTTTACCTACTTGTCAACTTAGGAGCAAGGTTGTCTTCTACTGTGTCATTTGTATATAAACCTTTACTGCCTGCATTGGAAAGGCTTCCTTAAACAGAACAATTAGTTGTTGTTGTCTTTTGCCATAATTTTCTCAACTGTGCAATTAGGTCACATTCTGACAAAGGAATTCCTAACTTACAGAATTTGTTCCAACGATTTTAAATTGCTCTACTCTCGGTTGAATTTACACATACAACTATTAAATGAACTCTAGGCTCAAACTATTCCTGTTCTATGCAGTCAGCAGAACTACTTGCAGAACCATTAACAACTACTATTTTAATGGTAATTTTAGTGCTACAAATTCAACTTAACTTGAATTTATTGACCCAGGTTTTCAACCAATGTAAAAGACCTTAAACCCCAGAAAAATTAATTGAGTTATGGCACTCTAAACAAAATGAAAAACTAATTTGGTATTTTACCTATAATATTATTGCTGTTGAATCACTTCTCTCTCATGGGGGTAGACTGCCTTTTTTTTCCTCTGAGCCTAATGGAAATGGGATCTTCAATATATTTAAGCTCATAGATTGGTTGTGCATAACTGAACTTACATTTTTTTCATTTGTATATAAACCTGGTTTAAAACTAACACACAGAGGCAAAATCATTTGTTTGATTTTGGGCTCTTCTTTGGTACACCAAGGCTAGTTTTTTGAACCATCCCACAACACAGGGCACATAGCAGAATCTCCTAGTTGGCAATTTAGACAGGTAAAACATGATCCTGCTCTGAATCTACCTCTAGATGAGAAATTCTGCCTGCATTAACTTACAAACCTATTGGGAGTTCTCTAAAATATATAGGTAGCCCAGAAAATACACTCTGCTTGAATCTCACCATGCCAATGTATAAATCTGTGGTCCATCTGCATCTTCAATGCTGTGTGCAGTTCTGGTCCTTCCCTCCTTCTAGATCTCAAGGGCTTAGAGATGAGCAAAAAGAAAAAAACCTGAATGCCTGACTGAGTTTGATCTCTACAGCCTGGAAAAGAAAAGGCTGAGAGTTGCCATAAGATTTTATAAAATTAAGTAACAAGGAAGAAGACACGGATAGGGTTCAATTAAGCACTCTCTTTCAAAACAAGAACTAATGACAATAAACTAAGCTAGGAGGACCCAGGCTCAAAAAGATGGTTGAATTGTGGAACTTCTTGCCAAAGCATATTTGATTGCCTATGTTCCACAGGGTGGGTGTCCAGGGGAGACTTGAAACGGTCATGGAAGTTGAATCCACACAGATGGTTGCTAAACACCTATATAAAATGTTCATATCAAGAGTCCCTGACCTGACAATAGTTGAAGGCTGGAAAGGCATAATATAAGAATACCACAGAATCATAGAATCATTTAGATTGGAAAAGACTTTTAAGATCATCAAGTCCAACCGTTAACCTAACACCGCCATTCCACCACTAAACTATGCCCCTAACCACTACATCTACACGTCTTTTAAATACCTCCAGGGATGGGGACTTGACCACTTCCCTGGGCAGCCTGTTCCAGTGCTTGACAACCCTTTCATTGAAAAAATTTTTCCTAATGTCTAACCTAAACCTCCCCTGGTGCAACTTGAGGACATTTCCTCTTGTCCTACTGCTTGTTACTTGGGAAAAGAGACCAACACCCACCTGACTAAAGCCTCCTTTCAGGTAGTTGTAGGGAGTGATAAGGTCTCCCCTGAGCCTCCTTTTCTCCAGGCTAAACAACACCAGTTCCCTCAGCTGCTCCTCATAGGACTTGTGCTCCAGACCCTTCACCAGCTTTGTTGCTCTTCTTCAGAGAGGCTCCAGCACCTCAAAGTCTTTCCTATAGTGAGGGGCCCAAAACTGAGCACAGCATTCAAGGTGCAATCTCACCAGTGCCAAGGACAAAGGGACAATCACTTCCTATACTCTTTTCTAGGTCTTCACATTTGATCACTGTCTGAGACAGAATATTAGGTTACATGGGTGTGAAATCTGACTCAATATAGTCATCCTTACGCTTTACTGCAAGTGTGCATGAATCTAAACCAGCAATTCACTTGTCATCTATTCCAAATATCACATGGGAAGAAGAAACATGAAAAAGTGCTAACTTTCACTGTATGTATTTAATTATTGTTCTTTTTTTTTTTGTTATAGGGTAATTACAATCCACCAAAAAAGCATTGCACTAACTGCCTCATTTTCATGTTTGACTTCAAATAGAACAAATAGATTAAATCTACAGTGCACTTTCTCCTCTTATAATTTTTATTCAATAAAGCTCTGATTTTCCTTTTGAATGCATAAATAATTACCTAAGAAAAAGACCAAGAGAGGCATTTCTTCCCCCCTCCCTCTCCATGCCTTTCTAAACAATTCTATAGCCAAACTGTTCTGATAAATGTCAATGATACACATCTGCAATTGTTCCATCATTTATGGATTAGTTGTGGGATGGAATGATGCTCATATGTAGATCAATGCTGCATCTCTTTCCATTTATTCTGTCCTATTCTGGAGTGAATTAAAAAAATTCCCACTGGTCTCCTTTTTCATTTATTCATTTAATCTTCTTAACACTTCTCAAGCCTGTTGCTAAGAGATAATCAAGTGAAGAAAAAACTACATATAGAAACTAAGTAAAAGTCCTTACTTTAGGAAAAAAGCTTCCAGAGTGCCTAGCAATCTTTCCAGCTGGCAGGAGATGTAATGTATAGTGTACAGCAACCCAGCTCTGTCCTTTACACCAGAGAGAGATTAGTTGCTCCACGCAGACTATAAACTACAACTGGCAACCTTATACAACAAGAACAGGCAGCCGCAATCCACTGAAACTGATTTGGTGCCAAATGCCTCCAACCAGCCTTACGGCCAAGAGACCAAACCATAATTCTTCACGTAAATACATTCCACTAAATGAGTCCTTTCATTTCAGGCAAATAAGAAGGGGAGCAAATGAGAGCACAAGAGACAGAAACTGGAACGTAGTAGCACAACAGCAATAGCAGCCCACATCCAATGCAATTAGCAGTCATTCTGGAAAATGCTAAGAAAGTCAGACCAAGCACTTTGCATTTGGAATTAATACCCAAGGCTACCTCATGGCAGGGGTCCAAAAGAACAAAACAAGGAGTCTGAAGGGTGGAAAAGCACAGGCTATGTGAATGCTGCTTTCTATCCATGGAGTTGGTTAGACTCTAAGAAGACTTGCCTAGAAAACTTTGTTCAGTCTTGCCCCCCAGAGACCAGTGAATACAGCACAAATAGTAGTTACCTGCTTCTAATCATCATTTTGAGGGTGTTGCTCTGCACTTAAGAGATTTGTGTAGGCACTGTGTACTTCTACAGCGTGAGCAGCATGAACCAAATATCACTTATTGGCTAAACATCATCAAATACTATTTAGAAATCACAAAGGCAGACACTTTTTCCTATCAGGAGGACAGATAGCAACATAAATTATGTCACTTCACAAAATGACCAGCCTGTAACTGAAAAACATTTAGCTTGCCTCCCTCTCCCTATCTATGCATGTTAGAATACAAACCTATTTCTGAGCAAACCTATTGCTTGCAAATCTGTTCCTGAGCACCTCTGGCCTTTGATTTCAGGAGGTGCTGAGAGTGGAATCTCCTTAATTTAGTCACAGTGAACTACAGTGCTCCATTCCTTTAAAAGCCCAGATCCATGCTGGAAGAGGATAGATGCTGCTTTGTGTCTTGGACCAGGAGGAGCCTTGGGAAGAAGGGGAGACCACTACTTCCTTCAAGCCATAAGGGTGCCCAGGTGCCAGCAGGGTTCTCTGGTGTGCAGGTGATCAAGGGGCTCATGGGACAGTAAAAGTGTTGCCTTGGGAGAGGACAGTGGGGAAGAAAAAGGGATTTTCAAACACCCAGGCCTCCAAAATAGGAGTTAGTCTCTTTCTAGTGATCAACAAGATTCGCTTACACTAATCCAGTCTCAGAACTTGGACTAATAGCAAGCCTAGAGGACACAAGAACTCTGCAAAGACAAAGAAGGCAAGAGAAATTTCTGTTTGCATACCGTCTTAGTTTTCTGTCATGTTCTGAGCTCTCTACTTTAAAAAGTTCATGCTTCTAGTCTCTGTTCTAATAAAACCAACATCAGAGATTCAAAACATATTCAGTATTTAGGGGATGATAAATTGAAGACTGACTCCAGTCTCATCTAGCAGGCACTAAACGATGTTTCAAAACATGGCCCAGGGTCTCCTGCTTTCAAACTGGTACTAAAAAATGGAAGTCTGGAAATCCTGTGAGCAGTGCTACCCCTGCGAGACTCAGTTAGGGTTGAGACAGGTACTGCAATGAGAACCTCAGAAAGAAGTTTTTGCAAAAGATATTTCTGAGACACAGTTAGTCGCTTTGTTGAAAGAAAGAGTACTGACTAATTTAAGTTGCTTTTTTTTTTCTTTTGAAATCTATAGGTAATACTTAGTGAATAAAAATTTTAACTTTTTTTTTTTTTTAAAAGGAGTAACAACCCATTAAACACATGCATACACACACAAATGCACACACACATAAGCCTCTTCCCATCAGCTAGCTACCAGGTGATAATTTCCCACCTGCTAGAAAAACACCTTTCCATCTCTCTGTATATTTTACCAGCTAGCACCACAAAAGGATAATGCAAATGTAGACCTGGAGGAATCTTCTGGAAGGAAGAGAGACTCCTCCCTGCCTGGAAGCGGCTTTTAAAAAATTGCTTTGGGGAGAGGGGTGGATGTTGTCTACCTTGACTTCAGCAAGGCTTTTGACACTGTCTCCCATAACATCCTCATAAGGAGGCTCAAGAAGTGTGGGTTGGATGAGTGGACAATGAGGTGGGTTGAGAACTGGCTGAATCACAGGGCTCAGAGGGTTCTGATCGGTGGGGCAGAGTCCAGTTGGAGGCCGGTAGTTAGTGGAGTTCCCCAGGGCTCGGTACTCGGCCCGGTCTTGTTCAACTTGTTCATCAACGACCTGGACGAGGGGACAGAGTGTACCCTCAGCAAGTTTGCTGATGACACAAAACTGGGAGGAGTGGCTGGCAAACCCGAAGGGTG
>NW_009260793.1:2332529-2347618 GCF_000687185.1 Egretta garzetta
TGCTGGAAAGCAGCTCTGCTGAGAGGGACCTGGGAGTCCTGGTGGATGACAAGCTGACCATGAGCCAGCAGTGTGCCCTTGTTGCCAAGAAGGCCAATGGTATCCTGGGGTGCATTAAGAGGAGTGTGGCCGGCAGGTCGAGGGAGGTTATCCTCCCCCTCTACTCTGCCCTGGTGAGACACCACCTGGAGTACTGTGTCCAGTTCTGGGCTCCCCAGTTCAAGAAATATGAGGAACTCCTAGAAAGAGTCCAGAGGAGAGCAACTAGGATGATAAAGGGACTGGAGCATCTCCCCTACGAGGAAAGGCTGAGAGAGTTGGGCTTGTTCAGCCTGAAGAAGAGAAGACTGAAAGGGGACCTCATCAATACATACAAATATCTTAAGGGTGGATGTCACAAGGACGGAGCCAGACTCTTTGCAGTGGTGTCCAGCGACAGGACAAGGGGCAATGGATACAAACTGAGACATAAGAGGTTTCAGTTGAATATGAGGAAAAACTTCCTTACTCTGAGGGTGATGGAGCACTGGAACAGGCTGCCCAGGAGGTTGTGGAGTCTCCTTCTCTGGAAGATATTCAAAGCCCGCCTGGATGAAGTCCTGTGTAACATGCTCTAGGAGAACCTGCTTTAGCAGGAGGTTTGTACTAGATGATCTCCCAAAGTCCCTTCCAACCCTTGCAATTCTGTGATTCTGTAATATTTCATGCTACCTGTTTTCTGTGGTACACTTTCCCAACATGTCTGTCATAGAGTTTAGCACTGAGTATGACTGATAAAAGTAAGAAGAAAAAGGAACTGAAAAGTAAGTAGAAATAGGAATAGTTGATAACAGGTAATGTATTGGTATGTTTGTTTTCCTTAAAAAGCAGAGGCGTGTATTTTCTCCTCAAAGTTCCATTCCAAAATCATTATGATATGAGTTTTTATTTTCTAAAATTTCTCTTGTAAATTTATGTCTGGTAGGACTCCCAAAATAAGAGAACTAAAAGTATTCAACCTTCTAGAAATCTGAGATTTGACTCTTTGAACATTTACTCGAACAGTAGGATTTTTAGGAACTTTAAAAAGCCAAGATGATAACATTATTTATTTTTACAAATACCATTGTAAACGTCAGGGAATAAAAGGGCAGAAGATGGTGTGAATAAGGACAGAAGGATTTTTCCAATTACAGCTACTGCTACATCTTTATCATCACTGGTACATTAAATATTATGACTTATACATTTTGTCCAATAATAGTGTCCAAAGAAGTATTTAAGATAATTAGGATTCTATGATGCTAATTTAATTTGATATAAAGGTAATTTATTGTAAATGTTGGAAGACGTACTATTAATCTCCTATTCATGAATAACCTGCATTCCTATAAGCAACACTGAGAACCATGTTTTCATCCAGCCCAAAACCATGTATGTGTTGAGTTTGACTACACAGTTTCCTATGAAAAATATGTATGTGGAATTTTTCTAACATTATTGGAACTGGTGACTGAAAGGCTGACTCTGTAATCATTACCTTGAATGACTGTAAACAAAAGAAAGTAGAAAACCCAAGAAGAGTTATCACCATCTTCAACCCCCAAACAAGAAATAACTGGTTCATCAATGATGAAGAGAAATTAATTAATATTAATCTAAAATGCATAAATTATAAAAAAGTCCCAGGTATACACAACTTAAGTAATCATTCACAGAGTTATGTAATATGAGGAAAACCACATACTGAATTAGTGTCTTTAAAAGTCCAAATATTAAATCTGCATTGGCATCCCTATACTACTAGGCTGCAATAAGAAAAAACTGCAAGAAAAAAATAAACTCACTCTAGCAGATAGAAGATCAGAAGTAAATTTTTAATCAAACTAAATCACCTCCCCCTCCCAGGTCAACCTATCCTATTCTTCTGAGAGTTCCCTTACTCTTCAAAAACTCATGTGAAGAAATACAGGTTTCCTTTCAGTGTCTGTTCTAGAAAGATTACACCATTTAACTATGTAGATTATAAACTGCTATTCTCTCTTGAATGGTGAATTTATTGCTTGTAGTAAAGTATGGAATATCAGATATTTACTTATGGTCAAGAAAGTTCAGCCCTAAATTTTCCAAGTTTAAGATGAAAAGTGATTTAAAAAAAGAGATAATGAATACACTGTGAAATAACAAACACAAAGGATATCCACAGTGCTATTTGTATACTCACTTTTCTTTAATCACAGTTTCCAATTAAGTTTTGGAACCTCCAGACAGCATATTCCACCTATGAAAATCATGTATATTTTGCAATATTTTGTGACACAAAAAATAATTCCAAGAAAACTGTTTATTTTTTATGAAGCATATACTATTCGGCAGATTACATTTAGTAAAATGACTTGCCTGCAGTTACTTTGGCCAACAGGGTACATACTCAATTAAAAATATATTTATACCATAGGCTAAACTACCAAAGACACAAAGAACCAGCAGACTCATGAGGTTTATGGGGATTTTTGAAGCTAAATACTATAGAAATTTTAAACATGAGAAGAAAATTAAACATTAGCAACAATATGTGTCAGAGGCTTGCTATTTCCCCTTCTTCCAGAGAAAGTCAGGCATAAATGTCACTAGATGGCTATAAAGCCATCTACTGACCATGCAAACACATGCACATTCTTAAAACTAGGGAGGACCGACCACAGCAGCCGAACTGAATGCAGGAAAAGTGTTGTGCAAATTGAGCCTAAAAGGTGTGTCAGGGAAAACACGATCTACTGTCTGCATTTAGTAAGGAAAAATAAATAATGTGGAGGTTGCCTAGACTGGCTGATATTAACTGCCTTTGCCTTACCCTTCCATCTAGTTACTTATGATTCACAGTGCCTAAGAGGAGAAACACAATCACAATGCTTATAAATAAATGCTGTATTTCAGTGCTATCAAGGCTAAGACATAGACTGAAAGATTTTGTGCAGCAATACCCCAAACATAGTAAGTTTTCTTCATGTCACCTTCCCAGTAAAAGTAATACCATTAAGAAGGGAAGTTTCCCGTGTATCTTTTTATGGGACTAAGCTCCTGATTATAAAACTAGTCATTATGAAAGGATCTACTCTGTGTTCTCAAGCAACCAAATCTACCAGCACTGGAAACTCAATTATATCATGTATTAATATTTCATAAATTAAATTTCATAAGATATACTTGGGTGAACAGAGTAACTAAATTAAAAATTGATTTATAATTAAAAACTTATCAATCGTTTCAAGAACATTAGCACAACCCACATTATATATTTGCTACTCTAGTCTTTCCAGAAATCATAGTGCAACTTGTCAGGCAGTATTAGTCATCAGTTCTATGCGGTAGACAATGTTTATGGCAATGCAGAGAGCATTTAGAACGGATCGACAATGGCATAATGATTTATTACATTAATGATATGTGTACTACACTAGAAAACTACAAATATATGGAGAAGCATTTAATTTCAGAATTACAGAAATCTCAAATTTTAAATAGGTCTATATTCTAGTAAGCTGTGCATGATCATCAAGGAGAGAGGCAGGGAAAAACCAGGGAGAAAGACAGAGACATTTAAAGAAAAAAAAGTAAGAAACATTTTACAATAGCATCTGTATGCTTGTTTATCCATTAGGTCAAAATGGGCCTGACTGAGAGCACACTGAAGTAATTAGGAGTCTTTCTACAGAGTTAAAAAGTGGAAAAGTGGGTTGATTTTGAATTATGAATCATTATTTCTCTTACAAAGTTGACAATACTGATACATTAGACTGATATATTTACAGATGCCTCATTTGGTGTGGTTATGCTGTTAAAGTTCAGATGACATCACAACATTTATGAACAGATTACCCATACTACAGAGAACTACTACTTTCCTTTTCTGTCAATACTGCTTTAGGAGTTAGTCATTTGTAGGAAGAGTATGGTATGTTTGATTAAGCAAAACTTCTGGTAAATTTGGAGATAAGCTGAAAAGTTAGCTGTTTGTCACAGTGACTTATTGGATCAAAGTCAAAGTTCACAACGCCTTGTCCATATAATCTCATACAGATAAATATACTCAGCTTCATGGAGAAGTATTTGCCTATACTGTTAGATAAAACACTTTTTTGCCAACCAGATTCCTAGACAGAAAGCGCTTCTGAAAGATGCAGTTCATTACATTCTGCTTCTGGTAGAAGGACCAGTGATATTAAATATTAACACCTAGCTTAATTAAAACTCTGCCTTTTTCACAATGTAGAACTAGAAGAATTTTGATTAGCATTAACAAACTCAAGTATTTTGCAAAATATGCTCATAAGCTTATGAAACTAACAGACTGCTAATGGACTAAAAAAACCATGAAGAGCAAAGTCCTAAGCCTTTTTCCCCATTTATTGTTTTGAGCTCACTGAGAGAAAGAAAGAAATCAAGCATACCTCCATTCAAAAATATTTACATCAGCAACTCCTTAACCCAGAATTCTGCTTATTAGTACTATGAACACTTGAGAGGTGCCTGTTGAACAGTTTTACTCAGCAGTTCCTACCCAGCTCCTTGCACAGGACGTCTCTTAGCAACTACTCTGTTGCTCATCCATAATCGTTTCATGTTCTCTGTGACATAATTAGAAAGCTGTGGGTTGTAGCAGAAGTAGAGGACCCCGGGCCTTCAAGTGTATGACACAAAGGTGTAAGTCCCATATGCTCATTTATATAAAGGCACTGAAGTCTGCTGAAGAAAATTATTTCTGGTATTGCAGCTAGGGGTAGAAAGAAACCAATCACTGATTTTCAGTCTGCATTACGTTAGTAATGCAGATCCTTAAGTTGTTACATTTGTGGCTTAAGTGCAGAAGGACAGTAGAAACATGAGAGTACTGTCTGGTAGATATATCTGTCTGTCTCCTTCCACAATGCCTTCTCAATGTCCTCCACATCAATCATTTATGGCACATCACATGTGCCACTGTTTTTAATTTTTTTTTTTTTTTTTTAAATTAGGACAATAGTACTCCACTATATTACAACAGAGCATGAGACCATAATTCAAGACATCATTCTTGAATAAAAATGTGTATGTTTTTCTTTGACTTCCAGTGAGCATAGGGTATTTCACTATATTGGTGCTTTTGCTAGTGCTATCAATAGATATTTACCTGTCCATTCCTCCTTTTCTCATAACATTTAAATGCCTTGTAATCTGGAGGCAATTAATGCTCTCAGTATCTTTGTGAGGAAAGAAAGAAAATCCCCCTTTCACACAAAGGATATAGGATAACTGTTTCTGGTGGATAGGAAAGCTGAACCCATACATGTTTAATCTCCAAATAAGTCTTGTCTCTTATTCAGTAATTATTAAAATAGCTGAAAAATGGACAGGTGCTTTCATCTGAACCCATCAGAGTAACCTCACAATATTTTATGAACACTTATCATGTAGGGCAATTTACTGCAAAAAAATCTAAAAAGAAAACCAGGCTTCTGATTGCAATGCAAATAACAAGCACAGGTACACCTTGGTATTTGTGCTAGGGTTGATTAGTATAAGATTGGTATAGGATGGCAAAGGACAAAAGAAGGAATAAAAAGAAATAAAGAGAAACCACAAATTCATCTGTTTGGGAGCACGAATAAGAAAGAAGAGCATGACTGAGCCCCAGAGTCAGAATTTGAATTTAGACATTGATAGTGTTTAAAAATGTCTATAACTAATGCTTTTATTTTGATTTCTCTTGGTCTAAACAAGGAAAAATTCAGATTCCAAGTATAAAGAGTTTTAAAGGATGTTAACCAGAAAACAAAAAAGTAAAGGGAAATCCTTAAATAAGATTATGCTCTTCAGTGAAGAAACATTCATTAGTATGGTGGTGTGGGAAATGAAACATTTCTAACCTTAGAGATTTGGAAAAGCACTGGAGAAAGAAGTGGGTATTTAACTTAATACTATTCTGTAGGCCAATTAAAATGAAATTCAATTTAGCGAATAGGAGTAAACATTTCTAGAATTCAAATGCTTACAAATACGTAATTTGAAGAAATTTCTTGTAGGAAATTTCCCCCTGTAATTCACGAACTACTCTGAGTAAAAATAAAATTAATCTGAAATCAGAAAATACTTCTACTGATATTGCAATATTTGAGTCCAGCTCATTTTTGTTCCAGTTACCTTGGATATCCAGACAAAAAGGTAGTAAAAAGCACTTTCAGAAATAACTTACCACTGATTAAACACTCTGGATACATACAAAGCAACACACTTTGGATAATGGTGGATTTTATTTTTATCTCTTCTTTCAGAGTGTCTCTGGAGAACCAATTCTCTAAGATACTATTAGGTGGTCTTTTAATTATTATTTTTAGTGTTATTCTCTGTAATTTTTCATGTGCTAATCCAGAGTTGCAACACTATCACAAAAGAAAACTGTTCAGTAATATTAGAGTGATGCTTAGAAAAGAGGTATAGTTCTTAAGCTGAAAGGTTGAAAAAGATATTGTAAATAAGCTGATGTTTCAAAATTGTTGCTTTGTACAGTCCTTATGTCATAAGTAATAACTATATGTTTGCTAAACCTTGAAAGAATAAGGGTATCTTAAACAAAGAAGTTGCTTGACAAAGAATTTACTCATCGGGAAAATGGTTGGTACAATGAAGACTGTGCTACACCGAATCAAGCTGTTTTGTCACTACGATGCCCTGAAGATGGTAGTGGTAATGTCAACGTAATATGTCTTGAAATCTGACAGGTTAACAAGTGCCATATCAACATGGTACGTCAGGAATAGATTCCTGCTGTGCCCAATTAAAACAAAAGCTGTGTTACTTTGGATCTGGCAGATTTTTTTAAATTAAAGGACAATCTTTTTTGTCCAAATCACATCTGACAGTGTGACACTGTATTGAATTAGAGCGCTCTCTTCCTCATCTTGCCTATGAAATCCAGCAGAAAGAGAAGGATAGTGAATATTCACATTTACCTATATTTGAACAGAGAACATTTTGCCCATTCCTAGGCATACAGGTGTCATCATCTGAACATTTAAATCCCTTACGAAGGGAAAGGGAAGGACACTAATTCCCTTCAAAGATCATGCCTGTGCTGTCTTAAGGATATTTGCTGCTAAAAGCTTTAAACCAAGACACACAGTAAGTGGGATGTTCTCCTTGGGGGACTAAACAGTTCATTTTAATTGTGTGTTTTCTCCACTGCACATGATAGAAGGTTTTCTATGTAGTATAGAGCTGTTGTAAGTTACACACCAGGGTGCCAAGTATCTCCAGTTATTAGCAAACATATCTCAGGGTTGACTAGATTCCAGTGGCTGTCTGAGAAATCCTGAATAATACACTTTGTACACCTGGTGCATTAAAAAAAAGATCTCATTATATCCCATTACTGTAAGAGGCAATAGAATGCCAAGAACATATTAACTACAGTACCAATAATGAATATAATGCATAATGTAGTGAGTAGTTTGCATTTCAACTGCTTTGCATAATTCTTGTAAGACTAACCATAAAATGATCTGGCTGTACTTTTAAAAAATAGTTTCACTTATTCTCTCTCTCTTTTCTGTATATTCTTGCAATTCTAATTAATTCCTGAGTTTTATATTAAATAATGACATAGTTTTTTTAAAAAGTAGTATTTGGGGAGCAACATTGAAATCTTTAACTACATCTCTAAAAATATTATAGGTTATGACCTGAAGAAAATAAAATGAAAAGCACTGTTATACATCTTCATATGGCAGCATATGAAAGAAAGCGTAAACAAAATACATTTAACACAGTATTCTGCACACTCATGAATGACTTCAAACTATTTCAAACACTGGCATTTAAAAACTAAAGCAATATAACTATAAAAAAGAACACATTCTTTTCCTAAATTATAACTTTGTTGATATTCACAAAAGAAGTTTGAAATGGGCTAATCTTGTTTGAATGTTTGGTTTGCCTCAGCTGGAGAGGGGAAAAAAAAGTGAAGCAGCACAATCAAAGGACATATGCAATGACGATGTTAGACAGTGATTTTCATTCAAGAGACATGTAATAGAACTCAAAAGTCTTTCTGAATCATAGAAATCATGTAGGGAAAAGTGAAAGCAAAAATAAAATTCAATATCCAAATATACTTAGTGGTTGGACTAGCACCATACATATTAAATAAATAACATTATAGATAGCATCAAATGAATGGTCGTAAGAATAAGACCCTACTTGATTTGCTATGCACCATTAATCAAGACTTCTTAACTATGCAAACATTTGGATCCCCTTCTCTTCACATTTTTAAGAGGTCTTAATAAAACCCACAGAAGAACGGACTAGTTAGAACTCCCAGAAAGAGCTTCCTATCTGAAAAATAAGAGCACTAACTGTTCCTGAAGAGAAATCTAAATGTGTTTCAACATTTTTCGTAATTCCATATAGCAAGTAATGTTTTTTTAAGACTGTGTCACCTGGGAAGTAAACATTGCCAGAAAATAAAGAGGGGTCAATGGTCATGTCAATTATTAGAGTGGTACATCCTTTTATGTTGCAAATGTTGACTTGAGTGCACTCCAAGCATTATAACTCTTGTGTCATACCCAATATACAAACCTGAACTCTACCAGTGGAATGAAGTCATTGTGACTCTCTTTACACAATTGCAAGAGGTGAGCGTATCATAAAATTCTCTATTCAGCTACCTTAACAGTGGATTTTTTTTTCAATGATCTGTAATGAAAGAATGATTTTGTTCATTTTGCAAATCTGTCTTAGCCTACACACTATTGATTTCAGTCAGATGATCTGTGAAGCATGAGTATCAAAGTCTGTGTCCCTAAGATAATCCTCCTTAAGAAGTACAGGAGTAAAAAAACCCCAACCCCTACATATCTGCATTACAGGAACTTGATTTACAACTTGGCAAATCAAGTCTAGTTTTGGTGGTTGTGAGAAACTAAGGGTAGGCAAGTTCCGTCATAAAACATTCATGTTATTTATTAGATGGTGAATGCTAACCCAGATTTGTGCTTGGTGAGATGAATTAGGCATTTGAAAGAGATCATCTTCCAAATTTCCTTTCTGTCCTCAGCTGTGTAACTTTAAAATGACTGCCTTTCATACTTCAGTTAAAGACAATTTTTTCATAGCATAAAGTAGCCCTCTCAACAACATTTACTAGCAAACAACCAGTAGCTATGTGGACAGCAGTGCACTATGTAATGTAAACTCTACTGTATATTCAAGAGTGAAAAGTGAGATACCCATTTATTTTTCCAAGACATGATGTTAAATTTTAAGTATTTATCATATTCAGCCCACTAGGTTCAATATACTACTTTACTCTGATGGAGAAACATAAAAGTATGCTTGATATCTCAGTGCAAAGTAATCTTTCCTTTGTACCTCATTTTCATCTGTTATTGATCAAGATAACTGGAGCAATCTTATTTGATGCCAGCAGATAAACTGGCTAGGAGTTTGCTTCTTCCTGCTGTATCAATAGAGGGAAGTACTGAATTCTGGACTTTTCTTTTTCCTCCTTTCATCCTCCACCCAATCTACATTAAATTTGCAGTGATGTGGTAGATAACAACACTGTTTCTACTATTTTACAAGTTAAACTCTTTAAAGATTTCTATTTCTTGCCTCTCTATTTTCTAAAATATTCTCATTTTCTTACCACAATTTACTTCATTATTCTGATCTTACTCTCTTATTGTGTGTTCCTTCAGTATCAGGATAATCATTTTCATACTGCCAATGCTGTTGCTACTGCTACTGTTCAATGTAGTTCCTGAAAAGCTACTCACATTTATTTCCTAATTGTTTTACAGTTGTAGCCTCTTTTATAGGTATACTGCAATATGTCTTTCAAACCTCTTCACAAGTTTGAAATATCTAGTATGCTTTGTTTCCTTATTTTGGAGTATGAGTCATTTCACATTAGGGCCAGAGGAGTCATGTCAGTACTGAGCTCTGCTGTATCACAACGTTGCATTTATACTTGACAGCATAAAGTAAGTTGTAGGAACTTAAATATACTTCTCATTTCTAACATGTTTTCTTTCCTGGTTCTTATTATCAGCAATTTATTTTGCTTCCCCACAGTTCACGTTAATCTAGAATTTATCAATTCTCAACTCAATTTTGAACTGTCTGTTGTCTGAATAGCCTATCTCCACACGCTCAGCTCTTTGCCTTTATCAGATGTTACGTTATTATGCATACAATGTGTTAATGCAGTTGCCTGGTTATGGGGTCTTAACCCTCCCTACTTCCTAAGGCTAGGATGTTCAGTATGTTCAAAAGTGAAGACTTTCCATACTATCATTCCATGGGGTATGATGAACATAGAGAAAAGAGCTTCCTAATGGCACTGAGAGCAGTGACATTTACTGAGGAAAAGACACACTTGCACAGAAGTAGAGGGATATAGCAGTCCTCTATTTTATTTTTACATGCAGAAGTTCCTTTTCTGAGTTATAAGAAGCTTCTCCCCAAATTCTGCTAGATTCTTCCCACAGGTGACTCTGTAAGATGTGCTATAGTGTTTTAGACCAAGAACTCCAGTATTTTGTCTTCAGCTTCATCAAGATAGAAAATGCTTGGAAAAGAATAAGAAATAGACCCCAAATGTAGGGTAGTATGCCTTCTCACCTTTCAACAGCCAGTGGCACAAGGATTATCAGATTTGGAGGTTGCATCCCAAGTATGGCATTTAATGGACATCATGGGAACCATTCTCCATGAAATTGCCTTTTCCCTTCTAAATCACCATATACTTACAGTTTTATCATTTGCCTGATAATTTCACTAGGGACCTTTTACTTTTTTTTTTTTGTTGAATGTATCGAATAATCAGTTTACTTATCTTCTCTGTTTAGCTTAAAAAACGCATAAAGCATGAAAACAAGCTTTTAGCATGAGCTGGAGAGCAGCGTATTTAAAAAATTTGGAACATAAACAATCTGTGCTTACATAAAGCACAGTCAGAATTACTTTTTTTTAAAGAATAATAATAAATAAAGATATTTATATTCTTGACTATTTGACCAAAGTCATCATGCTTGCTGGGTAATATGCTATAATCAGAGGTAATATGAAATTTTTAACCAGTTATTGCATACATAAATAAAACTGTAAACTAAAATCCTTAAAAGATGAGTACCATTTGTGAGAAAAAACATTATGGTTGCACAAACTAATTTCTTTGTATCAAACTCTTCTGAATGGAGTTTTGCAAGTTATCTATTTTAAGCTCAGCAGTTTCTCTTATTTCCCTTATTTGCTGAGAGACAGAAATTACTGGCATAATATTGCATCAATGTTTTAAATATAGATTTTCAAATGCAAATAAGGAGTTAATAGCTATTTTCTATTTATGATGAAAAGGGCCAAGAGCTTGAAAAAATGGCATAAATGCAAAAAAACATAATTCCTGATCAGGAAAACAAAGCTGATTGGTTAAAAATAGCCAAAGCAGCAGTGAAGAGAATGAAAAAGGAAGGGATATCACTAAGCCAAAATAGTTTTTAAAATAAATTCTACCTAACTACACTGACAGTGCAGCACATAAGAAGCAGATCCCACTTAAAGGAATATTACTGCTTCAAATAAAATAATGTCTTTTTCCCCCTTACAAAATTTCCCCCATCCCCAGTCAAAAGCTTCTTAAAGTTTGGCGCATAAAGTCAACATAGGACTTGTCCTTTCATCACTGTAAATATGTTTATTGAACTCTCGAGTCCAAATCTTGCATGCCATCAGGTTTCTAGTCACTCAGCAACCAATTCGTCATCTTTACCCCGGTTATAAAAAGTTTTATAACCTTTCCATCTTTAACTAAGGTTTTCTATCCTTTCACTACGCTTCTGTGCTGGGAAATAAACCAGTAGCTGCAGGAAACCCCTACACAACCCTCCAGCTTAAAACACTTAGAACTTGTATAGCAAGTACTTTATGCCCAGTACAGCTGCTGGCAGAGAAATTGGCTCCGATCTTACCTCCCACGTCTCTTGTAGCTCAACGCTTCCGCTGGGTAGTTGTTTATTTCTCTTTTCCTTTCATATCCCTGACCTTTTTTCTAATGTGTTGAGCTGAGTTTGGAGTCACAGTGATGAATGAGAAGTGATGATGAGAATCATAGTGAGGGTACAGCAGGCAGGGCTGTTTCTCGGGCAGCATAGTAGCAGACGGAGGAGGGGGGAAGTGGAAATCTGACAGGTTTAGCTTGCTGACAGCCCATGTTTATAGGCTCTGTAAAGAATACAGATGAGACAGAGGAAAGGCAGAGACGACAATGACATAATAAATCCTAGCCACAGTGTTTTCAGACCAAAAAAGTGAAGAAATAAAATCAAGTTTGGGATGCCGTTAATGGTTAGGCTGTCACAGAATTGAACCTCTTCACTGTCTGCTTCTCTGGATGAGATTAATAGATACACTAGACTCCTCTGTACAGTACTTCTGTCATAAAAACTGCCGCCCTCGTTCCCCTGTGACCACGAAATACTTTAGGTAATAAATGAGTTAGGCATTCTAGTTCCAATACACAGGGTGATATATCTGCATGCTTCTCACCAATACCCTCCAAAATACCTAAAGGAGAAACTTTATTTAATGCTTAGAAATGCTTTGAAGATTAAAAAATAAATAAATTTAAAAACCCCAAACTGGTAAGAATAAGGACCAGCCTCCATTCTGAAACCAGCAGTCTCCTCAGTTGCTTCTCTTTAACTTCAATGACTTTTTTCCTCCTCCAAAGTCCCAGATCCAGTAAGTTTCCTTCACTCTCTTAAATATATCCAGCATGAACATGAATTTTGTGATGCAACTTCATCATCCACCCTACCTCCAATAGGCTACAATCTTGCAGACAGACCTTTTCAGAGCTGCTCTCATTTCTCAAGTTCCACTTATTCCCAGAAGAGCTACTACTTTTCCTAATTCCCATTTATGAAACAATAAGACCAAGAACGTAAACTATCACTGAAAAATACTTTAATTATTTTTAAATCAGCTATCATTCCCATCACTAGCAACAAAAGACAGTCAAAGTAAGAGCAACCATCTACCTAATTACTGGCAAGGGTAACACAAAGTTCCTTCCTTGTCAGAAGCTGTAAAGTCTACACCCACTTTCATTCACCTCAATCCAGTGCCAGGATTGGGATGTATAAATTCATTTCACTGCCCTTTACAGATTACCTTATTGTTGAATGTAGTAAAGAGAAGGTGGCCATTAAACCAAACTGAGCTAACAGAAGAGGTGAAAGAGCACATCATGCACTATAATTTAGACAGAAGAAACACACTGAAACATGCGTGTGTTTTCCTCACTGTCTCCCAACAGTAACACCTAGTTTCAAGCCAGCTTTCATGCTTTTAATAGCTCATTTGGTAACTGGAAGCTAGTTTAGCCTCCAAAATAATGCATGACATCCTACAGGTCTAATCCAAACAAGGCTGGCTGACCCATCCATCAGCATGCAAAGTGTAAACAGTGCAATCCTAGTGCTACAGTTTGCGAAAGGCAGAAGCATAAGGGACAAACAGTGTTGTTTCCTGTAACCAACCATTAGACCAACGCACCCTTGTGGCGTCAAGAACATGTGCTAAATTTATACAATGTAAGATTCATAGAAAGGGGAAGTTTTTGTGAAAATCAGACTTCTCTAAGGCACGTAAAAAAGAGCATAAGAATAGTCACTAACCATTTTTCAGAGAGAGAATGATTCTCTTCCTAAACTCGGGGCGGGGGGGGAGGATAAGGGGGGAGGCGTTCATCTTAAGATCTCAAATAATTATATAGAGTTCTCAATAATCGGTAAACTAGTGAAGTATTGTTTTGAAAACTTATATTAACAGTTTCTTAACTTGCATAATTAAGCAAGTTTAAGTGATTTGTCCAATATCTCCTCAAAAGACAAGAATCAC
Source organism: Egretta garzetta (assembly GCF_000687185.1). NCBI lineage: Eukaryota > Metazoa > Chordata > Aves > Pelecaniformes > Ardeidae > Egretta > Egretta garzetta. The sequence continues at coordinate 2,346,453 of NW_009260793.1, forward strand.
AGCATAGAAACTCTGATTTCCAGTCTCCTAATCTAATTCTGAAATGATGTTGCATTGCACATGCCTGCTACTTTATAACTGCTTGTCCTGAACCACCAAGCGCTGTATTAAATGGTGTACGCTTATCAGCTCCATTACATTTATACAGAATTATTTCTTCTAGTATCTCTAGATAAACAATGACAACACAACAAAAAGGAAATTATCTAGAAGAAATTACGTTTCTTGTAATTACTTCCTTTGGCACATTTTTAAAATGCTAAAAGCTCTTCTCCCATAAAAATAAGAAGAAAATTAAAAAGAAAACAGTGAAAAAATATATTAATAGTTATATAAATAATAATACAAACATATGAAGTTAAAAAAATAAAATAACAAAACACAACCCAAACCAACAAATACCCAGGATTAGTACATACCTGGTACTCAGCAGAGAACCAACCTTGTATATGTTCTCTTGAAACTACTGCCAATTAATACAGATGTTTCATGGTAGTTATAGTTCATTTTTTCATGTACATCTACAGCTGAAAATTGCCAAATTGACAAGCTAAGCCCCAAGCTTTTACTGCCTGTACTGATCCTTATAAACAGATTAGAATATGGAAGACTGATTCTGTGATTAGTTCAGGTAAAGGGGAAAGAACGCAATAGAGTTTTTACAATTATTCCTGTGTCGTCTTAATTCTAGCTCTTCTGATCTTCTAGCTTGTGACAACAATGGCCTTCAATGCCCATGCCTGACCTTGCCCTGCTCTCCATTAGTCTCATATTTCTCTGAAATAGAGCACCTCAAAACAAAAAAAGCTAACTGCGTGTTTTCTACCAACTGGTAATTATTTTTGCAAGCATATGCATCTTCCTAGCATTTTCTTGAGAGTATAAAAACAAACCTAACCTCTGTACTCAAAAATCCTTATGTTTTGTTCTTTGCTTTTCAAAAATTTCTCTCTGGGGGTGTAGCTGAACAGTGAGAAAAAAAAAAACGCGGTAGAAATATAAAGTGTCTACCCACCCAAAGTCAAGCTGTCATCTCAGCTGGGGATGCTGACATTCAATGTCATATTCAGCTAAAGATAGAATGAGTGAGACTGCTGCCTAATAGGACGATCGTCAGTGGAACTGTTTCATCTCAGACCTGGGGACTACTTCTACTCTTCTTCTGA
>NW_009260793.1:2347727-2355098 GCF_000687185.1 Egretta garzetta
TTTGCCTAACAAAACCTTTCTTAGTCACTTGACTTTTTTATGTATTATACCTTAGTTACTTGCAACTGCTTCTTCATTTTGTCTGTGTTAATTCCCACCTTACCAAGTAGGATTTTAAATACTAACACTGTATTATTTATAAAATCAGGGACTAAGCATGGCTCTGTCTGAGGTTTAGAGTACCTCGTCATTCCACTTCAAAAATGGACATCGGCAAAGAAGCCTGCTTGAGTGAAGTTAGCTAAACTAACGTTATTTTCTTAACGGAGGGTTAGACCTAGCAAAAGCTAACTTCAGGAAACTCCCCAAACTGTGCCAACCTTCCTCTGTTTTGATAACTGCTTCAGAAAATAAATTATTGAATTCACACAGAGATCAGATTGGACTTTTTGTCACTAATTTCTAATAGAAAGTCTGTCAAAACTCAGTAGCTAATTAAAACCTAAAAAATATTCCTTTTCTTGGTAGCGGGCTGTAGGGGCTCATTGTAAGTCAAAGATAAAATGCAAGATCGCTGCTAACACCAAGCTTGAGTAGAATCAATGGAAATTACATCTGTGTCATGGAGGACTTCATTCCAGTATTTAAGAGGAACCAAAGAGTCAGTCTGCCTATAAATTGACTTTTTTATACTACTCATATTTGGCATGGAGGGAGCAGCAACTGAATTTGGGAATGTACATGTTATGCGATGTACTATACAACTAGCAAATTCAGCTCCTTGCCCGCACAGATGCCTCAGGCCTGTAACAGTACTGTATCTCACAGAGGTATCTTCATATCTGAAACAAAAAAGTGTATGAAAAGTGCCAGTTAATTGTCTTCTGGTGATGCTTCTGCAGCATCAGTAGAATTCTTCTCTTGTGCAGTCCAAGTGGCCTTTTGGGTGGACAGCCTGGAGAAGGGTCTATTGCCAGTTGGTGGTGTGACTGGATCCTCTTCTCCAGCTTTCTCGTTAGATACACAGGACATTTCTGATTTGTACCAGGGAATTACGCTGTAGATGCAAACAAAAGAACTCTGAGGGGAACTTTGCCAGCCTCCCTGATGTCTTCCTCTTTTCACTACCAAACAACACAGGATAAATCTGGCTTCAATAGTGAACTTAACCATCTAATCAAAGAGGCTTTGTGTCAGTAATTATGTTTTTAGAACATCACTTTAACTCTGTGTTCAATTAAGCCAAACACACAGCTTTTCTGCCTGTATTATCAAGCAGGTGGAGTTTACTAAATAAGCAGCACAACTGTTACCAGATCATGCATGGTTCTGTAGAAATAGCTGGTCTCCAAACAGGGACTCAAAAAAAGGTTTCCCAGCTCACTGAACAGCATCTAAACAATTCAGTGAGATCTCAAGACAAAGCTAAAACCACCAAGCACAAATCACACCCTTTTTGCATGATGTCCTAATCTTTGAGAACTCTGCAGAGCTAATGCAGCCAGTTTTCCTGTGAAAAATCTCTTAGCAGTGTCATGGAGAGGAACAGCCTGACGCCTAAAAGACACACTCAGGGAGGAATAGTACAGAAGAAGGGCTCAGGCTGTGTATATATCTCCAAGTGAACAAAGACTTCCTCAAAAGGGGTTCAGAATTAAATAGTTATTCAAAAGGTTGCGCAGCAAGGATCTCCTCAAACTGCTGAGAGAGCATGTCAGGGAAGAGCAGGAAGCACATATCGGAATGTGCATCAACTTCCTGAGGCATTTCACAGCCTGGTGAGAGAACAGACCTCACTGCTGCTTTTTAAATCCCATTTGATGCATGATTCACCTAGGGAATGAGTTTTACTTATGGAGGAAGAAATGCTAGGACTTATCAACACTCATAAGATAAAACTTCAGCAAAGTTTATTTGCATGAGACTGTAGTTCCTTTTGGTTTTAGTGATTTTTTTCCTTTCTAAATTCCCTAAAGGCGAGGCACAATATTTCTGGAGTAGTTGTAGTTTGGAAGAAAAGAAATCTTAGTCTTCCAACGTTGTTTTAAGAGAGCAGACTAAATTCTCTCTTGTTTTTCCATACATCTTAACAGTTTCACTTATAGAACATAGGTATATAAAAAGCTATAAGAAATCTACCAGTTTCTGAAAGGTCATGCAAAGGGGAGCTTGTTGGGGAGATTTCATCCAGACTGCGAAGACCTGACCTGGCATTCCTCTTACTGCAATATTTGATACTGTTATCACCAAAAAGAAAAGCTGGGGTATGAAATTTATTTACACTGATTTATTTGTTACACACATTACCAGCTCTCACAGATGAAACAGAATCTGAACTCAAGTCTTGGCATGAAAAATAGTGTTGGAGCTCATTAAATCAGCTTGAATAATATAGCAGGATAGCATCCCTGTTGAAAAAATGTGAATTTGGTGTCATCATCTTTCTCAAAATAAAGTGTTAATGATTCCTCTTATGAACTTCTAGCATATGAAATGAACTTAGACAATCTGTTTTCTCAAGAACTGAAGAAAATAATTTCAAATATATAAAAAGGAAAAAAACTTAAACAGCAACCTTAACATTTTTCTCATTCCATCTTTTGGTCGCTATCGTGGTTTAACCCGGCTGGCAACTCAGCACCACGCAGCCGCTCGCTCACTCCCCCCCCTCCCTCAGTGGGATGGGGGAGAGAATCGGAAAGAAAATAAAAGGTTAGAGCTGAGGGCTGAGATAAAGACAGTTTAATAAGAGAGAATAATAATAATAGTAATAATGAGAATGATAACAGAATATACAGAATATACAAAACGAATGAGGCACAAGGCAATTGCTCACCACCCACCGATGCCCAGCCCGTCCCGAGCCGCAAGCAGTCCCCGAGCCGCAAGCAGTCCCCGAGCCGCGAGCAACCGACTGAACGGAACGAACCAACCGAACTAACTAACCCCCCCCGAGCATGACGTTCTATGGTATGGAATAGCCCTTTGGTCAGTTTGGGTTAGCTGTGCTAGCTGTGCTCCCTCCCAGCTTGTTATGCACCTGGCCAAGCAGGAGAAGCTCAAAAAGTCCTTGAGTAGTCTGAGCACTACTTGGCAACAGCTGAAAACATCAGTGTGTTATCAACATTCTTCTGGTACTAAATCCAAAACACAGCACTATGCTAGCTACTGTGAAGAAAATTAACTCTATCCCAGCCGAAACCAGGACAGTCACCAACTTCCACGTTTTTTAAAGCATCTTAAGGAAACAATAATATTTATCTAAATACATATGACAAACTTCAGAGTAAAGTTTCACTAAGTCAGACCTCACTCAGTAAAAATTTGCCTAAGTGAGGAACTGATGATTTGTCACACTATGAATAACAATGCATCTCCATGCTAAGAATGAAAACTATGTTATATCTATGTGTGTGTGTAGGTACATATAAATACATGAAAAAGAAAACAGTACCTATCTGGATATTACATATACATGTACATATAGTACATATATATACACACATATACAGAAGTTCAAAGCAGAACAGAATACCTACAAGTTAATATATTACCATTATGTGTAACAGAAAATCACAGCTATGTTAGCAAAAATCATGCATAAGCCCATTATTAACCCAGACCTGTGTTATTGGAGCAACTGTCTCACAAATGCTTAAAATACAGTATGTAAATAGTACAAATGATAAATATGATATAATTTTGTAGCATAATTAGCCTCCATGCCATTTTAGAGTCTAGAGCAAGAAGCAAGTATAAAGGTAAAGAAGAATTTATCAGAAACTCCTTCCCACTGGAGTTTAGATCCCATATACTGTATAGAAATGATGCTGGTTACCACAAGTTTTTTTTTTCCTCCTGAAACCAACTGTAAAACACTCATGTTTACATCACTGCTTCTTACTCTGTTTTTGAACATATTTTCTTTACCTACCTAAACTGGATGGTCTTAAGGATTGGGCCAAATCAGGCAGCTTAAAAAGACGGAATTGGAAACAGATCTTTAAACATATATTTACTTATATATTCAAACTTTTTCACCATACTGACAGTTTGGAAAATCAGCAAAATCCTTTAGCTGCAATAAATCATACTTTTCCTTCTGGCATTTCTTTCTTCTTCTCTTTGGTATGTTTTGTGTATTAAAATGTGAAAACCACAGCGTACATCAATTTAATAGGAACCAACACCGTATTAATAATCCTACTATCTGAACTTCCAGTTGTGAGCCAGCTCTACATTACAGAGATACAACTCATCCCTGAGCCACTTGCTGAAGGACCAAGACTGCTGAAGCTGCCTGTCCTGGCCCCTTCTCCAGTGGTAGATACACACCAAATATGCTTTAATTATGTTTTATGATATCATGAAGTTCACTACCTAGCCACTCCAGACCTGTGTGATTTTTAGAACATAACATTTAACTCAGCACACTCACACTCCATATGCTGCTGTTGAAAACAACACTAAAATTCCAGGCAAAGTACATTAATACACAGGAAAGGAAAAATATGAAGGGCCTTTTCTCATACCTAAAATGCATATATTTTTACTTGCAGATAAGTAGCAAACTTATTGCAGTTTGCCTATTCCATAAATATATATGCTGTATTGTTTGGCTCCATTAATGATAAATGTCATGAAGGCAAACATTAACCCACAAAGCAGTGTGAGTAACTCTGGTAGAGCAGACAGAAACAGCTAAAGCAGTTTTGTTAACTAAAGCAATGTTTTTATGCAGCTGGAAAAAGTTTCCTACACTGTAGTAATAATCAAATTCCTAAATTACAGTTTTTTATGTTGGGTACTCACCATTTTAGCCATTTTTCACTTATAAGTTTGAGAGTTTTCTGTGTAAATGGCTGATCTTTATGCAGAGGATGATATGTCATCCTCTGAGTATCTGGAGAGGAAGACAAGATTGCACCATTCTCCAGAAAGTAGCTATGAAAATCCATAATATAATGAGTACTCCTTATCTATTCCTATTTGAATCTGTCTCTTCTACCAGTTTTCTAAACTCCTGTTATGTCACCTTTTCTATATGGATACAAAGTAAAATCGAAACTATTTGTTCATACTTCCATTATCTGGTTTCTTTTATAACAAAGTCCATTTCCTGACAGTCTAGATGAAAGAAATGAGTCTATAGTCCCCTCAGATCTCTTATCAACTCTGAGGTATCTCACGTGGGGAACAAGTTCTAGAAACCTCTAGAAAACCCCTTATAAATTACTCCAATCTAAACAATTTGCTTTTTCCAATCGTAAGTGATAGTATACAAAGAAATCATTGAGATTTCACAAAACAAAAAGGACAAAAGTAATTGATTTATTCGGTATGATTTTTCATACTTCATTGATGGTATTAAAGAAAGCAGAGAATTTTTGACTGATTGCTCCAAAACAGAAAACAAAATGTCTTTTTTGCTCACATTTTTGATCTCCAGAAAGTATTTGACACTACAATGCTTCCTATTTGGTCTGGAGTGCAGAGCAGCTTTTATTCTCATTTCTCCTTGAAGTTAAGAAAAAGGAACGAATGTCTATGTGTCTTGAAATCAAGGTGAGACAAAACCCAAGAAGCTGAAAAAATAAAATATTTGGAGGATTTGTGTATGTTAAAACCAGAAAACTTTCAAAAAAGAACCAGAAATGAAAATTCCTGATGGAGGAACCAAAGGACACAGCTGCAAGTTGACATGACCCCTTCACAAACTCCTGAATTAGGGCTATGAGGTAAGAGTGGAAAACGCAAACATTGCTCAGATTGCCGGTCAAACTTTTGGCAATAATTAGGCAGAGCCAGGCTGCTTTAGCTCAACCACATACCAGAGTTGAAAACCTCATCCTTATTCTGCAACTGTCTAGCTGTAAAACCTATGCTCCCGACCCATACAATCAAGCCTTGAGAAAAGTTACATCTTGTTATTCAAGTAGTTCCCTCCTCAAGCAATATTTATGCTTCAGGTACCTCACACACAGCTAAAACCAGTATTTGTGGATGCATAGATCATGCATCTCTAACTCACAGAATGACTCTACATATTTGAGCAGGATGTACATTTCTGGGGTACCTACAGGACATTAGAGGATCAAGCATTTGACTGTAAATCCATATAGAAAGACAACTGAAAGAAAATAAAAACACACTGTGTTCTGGCACTTACTTAGAGTTCAGTGAATCAGTGAACCTCAAATCAATTAAAATTTGGTGAGCTGTAATGTTCAAACCATCAGCACTTAAGCATTCAGGAAAGCGTCTGCATTACAGGAAAGTTATTATTCAGCCACCACTTGTCAAGGCTGATGAATGGCCATCCCTTTTGGCTTACTAAAGTGCGCTACCACAGATGATAGCTAATATTACCGGACTAAAACTGGTAAAGGCTATGACCTACGCGGAATAAAAAGGAAACGTGCATTTCTTTGTATAAAGTAACAAAATAAGAAGTAGCGATCACTCACATACATTGCACATCATGTACAGAGACAAACATACCAATATTTCTTAACTCTATAAATAATTATCATTAAGTAAATGAACAATGCTTTTAGAACTCTATGTATACTCTTATAACAGTTCGTTATGACTTCAGTCTCACACATCTAGTTTTATGATATGTGAAAAACGAGGTAGCAGCATCTTATTAAATTAAATTAAACACCACATGCAGCTTAAGCAATTGCTGTAATTACTCTGCAATTTCTAAAATACATATAATAGGAATATACAAACTATATAAAGCTCATTTTTATGTAAACAGAGTAATTAATACAGAAATCTCAAACTCTCCTGACTGTCAAAAACAATGTGCTTGCAAACTTTAGGAAAGGCTGGCACAGTGCCTTCAAAGACTTTAGAAGAAATTGGGTAATCAGCTTTCAGCATAATAAATATATGCATAAAGCATGCAAATGAAATTCAATAGGTATTATATAACAAACACTCTAGGATATGAAGCTATGATTCACCATTTGTTTTTTTCTCTGGATAATAAAGACTAATTGTGACTCATTTGAATTGGAAAAAAGCCATCAATCTCATTATTAGAATGAAAAATGTGGGAGGCAGCTCCTACCACATCTATCCTTATATTTTGATGGCCTGTTCTTCCTTCACACTCCTACCACGCACAGATCAAGCTGGACAAAAGTTCAAAGTAAAACTGTGTATTGGGTTTCTGTGGCAAGGTCTCGGTAGTGGCGGGGCTACAGGGGTGGCTTCTGTAAGAAGCTGCTAGAATTTTTCCCTGTGTCTGCCACTGGCCAAGGCCAAGCCAATCAGCAACAGTGGAAGCGCCTCTGTGATAACGTATTTAAGAAGGAAAAGAACCAGCTGCGGCTCAGTAGCTGGAGAGAGAAGTGAGAGGATGCGAGAGAAAACAGCCCTGCAGACACCAAGGTCAGTGAACAAGGAGGGGGAGGAGGT
>NW_009260793.1:2357824-2359810 GCF_000687185.1 Egretta garzetta
GAAACTGGGAATGAAGTTGAGCCCAGAAAGAAGGGAGGGGAGGGGGGAAGGTTTTTAAGATCTAGCAGTTTTTATCTTCTCCTTCTCTGATTTTGATTGATAATAAATTAAATTAATTTTTCCAAGTTGAGTCTGTTTTGCCCATGATGGTAACTGATAAATGATCTCTCTCTGTCCTTATCTCGACCCATGAGCCCTTTGATTTACTTTTTATCTCCTCTATCCAGTTAAAGAGGGGAGTGATAGTGCGGCTTTGGTGGGCCCCTGGCATCCAGCCAGGGTCAAACCACCACAAATTGCTAAAACTAGGAGTCTGAGTTACAGTTAGTGTACATTAGAAAGAAAATGACAGTCATTTAAAAGAAAATCTCTGTACTAAGGCCAAAGAAACTATGAAGATAATGAAGGATACAAAAGCAGCAATATGCAATGCATATGCAATATGCATTTTATATTAAGTATGGTTGCATACCAAATATTGTATGTGTTCATTTGCATAAACACTGTGCTATCTATTGCAGGTGAAATTCCACTTGTCATTACTTAGTCAACCATATTACTGAGAGTTAATGGTGAAATATGGAGATTATCCTGCATCTGTATTTTGTAATTTGTTGTTAGTTTTCAGTATGCCTTTCCCAGGAATCCAGCACATAGGAGTAAACAATTCTGTTTGTATCTAGCTATGGGAGCACTCAGAGAAAGGACAACAGTTTGGATTAATTTCATATTGATTTTCTTCATCCCAGCCTAGAAAATATTCATAGTGCTCATTTATACTGATCTTCTAAGACTACATTAGGGCCAGCAGCAAAGACTCAGGGGCAATTGTTTTTGAAGTTTCTTTAGTAATTGCCTAAGGGACATTCACAAAAGGAATTTTTTATGTTTGTTCTACAAGCAATTCTTGGTTTTCCATGTAAATTGTTCAAGAATTCATGGTTATGGAGAAACTTTCCTTGAGCAAAATTAACAGAAACCTGGAATTAATTATAGAACAGCCTCGTATACTACATTTCTACAACATCCTAATTAGTGACAGATAAGCTGTATAGATGAAACACAATATGTGAAACTTCCACAAAAATCTCTCTAAAGAGGAAAAGCTTTCCAGAACCTGTAAAATATATTTTGTGGTTTATTGCTGTTATGACTGCTCTTTTGAGGGAGAAGTCCTTTACAATTACACCCGCCTCATGATCTGGTGGAAACCAGGTTCCTGAAATCTTATGGTTGTTTTTACTTGCAACATTTCAGTTCAGAAGAATGTCCTTCACAAGCATGTCTGTTATTTACAAGCACTGCATGCTGCACTGAAAGGGTTATAATCCAAATAGAAAAAAAAATATCATCTTTATCATGATTTTACAGATATGAAATGTGTAATGCAGGCAAAGATTAACCAAACAACTTGTCAAAACTCATACAGAGTTTCTCTGGTAGAGCCAAAATCAAGCCAACCAAGTTCCGAGCCGGTGCCTTAAACATAATATGAAGGAGAAATTTTGAAAGTCTCATTGTTAGTGCTCCAGCTGTAATGCACAGGATCTCTATTGTATAAATGCTGATCATCATCACCTTCTTACTTGATTTCCAAATTCAACTAGATTTTGTCAGGGAAAAGACAGAAAAATCAAAACAATCATCTGCTTATATCTGCAATCATTCTGTTTGCCCACTTTATTAATATTCTAGTTAAAAGGCTGTGACAGTTTCTGAAAAATACCCAGACTTCGTAATATGGTATGTGCAACATGACACCATTTTCAAGGAGATTTAAGGTTAAAATCTAAAAATAACGCTAAACGATTACATAGCACTTTCTATTTACTGATCTCAGAAAAGGAAGTTAAGTGTAATTATGTCTGTAATTCAGAATAATGATGAAGTGACTTGTCCAAAGCCCAGAGAAAGTCAACAGAAGAGTATCCCACTCTAATGTCCTATCCAACAAACAGAGGCACCTCCCTGTAAAAATAGGGAAAG
>NW_009260793.1:2360249-2367613 GCF_000687185.1 Egretta garzetta
AGGGAAAGATTTGTTTTGATGGACAAGTGATAATTACCTGAATGGGAACAATCTACATTTACCTGAAGCCTCTAATGCTTTTTTTCTTCTTTATTGATATGCCATCAGACTTACTGTCAATTGAAATCACCTCTGATTTGCTTCTGGCAGAGGACAAAAGTGCAGAAAGTTGTCAAGAGGAAAAAAAAAACCCAAAACAAAAAAACAAAGGAAGCTAATACATGAAAGCATCAGCACTGAAAAATTCTTTTCTGTCTGGATGGTCCTTGTTAATTCGTTTCTACCTAACTACTAAACAATGGTTAAATCCTAAGGAAGAAGCTTGTCAACACTTGCAGGCTACTTGAGGGTTATACTAGAATACTTGTCTGAGCACACAAGACAAATCCCTCAGTCTGCTTTCACAGTTTTTTTTTTTCCTGTTTTCCGAAAGCAACAAGGAAGATAGACTATTTGAGATTCCTTGTATTCTGCAATATAACAAAGAAGTTAGAACATCCTAATTCAAGCATGTTCTGCATACCTAAACAACTTCAGAAGCCTGCATCAGAGTGTGGAGAAGCAGGACAGACTGGCAGAAATTCATGTTAGAGAAAGGCATTAGCATTTCAAGTTTTGTTACTTTTGGCGAGGGTTTTGCATAGTTATTTATTAGCTTTCCTTTAAAAAACCACACCGGTAACTGTTTAATGTAAATTGATCAATACTGAGCAATGTAGAAGCATGGCTGACTTGCTATGAAAATCTATAGCCAGTGGGCTTAAATTCACCTTGCATACCGTAACCAGAATATGTACACAGAACACACTACCATAGCTGGATTTTAAACAAATGGCAATCCATTAAAGCACTTTTTTTCCCAAAACACTACAAAATTCTCTCTTCTCATAGATTTCAGACAGCCTGAGGGCAAACAAGGTTTCTTGACAATTTATAGCCAAGTTTATACCTGTAAAGGCCCCGTGAGGCTCTAAGACTCAAACAAATGTCCATTTCCTTTATGCCGCACTTGGGCTTTTGAGACCCATGTCCTCCAGGTGCATTAACATTGTCTGAGACTCATTAATATGGCAAGACAGGAATTGTACGAGATGTTACTCCCATTTTGGGATTCTAAGAGGCAGTTTCACTAAAGGTCTCTGTGCCATTAACTCTGTGGTACTCTTAATAGAAAACAATATAGTACCATCAAACTAATGTTGAGCAGTGAGGACAATTCCAAGCACAACACTAAAGAAGAATCTAACTAGGCCAAGAACAAGTTTAGTGTTGACATTTACAGGTGGCATTCCCGCTATTCACATTTATTCGGTACTATTACTCTCTTATGCTTGTATCTTCCAGTTACATTTCAAATGCTACTACTTTAAGTATTTTCAAAGGAAAATATGGTTCACATTCTTTTTCCTCCAAAATACAGACAACTTTGAATCTCATTTGTCAGTACATTTCTCAGTCTGTTTCATTAGGCCTCTCACTGTAAAATCATCTACAGAGACCAGGATTCATTTCTGCAACAGAGACAATTAGTTGACTGAACAGGTACTGTTTCAAGAAACTGAACACCCTCAGCAGGATTCCAGGATTCCTTTTCCTTTCTAACCAGTTGAGGAGAGCAGAAGCAGTAGGAACCATAAGACTCCTGAGGGAATTCATACAGAAGTAGACAACATACTAAAATTCCAGCAAAACATTTAACGACTCCCACCAACTTCAATGGATTTTAAATGTGGCCTCTAAATATCCTCTTACTTTGAGCAAAACCAGGAATCATATCAAGACTTACACGTTTACTCACTTATGTCTTCAGAAGTCTTGTAGATTTAGGTTTTGGAAGAGAATATTCACTTGAGGATTCTAAGAGCTAAATACCACTCTACCCATGAGGGAATTTACAGCAGGGACATTAATATTGTTTACGGACAGAACATATGTATTGAAAGACAAAAGCAGATATAGCAAAAGGAACTTTTGTTGGTATAAACCATCTTGAATACATAGATATGATCTCCATAAACATAATCTAGGCTTTTCCACAGAAAAACATAGGTTGGAAGAGAAGCCATCTGTCTGACCACCTGCTAAAGCACAGCTAACTTCAAAGAGAAATAAAGTTGCTCAGGCCCTTGTATGTTCTACCAATTTTCTTGATAAACACCCCTGTAAGTGTGACATGCATTATAATGTTTCTTTTTCCCTTCAGACAAAATTCTTTAATAAGAACTGGTGCATTCCTTGTGTGAACGACCAAAAGCTTTTTTTGTAAAAACAAAATCTGAAGACCACCACGGCAACAATAAAATTAATGACAATGTAGGTGAGAGAATCACTACTGAAATGAAAGAATGTTTAAAACATGAAAATTGAAGAAGGAGGGAATACACACAAAACATATGAAAAGAACCCAGCTGTTTTTCTTTTTTTTTTGGCTTTCCATTTATTTTCTTCCCTTTCTCTTTTCCTGCCTAATGACTTTTATGGAATAAATAAATAAATAAATATCTATGGATATTTCTGTAATGCTTTCAATATTGCTAACAGAATACCTTCCACTGCCTAAGAAAACCAGAACATCAATAGTATTAATCACATGTTGAGTCTAATTCCTTGTTTACTCTTCTCACGGCCACTTTCTCCTAAGTACAGGCAGTGTGTGAGCTATGGATACACTCATCTAATCATAATTTTCCCCTTGGCAATAACTCTCTTAGCCACTGAGATTGTGACCAATGCCTCTCTATCAAACAGAAGATGCAGAAGGGGTGCCACAGATCAGAAAGCTCTTTCCATATAACTACTGATCATTTTCAAAACTGTCTCTGAAGCAGGACAAGTTTATTCTCATAGTAAGAGAGGTTAAAGTTTATCAATTTCAAATTTGACAAGGCTGTTTACAGGCCAAAGATTCTCTCTTGTGTTGACTCAAGGGTCTCAGGGTGTTTGTTCTCCATTCATCCTGTGTCTGGAAATTGTACTTCCCTCAGCCCAGAGTTCTGTCCCTGCACAAGTCATGGGCAAGAAAAGTGTTACTTGGAGAAAAGAAATCTATCACCTGAAAAGATGCTCTTATATTATAGAATCATTGAATACTTCGGGTTGGAAGGGATCTTTCAACTAGATTAGGTTGCTCAGAGCCCAGTCCAACCTGACCTTGAATGTTCCCAGGGATGGGACACCTACTACCTCCCTGAGCAACCTATTCTAGTTGTCTAACCACCCTCATAGTAAACAATTTCTTCCTTATATCTAGTCTGAATCTACCCTCTTTTAGTTTAAAACTTATACAATTGTTACAGGCTCTATTACAAAGTCTGTCCACATCTTTATTATAAGCCCCCTTTAAATACTGAAAGGAAGCAATAAGGTCTCCCTGAAGCCTTCTCTTCTCCAGGCTGAACAACCCCAACTCTTTCAGCCTTTCCTCACAGGAGAGGTGCTCCATTCCTCAGATAATTTTTGTGGCCCTCCTCTGGACCTAGGATAACAGTTCCACGTCTTTCCTGTACTGATTGTGCCCTACCAGAGAATTCTACCATTTGCTGTGGAAAACTCATCTCATTTTTGTTCAACTGACTATCATGCACTGCACGTCTAAAGAGACTGCTCAAGAACACAAATTGCCACAAGATAACATTACTGTATTAAAAAAATGAAATTTTATGTTCTTGTTTAAAATCTGCTCTTAATTCACACTGCTGTAGCAACCATACCATTCACAACCAGCAAAATTAATCTCATGTATCAAGGTAATGACCAACCTCTTAGGTTGATATATAATATGCTTGAGAAATAATATCTTGAGAAATGAGTAACACATCACCGTGCAAAAATATACATGTATCAGGCAGAAGCTTGCATTCATAAAATACAAAAAACTTACTTTTAAATCTGTATGTGTGTGAAATTTTCTCCAGAAAACAAGCTAGAACACTGTCAAATTTATATTAATAATTAGCTATCTCTTCCTTTAAAATTTAAAAAAATTAACCAACAGACTTTTCTCCTATTTCTTCTACAAATTAATATGCTATTTTGCCAAGACTTGTTTATGACACATTCCTATATTACCAAATGTCATCATATTGGTAAAGAAAATTAAAATTCCTCTAAATAAGGGTAACTTCTTTTGTATGTTAACATTACCCATAAGAGAATGTTCTTTGAAGTTTATAGGCCTCATCACAACCACTTTCTCTTCAGTTTCTGTTGTTTTCTGTTCTCATACATGTTCAGCGGCAGAACCAACCAACCACTTGCAGAGGAAATTGTTTTCTCCACTTTGAGTGTGGTCACACAAAAGTAGGACAGGCAGCATGATCTGTAATTGTCCCAAGTAGGAGGGAGAAGAGGGAGCAACTGGCAATGATGAAAGGGGAAAGGAAATGTGTGAAAACATAGGCCATGTCGGACAGCATGAAGCTCTGGCAGCCAGTCACTAGATGCAGCAAGGAGAAGGGAGCAGCCAAGTTCAGGTATAGTGTCAATATTTTCAAATGTAATTTTATTTCTTTTTTTGGTTTTTTTGGTTTAAATATGCTGTCTAAGAAGTCAAAAGTTAGACATTTAGAAACACAAGCTACTTTTAAAATTACAGTTTAGGTTGATTTTAAGTACTCATGCTACATTACAGATGTACATAAATAAAAGAGAAGCATAATCTAAACATATAATGTCACATCTATCTTAGAGAATATGCTCAGATATCAAAAATGTTCCTTGGAGTCTCTTCTGATCTTTATAATGTCATTCCCTTATGAAGAAAACTTGTTTTACAGGAGATCTGAAAGCAAAGGAATCTCTGAGGCTGTTTGTATAAATTGGTATCTGATACCAGATATTTGACCAAGGAAGAACACAAAAGGAGAAATGATGTTTAATGCAGACACTTTTTTTAGGGATAAATCTGGCTACTTTGCCCATTGGAAAGCCTTTAGATAGCTCAGTAAACAACCGGGGAGAAACTTTATTGTGCCTGAATCAATAGACATTAATGCAGTGCATTTCTGCCTCCTATACAGTCATCCTGGCTTGAGTAACTTCCATTCAGAACTTCTTTCTCTCTTTCCTTTCATTTCTGGTTTATACTAATTTCTTCTCTTTTGCGAATGTTTACATTCAATTAAGGGTTTTCTCCTATATTTATCAGCAGTGTTTTATCTAAATTACAAGAAGAACCAACATATAGTCCTAGGTCATTCAGAAAGTCTCATTAGCTTGTTGATTATCCTCAGCATTTTTGAGAGGAGGTTTCATTATCATGCAAATAGAAATAGCTGCTTTATTTAGACAGGCTAATGTTTGCCGTTCTATGAATTATGTCATGCAACAATTAAACTCATCAAAAGATACGCAGCAAATGAAATTCCTATTGTACAGAGTAGTTATTATTACCACAAAGGATAAGGGGAAAAAAACCCAATGTCTGCTGTCATCTCTAAGTTGCCACTGTTTTTTGTATAATATAGCCTAAGAGCTCAAATTCAGACCACACAACAAGAAGACAGCACAAATCTATTAATTTGGAATCACTTATTTGCATACATTTCTTTCTCTGGAAGAATTTATTTCACATTCTGTTAACAGTAACACACAAGGCATTCACTACTGATGTTTCTAGAAGATTGGACCACAATTCATTTTGGCCCTAGGAATAAAGGTCAGGCCTAAGCTAGAAAAACAGAGAAATGAATCATCAACCCACTGAGAACATACCAGAGCAGAGGAAATATCAGCTGACAAGTTGACACAGTCAACTCCTAGACTGGTATGATATTTACATAACCTACTTTATGCAGACTTTAATTGGGCTTTTCATTTATGTGCTCTGAAATGCTGTGTTAACTCCTTTTAGGGACCACAGTCTTTTAATTTATGTGCTTAGATTATAGATCTTCCTCTTTCTACTTTTAAATCACAGAAAATTCTGACTGAATAGTAAGACAGAGGAGAAATAAAATGGAAACCTTTCCCACTGTGCCATAGCAGTCTAAGTTCTCGCCCCAAGCCTCACCTTCATTTCAGCAACTCAGTGGTTTTCCTGGGCTGCAGCTATCTATGCACAGTCTGTCTCTGTTCCTAAGAAAATTTTCTCATTTTGTCATACTGAGAACTTGGCTCCACATTTGCTGTCAGTTTTCAGCAGCCTTCCTGTGCCGTGTGCTTGCTGCTTGGTGTGGCTTTTACCCCAATGCTCTCTATAGCTGTTGCCTGTAGCCCCAGAAGACTTGAACCTTCCTCTCCTTCTAGTGTGGTCCCTGGGCTACCTCCCTCTCCCCATCCCTCAAGGGCATTTATCCTACCTTGTCATTCTCTTTTTGTATGAGGATCATATAGAAGTGTACAGTACAGTATAATAGTATACAAATCATTCTGTTCACCGGAAAAAAACAGGGGTGAAACCTTTAAAATACAATAAGCAACAGAGGCTCACAGCTTGAACAAGGTAAAAAAAAATATCAATTTTCTTCTGGTAGGTAAGTGCGAATGTATGACAATTTCCAGCTGACACAGAGCTGCAGCTTTTGGGCATAAAACCTTTTTAGGCCCTGGATTACTTTAAACAATCAATGCTGATATCCCATATTGAGTAAAATGGACAGCTAGCCAAGCAGTTTAGTCAGTCATTCAGTTCTGCACTTATTTGATTACCAGAAGGATGCAGAGTGATCTCCCAGACACACAACATTAACCTTCAATCAATAACCACTTTAATGGTAGATGGACTCCTTTCCTCAGGACTCTTCCAACTGCATTACTGTGGAATTGCTATTTGGATAATGATTAATATGCTCAATGCATCAAAGATTAATTCCTGTTTACACTGGAAGATGCTGCATTACATATTTCCATACCACAGTCTCTGTCCTCTAGTCATGGACCTTGACAATGACAGGGTTTTGATTACTTTCAGAATAACCTCATGATGAACACGGATTTTATACTTGTAATCAGTAAGAGAGAAATTATTTTAAATGCTGTAATTGGAAGGAACCTACATATTCTCTGAACTCTTGAGTTGCTAGAAACAGTGTTAGGGGTTGAACAGACAGAGAAAAGAAATGCAGATGCTAAGCCTTTCCCCCCATATTTTTTCTTCTGCTTGTAACATAACCAAGATTAAGAAGGTAATTTACAAAAGGGTGCCATTTGGGTTGAAATATAACATTGTTCTTACCTCATCTTTGTCGAAATACAATGGACAAGCACAGTCAGATAGCAACTACTTGAATTATTTAGTAAATAAATGTCCAGTTCTTAGAAATACACCAGATTTAGAAATATTGATTGAGATGTGTGCATTTTAATGACACTATAATACAAATAATGTATGATTAAGATATGTTACCAAACTTAAGATACCACAG
>NW_009260793.1:2367623-2388620 GCF_000687185.1 Egretta garzetta
CTCTTTCCCACTAAGAGTTTGTAGGGTTAGGATCTGCCTGATATTCTCTCTAAAAATCTCATTTACCTTCATCATTAGAAAAAAAGGAAACCAGGGTTAGCAATAGTTTTTCTTACATTTAACTAAAATGTTAAGCAATCTTACTCATTAGATACGTAATGAGAAGACTATAAGTATTAGGCAAGGTATTCAAAAGACTATAACATTTTTTCCATTGATAAATCAACAAATAAGTCATCTGAAAATCACACTTTTTTTTTTTTTTTTAAGAAAATCCTTGCTAAAACATATATCTAATAGTACATTTTAGGCTCTGTCTGTCTAAGGCATCAAAGGCTATGATCTTAATTGCCAAATTGACCCAATGGAATGCTTAGTTCTCCTGTCAGTGACCTTACTCCTTTCAGCCCAGCCCTGTCTCACAGATGAAAAGACATGGCTTGTTTTGAAATTTATTTTGAAAATCAACAGACTCAAATCCCTTTGAGCTGAGGGGGGAAAAAAAAAGTTCCATGGCCAAGAGCCACCTTCAGAAGAGTTCTGCTTTCTTCCCTCATTAAACCAGAGGTTATAACTCCTGCGACAGCATCTTGATCCAGGTGCTCCACTCATTGAGACAAACAGAATGGAGAGGCCAACTGCAAATAGCACGGGACCAGGCTGATGGGAATATGCCTACCCTGCATGCTGAGCTCTGCTCTAAAATCTGCCTGCAAGGCCATATTTGCAGGCCACACAAAGAGCTCAGGGCTTGAGTTCATCCAGACAGGCTGTCTTGAAGTTGTGTGTGATATAGTCACAGCCATTCCAGGGACAGGACTTTCAGAGATACAAGCAGACACTAACCTGAGGGTCCTTCCCTTCTAGTGAGAGAGGATGAACAGAACCAAGGTACAAATCATTAATACTCTTAAGTGTCTATACTGACAATTAGAGTTGCACTAAGAGATTAGCTGGAAACCAGGTTAGATGCTGACACACAGGTTTTATGTCAGTGCTTTGCTGAACCATTAGGAATTTTCCTCACAAAACAAAGTTTCCAAGAGATGGACCATGTTGCCAGCAGTACCACCACCCAAAGCTCAGGATGCATATATATTCAACTTCAGCAAAGTTGAAGATAAGAAGTCATAAATATCAGTTTATTGTAGTTTAAGAGATGTTCATCTTTGCTGAAGTTAAGGGTAATTTGCGTTTGACATCACTGGTGCCAAGATTTATTCCTGAACAATTTACATATAGCACAGTCTTATGAGGTCGACTTTAAAATAAGTTGTTTCTACCTTCTAGTTTAACACAGAAATACAAACTAAAATTAAACTTAACTTTTCCACTAACTGGACATCAAATATACACCACTCAAATTTGGAGCTTGAATGAATTTTCACCTGAGCTTTGTATTAAAAAAAAGTGCACGGGAAACATGGAGGAGGGAAAAAGAAAAAAAAAATCTTCTATTTTCAAACACTGCTGTACAATAAGAGGATATCACAGTGCTCAGACTTTTGTAAGGAAATTCAGGAAATTGGCTAAAAAAAAGGTCAGAAAACTACAGATAATGGCAAGATCCCTCTTAGAAGCTTATGGAAGAAGGGTCCTCATCTAATTCTGGCTTTTTTAGGATCAGAAAACAACATTTATGCTTAGCTTTTAAACAGCGGCTTTGGGCTAAGAGGATGGACTATATGCTTCATCTACCTGACTTGTCAAGGGATGTCACATACAGAGAAGAGATCAAATGTTGCTGTTCTCACATGAAGGAAGATATGAACATGACTGAATAATGACTACGATCTAGCTCAAGTTTACTGACAAAATATCATACTTTTCCATCCTAAGTGTTCCCCACCAAGTCTTCCTATTTCTTCCTCCTCTTTGACTCCTATACGGTAATACCTTTACAAGCCATTGTTACTGTGCTCATTATAACAGTTGTCATGTATCACTCAATGTTTCAGTGGTGGAGGTAATATTCACTTCGGATTTTAAACAAATTGAGTTATTACAGTGAAAACCAATATCTTCATCAATGCTTATTATTAACTCTAAACTTGATATAAATTTGCATTCTTCCATGTTGTTGACTCGGAAAGAGCTTTGCTTGCTTAAAGCTCAATTGAAATTGCATAAAAATGTAATAAAGAGATTACTTTCTGTTAATATTTGTCAGATAATAAATAACCAGGGTCATTTTTTTCATCTTTCCTATATGACAGACACATCTCCAGTAGATCAAATCCTGTCAGCCTCAGTAAGCAATAGTAGATGGTTTATATGACCATTTGTATAGCTTAACTGTTCAATATTTTTGTCATGCATTACACTAAGTGGAAGAGAGTCAAAACAAAGAAGTGAGCTTGATCAGAACCAAAGGTGAGCAACAGTTCAGGTAAGGAGTACAAGAAAGGTCAGACTAAGAGAGGGAAAAAAGGGAATGCTGTCAGCAAATCAGTCTTGTATTTAGCCACAAGAAGTAAAGAACTACAAAGATTGGACTTTACAGCATTATTCAATGCGGAAATAGGAAAAAATATGTGTATTTAACCCTCTTGACATGTAGTGGACACCGACAACCCTTTCTGTCTTTGCAGATGTAATGTTTCAACATATTTATTGACATGCATCATACTTATCTGAGGTTCTTTATATATGCCTAACCTCCAACTAAATGAAAGTCTTATTTGCATAATGACAGTAAAAATGATTTCTTTATGTAAAGCAATGGAGCAAAATGGTTAGTCTGGTCTGAAATATATTTTCAAGCAATAGTTGTTGCATATAGAAGGTGGGAAATTGCTATTTGGTTTTTTCCACCTGCATTAATCATTGGAACTTGTAATACTCACAGTGTGTTTTGATCCTTTCTGTGATCCACTTCCCTCCATCGGGGAGGGTTCACTGCTAATATCAGGGCATTACAGTCCAGTAAGAGCTCACTATCAAAGAGTTAGCAATGCTGGTTGTACAGGAATGAAACTGCAGTGCAGTATTCCTCCCGTCCTTAGCTTGCAGGCAGTACCATAATGAAATGAAGAGAACTGACAGAGACAGATGAGAACTCAGTGTGACAACTGCTTTTAGAGGCAGGCTGAGCCAAAACAATTTGATGCAAGCAAGATTATGATCAATAACACCTCCTAGGCTTGCATATTCCATTATTTACAAGTCCATGTGCTGCTTTTTTTTTTTTTTTTTTTTTTTTCAATTAAACATGTTTCAGAGTAGTAATAGTGAACATTTTTTATTGGACTTGTTTTTGGAAGAAAACTGCCAGTGCCATCCTGGTGCATCTTTTGTGCATGCTCTGTAAACTTCGTTTTGGAAGAAAACTGCTGGTGCATCTTTTGTGCATGCTCTGTAAACTTCAACAGTAAAAGAAGACATTTAAAGTGTTCTCATTTGCAACACACATTAACTAGTCTTGTTCGCTAAAGGCTATTAGCCCAGTGAAAAAGATAATGAAATCTTCTTGATACTTCTGTGAAAGAATAGGTACAGTAGAAGTATTAAAAGAAAAGTTTGTATAGTGCTCTCAGGCTAAGCAAAGTCATTGGAACGAACTGTAGCTGAGATCAACTGGTTTAATTGTATCAGCATCTAGCAAAGTAAGCAGAAAGTGTTATGCAACATCACATTGCGCAGTGCAAACTCTTACCTGTTTGGCAACCATCCCCACAGAATACATTTCTTTTCAACATCACTGTTTTAGGACAGCACCTTTTTATCAAATGTCACCTTAAATGTAGCGCTGCTTATTATATTTCAGGTACATCAGCAGTTTTTTAGTAAAGTCAAAACAATTCAGAAAAACAATATAATTCTGGCAAATCTAGGGACACATAACCTATTTTTGGATGGAGTCAATTGTATACCACATTATAGTACAAAATTTCAAATTTTGTATTCACTGAAATATAAAAAAAAGGATATTTCAAATGAAAATAATCTTAAGAAAACGGTCAAATGTTTACACTTTCTTAAAATTATCTTCCTCTATTGTCCATTGGAAGAACATCTTGTTGAGAGCAAGATGCATTTGACAAACATTTCAATGTTTTACCATCTACATAGTTGACCAAAACCAACTCATGTCATAGAAAGAGATTGACATATAGACTCCATTTCTTCTTTATCTTTCTTCAGATGAGTCGGGAATTCTTTCCTCGTGTAATCAACCACAGAAGAATAGACACAATGGTAAATAAAATAGTTTTCTGACATGCTGTAAACACATTCAGTTTCACACTTATCTTCCTCTCAGTAAGTTAATAATAGAATTGCTCTATTCTTCCTTGCTATGTAGCCCACTTATTGGATCATGTAGGCAAAAAACCCTATTGAGATTAGCCAATTTTATAATCTATTTTAGGCTTAGATACGCAATGGAAAGTTGTCATGGAGATCAATAATTAACCTGTTTATGTTTAGCCTGCGTATATCAACTGATAAAGATAAAGCAAAGCAAAGCAATCTTTTACAGTTTTAGTACTGAAGGGGAAGCACAAAAAATCGTACATCTAAAAATGGCATAAACAAATTAGACATTTTTTTCTGGCTTTACAAGTCTTTCTAAGGACAAAAGAAATCATTACTTTTTTAATCTTGGAACTGCATTTTAAATGGTAACCAGCAATCAATGAAATTGTTCATGCTGAGCCCATGCCAGCCTAGAAACTTGCATTCTAATGCAGATTGTAAGATCTTTAAAAGGGAGACATTGTCATAGCTCTAGTCTGAAAATAACATCCACAACAGCTGACCTATAGGTCTGAATCAATTATAATCTCTCTATTCAAGTTTCTTTGCTGATCTTCATCAACAATTACTTTATCTTAAAAATAAAGAGATCTGATGGCTCTTCTCTCAATTCCCTGATGGGAAAAGGCAGGCTTACTTACTTTATTTTATTTATTAAGAGATAGTTCGTATGAATATTAGTACAATCCTGATAAAAGCAACAGCAGCCTGTCTATGGCGTCTTTGTCTCTTAGATTTCCTGGTTGCAGGATATGTTGATTGCTGATGTCTTCATTCTTTAATGGACAGGAAAATGCAAACCAATTTTTCCTCTTTTCAGCTTCCCTGAAGTATCTAGAGACATTTCTGTTAAATACCAAAATAAAAATAATAGCATTGGCAGTGTTTACTGTCTCTATACTATTTTAACCTATGATAAGACTGGTATGTTCTCAGTGAAAGACTTTAAAATGTATTTGTAAAGGAGGAATAATACACTTGAAATATTTTAATATGGTCCTACAGAAAAAAAAAGTCAATATTCTGTACATATACATGCATATTTATATGAGCTATCTAGAAAAAAGTATTTTTAATAACTGCAGATGACATAAAGTCAGTCGCCTGTTAATTCTAAGAGGAGACCATTTTATGAAGCAATTAAGATGGTTTGGTAAACTGGGTACATTTGAGACACATACATGCATATATTGTTTGGTATATCCCATAAATATAAATCAAGAATACATGTCATACCAGCGGCAAAAAAGAGTGACTGCTTTAAAGCTGACTGGGAAGGATTTAAGGGTGGATAACCAGATACTTATTGCTTACAGTACAATGAAGCAATTAAAAAAAAAAACTTGATCTCAGGTTTACATGAGTAAAGAGATCTACTAAAATTCCACAGAAAATATGACCTATATAAAGCTATTTGCAAGATCGCTTATACAATAGTATGGTCATTTCTGCAGCTGCACCTTTTAAGTTGCTGAAGCACTAGAAATAGCCCAAGAAAGGCCCATGGGGGTGATATGAGGTACGGAAAACTTGTTACATAGTGAAATACTAAGAAAACTCCTCCTACTTCCTCTAATGACAAAGTCAGAGATATTTTGATCAGTACATGGTTTGGGGGAAATATTATTTAAAAAAAAAGATCCTTTAAACCAGGTGATAAGTTTATAACATAAGGGTAAATAAGACACGCGGAAAATGGGAAAACTGGAGTTAAAAATGATATCATTCTTATTTTGACATACATAATTTCAGCCACTTTTGACTTCAGCATGAGTGCACTTTGATCTGCATTTGATTGACTTCTTCCAAAATATCTGACAAGTGATAACAAGTTTCTCCTTACTTTTTTTCCTCTTCATTATTTGTTACATAGTTGAAAAAATTGTAACTGCTTACACAGTTATGCATCCAATCAGGTATTATACTGGATCGGTTCTGTCACAGAATGTAATTTAGATTTTAATAGTTATTATTTTTCGCATCTAGCATACTTTGAATGAGTTAAACATGACTAGATTGTAATTTCTGTGATTACACTTCTCTATTTATTTTTTTTTAATTGTCTGATACCACATTTATCACCTAAGCTGTAAAGAGCAGCTCATCCTGCAGAAAATGCCAGGCCCTTCAAGAAATAGTCACAAATGTCAGACTTGAAATCTGGATCTCAGTATGAACTTTTCTGCAGCTCAGAATTGTTTGGAAGTTGATGTGGTTTAATCCATTAGCAACAAAAATATCACTTTGGAGTTAGCAAATTATCAATAAAGATGACAGAAGATGGCTGCGGTATGGGACATAAGGTATTCTGGAAGGGGCAAAATGTTATTTACATACAACAGTACAAACTTTGGAAAGGGTCTGGTCTCATAACAAGGATAAACATGGTTTAGTACAGTTCTTTTTCTCACCAAAGCAGTCGGCTCATGATCAAAACTGATAAAATTCTGAAAGATAGTGGAGTCCTTCTGCAGTGGGTAGGCTGGAGAGCACAGCAGCCAACATCCTACCATAGTCATCTCAGTTTCTCATTGACTACAAACAGCTATCTGGAGAATTTACAGCTCTTAATTCCCAACAGGATAAAAAGCTGAGTGAGTAAATGGCAAAGATATAAATGTATAGTTCTCCCAAGAGTCATCATGAAGTCTGACCGTAATGGATCATTTATGAAATAGTTGATATTAAATACTCTCCAGTGGTATCTGTCAAGCATGTAACACATAACTGATCTAAGCATGGATTTATAACCAGAAAGGATGTGAAATTGTAAATGTCTTACCATTTTGTGGAAATCCACACAGTGGCAGCAATCACAGGTAGACAGTGACTCCCATCCAAACACACAACTATGTAGATTATACAGTGTCTTTAAAGGTAACTACTTTTTGTTAAGAAAAGTGATGGCCGTGTCTGGCTTTGATGATCAGGATTGTCTTCTGATATGACCTGTTGAATGAACTGGTGTCTTGCCACAGGGCTGCGACAGTAGGATAGGCTTTATTATTAGGTTCATAGTACGAACAACACTAACACGAACAACAGTCTACTGTGCACTGTTTTAATAGAAAGATTTGAAAGATCAGTTATTTTTC
This sequence comes from Egretta garzetta, assembly GCF_000687185.1. NCBI lineage: Eukaryota > Metazoa > Chordata > Aves > Pelecaniformes > Ardeidae > Egretta > Egretta garzetta. Next base: position 2,374,976 of record NW_009260793.1, read on the forward strand.
CAAATAAGATTTCTAAGGACCTGGAATGACTTTTTTTCTGCGATCCATAAAAACTACAAAGAAAGAATGTGACATTTTAAGTTAGCAATAAAGTAGTTTATATGGATATTCCTTCCTAAGTAATATCCCCTGCAAAATAATAATAATTTAAAAATAATTACTGGGGAAACGGGGAAAGTAAATGAGTCCTTCATTTGAAAGTGAAAGCTGTTTTCTACAGGATGGTAGAGCATGCAGTGTTATAATGTGGCTCTGCCACATAAATAGCAATTTTCTTTATATTCACTTTGAGCAAAATTATCTATCTGCTTAATATAACCGTTTCAAAGATTTAGAGGTAAAAATAATGGAGCAATATTTGGGCTGCAAGTCCTTGACCTGTCTCCACCTGTATCACTGCGATATTTACTTATGCTACTCCATCACTACATGTCTCTGGAGCTGATAGTAAATTTCAGAAACAGGTATAGTATTTGAGGGCAGAGAAAAATGGCAGAACAATGCTGGCTTTACCTATCTTAATATTCTTCTTGCTGTTGCTGCTAGGAAAAGCAAAATAACTCCTTTTTTAATGGAGTCTTCCCTATTTCTCAGGCCGTTTCCAATGTAAGTACTCTCACCTCCACACTCCTAGAACTCAGGAATAAAAATTTTGCAGATCACAAGCTGTGCCTTGAAGTCATGATGTTAAAATATTTTTTTTTTCCTTTTTTTTCTTAAATGTAATGCTAAAGAACTACAGATGTGGCTAAATCATTGCTATTTCCTAATCTGGCTAGTAAGAAATTATGTATTTGGGAGGACTTTTTCCATATCCTTCTGTTCACTTGCCAGAAAAGAACAAAAAAAGTTTTCCTAAATTATTTTGCTGATGTTAGTTTATTTATTATTTGAGATTTACTTGAAATCTCCGTCTTTTGTACTGCTCTACTCAGTGAAATTTGGGTAAGTCCTTACTTAAAAAAAGTATCATGTTTCCTAATGTAATACATTGTCCTGGCTTTGGCTGGGATAGATTTTCTTCCTAGTACCTGGTATAGTTTTGGATTTAGTAAGAAAATAATGTTGAAACACACTGATGATTTAGTTGTTGCTAAGTAGTGCTTACAAGCTGGGAGAGGGCACAGCCAGGATAGCTGACCACAACCAAAGGGCTATTCCAGACCATATGATGTCATGCTCAGTTTATAAACTGGGGAGAATTGGCTGAGGGGCAGCGACCACTGCTTGGGGATGGGTGGTGAGCAACTGTACTGTGCATCACTTGTTTTCTATACTTGCCATTATTATTATTATTATTATCTTCTCTTTCTCTGCTGTCCTATTAAACTGTCTTTATCTCAGCTCATGGATTTTACCTTTTTTCCCCCCCCCGATTTTGTCCACCAACCACCAGGGTGGGGGGAGGGTGAACGCGCGGCTGTGTGCTACTTAGTTGCTGACCAGGGTTAAACCACAACAGTCCTTTAAGGCTTGAAAAATGTGCAGAAGTGCACCATAACTACATATTGCACACTAATTCTCTCTTTTCATTAGTATTATTTCTTTTTATGATTGCTATTACTTCTTCCCTATTTTATGATGCATGATGCCAGTACATCACTCAGAATTGCTTTCCTGATCAAGACTGACTTCTACAAATCCTGTCTTATATAGTGAGCAGGTTCACCAGCCTAATTTATAAGACAATAGCATATCAGAATCCTCCCTATTGAACAAATTAGGCCTCATTCATTTCCCAGTGCAGAGGTTGCTTTAGGAGTTATTTAAAGGTTAGTTCTCAAGTGATGATACACTGGTGCTTGTGTTGTTCCTTTTTTTTTTTTGTCAACAACTGGTAACATCTATGAAAAAATTAAGTTACTGAAAAAAGAACTTCTTTCCCATGCTGAGTTCTTCTTTCATTCCATGTCAAAGAGTTAAAAGCATCTGTTGTGCAGATTTCTTGAAAATCTGCTGGAAAGCTTGAAGACAGACAGGTAGAGATATGTGAAGAAACCAACGATGAATGTACTGGACAAACAGTAGTTTTTTACAGCTGAGTTGGACAAGTAGATACAGATACAGTAGACACAGTATATTCAGGTAGTGTTTGTTGTGTTCTTTTCTTCAAAGACGTAGAAAATACCGATTTGTTTACACAGCTTGGGCTACATAAGCGGTCAGATTATGCACACAACATTATTTCTGACCCTTCATTTCCCTTGAATTCTAAAATCCAATTTGTTTTATAAGTGCCATGATAGATGGTGGAGGAGAAAAGAAAACACTTCAGAGGGAACAAGGGGTACCTGGACATTTTAAAAGCACGTTTTATTTTCTGTCCTATTGTGCATGTAAAAAACCACATAGCTTTAAAGAAAATCAAGCATTTAGGGATGTAAAAGTTGGTTCAGAAAAGGGAAACAATAAATATTAATCAGCTGTTGAGCATACTTTGTACTGATCTTTGTCTTACTTTTACATATGGGAGAATGTTTCAGACTAAAGTGTGAATGGTCACCGATTTTTGTCTCTCTCTCGGCAGCTCTAAAGCGCAAAAGAACTTTTTTTTCTTGTCTTTATGTATAAAACTCTAGGCTAGATTTTTAGTAGATATAGATAGCCACAAATACCCTAAATTTTAATGCAGGTGACAGCATTTCTGAATCTGAATCACTATTTTTTGTGTTAGCCCTGCCCATGAACTGATCCTCAAAACTTAACTTTCCATAGGTTTTTGGCAAGTCCAAAGCACTGTACTAGGTCTTGTTTATCTATTCCACTTCCTTCAAAAATATTTATGCATATTTAAGAATTTTTCTTGAGAAAACTGTAAGTAATAAAAATCCATTTCATTTTTCTGTCACTAAATACTGACAAACATATAAAAGGATAAACTATTATGGTACAACTGTTCTCTTTTTAATGCTAATAAATGGATTTGAGATAGAAGTCATTCTATTACATAAAGTCTTTCCCAAATAATGAACAAGTGTATCTTTAGTATAGTTACAAACAAGTGCATCCACACAAGAATATGCAGAACTTTTTCAGTTGATCAAGAAGGATACCTATGGCATTAACGTTATTCCTTAAAAATTATATTCTAAGTCAAATTTCATTTTGTTTGGCACCATACAAATATGGAGAAAATGACAGCTCCCAACACAAAAAATTAATAGTTAAAAATACAGTATCATAGGTTAAGAGTTTTAAGTTATTCAAGATTCTTGCTGGTTTTTAAAAGACTTTATCAGTCTTTGGATTGCCGTGGAACTTTGTTTTTAGCTTTACTGAATTACATTAGCTAGTCTTAAAAGCGATGATATGTTCATGCAGTAAAGGTTAGTAAACTCATTCTGTTTACAACTCATTTACAACTGCCGTGTATTTACATAAAACATTGAAATAAAGTAAGCACTAGTGAGCTTCTTCCTTTTAATATGACGCTTAACTGGTATAACTACAGGAATATATATGTGCTTAATGCAATATGAATATGATTAGATATTGTCCATATATTTTTTCCTAATTTCTAACCTCATTCTTTAACTTTGGGATTACTACACGTTTCCAATTTTAAAAAACCAAACATATATATGTACATATACATACATGCATATATAGGGTAAAAGTCATAGAAGTTTTGTGTGTTTCTCTCTATGTTGCAAAATGGAGTACTTCGAACCTGAAATCAGCTACCAGATTTAAACATTCTGTGCTTAATGAGCAAAAGCCTACCTCTGAAGTGAATCCTAACAAAACGATTCTTAAAAGTCAGGGAATACAATTGCAAGTTGTAACTCAGAACAAATATAAGTGATTATAAATCATCCAGCACCCTATGAAATTTTTATATTTCCCGACAGGGCTCTTTAGAAAAACACGACTGGTGAAAAAACTCATTTTCTAACACACCAGTGAGACAAAGTAGGAAGTTTATTGTCAGCTAGTCAGTGTCACAAATTTCCTTTCAGTTACTGTAAAACAGACCTTTTTCTTTTTCTCCCCCTCCCACAATTATTTCTAGGAACAGAACCAAGACATTTTGTATGTTCGTATTATGCAAATTAAGGTTTTAGTTAAATATTGCATAAACTAGATTTTTGCTAATTTTTTTTCATTGTGACCTGGATTTCACTTGAAGATTTTCATGCTTTGTTGCACAAAGTACAAATAAAACAGTGAATTCATCTTTAGAAGACTGCGAAGACAATCCACTTACAATAAGATAGGCCAATTTCATTTCTCTTTTACATTTAAATGCAGAATGTGTTGGATCCAATACTACCACTTCACTTAATTCTCTACTTCTCGTCTCTTTAACTAAAAAAAAAATATTTCTTTCTGTGTGGGTGTGTATAAAGAAACATGTTCACTGCCTAAATTACACCTGAAGGAATAAAAGTACACCAGAATACAATAAATGACTTCTTCAAAGAAAGGACTAATGTATACAAAGTGAACCTATCCCCACACATGAACATAGGCTCTCTTAGCTATAGCTAGGCACTCAAACTACTTTTCTGCTGTATCAATTTGTATGTCATTAAAATAAATCAAAGCATCTAGCATACATCTTAAAGAGCTACAGTAACAATACGAGTGAGGAGAGCATTACGTCACACTTTTTTTTCTCTCTCCAGGTTTGACTATCTGGGGGTGTATGGGGGGTGTCTTTACTTTTTCCCCACACCATTCTCTAACTCCCCGAGTAGGCATGACTTAGCCCTGGAATCAAATACAATGCTTTATAAGTTAGAAAGGATCTGGGTCCTTGGCATATAGGTAAATGGATGTAACACGTCCATGCATGCTGGCCTTTTAAAGGAACGTAATACTAACATTTACTAACATATAATACTCACATAACAACCGTACTGCCAGGTCAGATACTTAAGAGCTTAACAAGAACTCAAGGAAAAAAAAAAAGAATACCAATGATGACGTATAGCCTCTCATTGAAAAATCACTTGATACCTGTGGACTGAAGGGAGGCAAATCTGGACGTCAGTTTTATAAAAAGTTTCCAAAAAGATTTAAGGAACTTCAGACTTGTTAATAAGTATTATTAAGGATAAACAACAACAACAAAAAAAAGAAAAAAAGAAGAGGAAAAGAATTGTGGGTGAATACTGTCTACTTCGGAATGGACAACAGTCCTTCCCTTTATAGAAGCGTTACAAAACTTCTGGAGTCACCTGACTTTTCAGCACATTTGGGTAAGAGTGACCAAGTTCTTGTGCCTTCCTTGGATTTCCAAAAGGCTTTTGATAAAGTCACTTACCTCAGGCTTTTAAGAAAACTAAGGAGCCACTGCATGAACCTTTAAAGATATGAATTAAGAGTGTAGGAATAAAGAGCTATTTCACACAATGGAGGGCGTTCACTAATGGAAATCCTCCAGAGCCTGTGCTTGAACCAGTTCTGGCACCTGTGTTGTCTGACATACTCATAAATAATCTGGACAAGAGGCAAGCAGTGAGGTGAGCTGGTTTGCTGATGAAGTTAAGACAGTAAGGACAACTGAAAAGAATTGTTGAAGGATCTTAGGGGCCAAAATAATGGAACGAAAAAATTAGATGTGAAAGTCATTAAAGATTAATATAAAGTTGCCTATAGGGAAAAAAAAAAACCCAACACACCTACTTCCACAAATAAAACAATGAACTCCATCAGGAGGAACAGGTTGATGTTAGGAACATTTCATCAGAAGACATACAAGTGTTTGGCAGCAAAAAGCAAATAACTGCTAGGAATTGGGAGCAAAAGAATAGAGGAAAAAACTAAGAGAGAACAGCATCCTGCCTCGGTATAAATCTATATTCTCCCATATCTTATGGGCCAGGAAAAACAAACAAACAAAGGACTAGGGGTCGTCAGAAATGAAATAGGAGCCAGGCTCAAAGCAAACAATAACAAGTCATTCTTCACTAGCACTCCTTGCTAAAGACAACTGTGAATGAAAAAGGTGTGTGTGTATATATATATATTTAAAGGTTACTAGGCAAGCAAGTCACTTAACAACATCTCCTGGTATCCAAAACTATCTGGAGAATGGAAAAATACCCGCCTTCCTTCTTCTCGCTGTTCCCTTATTATCTGCTTAGATCCACTGTTAAAGATGTAGTATTGAGCAAGACCCTTAACTGAAGCACTACAGCTTATGTACACTGCATCATCTCAGCATTGCTCCTTTATTCACCCTCTGCCTTTTTCCCATTTGTTAGGACTTGTGGTATCTGGCATACAGACGCAAGAAAGTCAAAATTACACTAACATTGCAAATCTTGAGAAGAAACAGAAGTAGTTTGTCACTAGGATAAGTTTGATTTATAATTTTTTAAAAAAAAAATTGTAGCATAGGAGATTTGTTGTGTACCAGCCCAGACTATTTATTTTTTAGCTTTTTTTTTTCTTACTATAATATGGGATATAAACAACCAGCATGACACAAAATTTATCATGTATCTTCTTTCAAACTTGAAATAAATTGCAAGGAAGTTATAAAACAATTTAATAGCCTTAATTTTGAAATAGTGTGTTGCACCAAAAAGAAACTGTTAGACTATCATATGGCACTATGATTTGGCTTAGAAGATACTCTTTCATACATTTCCATGTTTCCTGAGATTTTGATAGCCAAAGTCTGCACAGAGCATGTGAAGGTAATAACTATGAGTGCTTTGCAGCAAAACTAGTTCCAAGTTCACTTTTTTCATCCAGCAAAAAAAAAAATTGTACCTAAAAGTAAAATAAATAATGTTTCAATTCAGAATGCAAAGCACAAGTAAGCTCAGCTATAAGTCTCTGGATCAAGAGCACTTAAAAAACACCAGAATCCAGAACAAGAGAATAAAAGAAAGCAAAGCTTTGAAATTATTGAGTCATTATTGATTGGGTTCTACACTTCTCTGAATTAATTTTCAACAGATTTTCCTGAGGAGTATATGTAGGATATTTTGAGTTTGTTTCTTGCTTTAGCATCAGCCACATAGCTAGCTTACAAATATATTCTAGTAACTTCAGATTTATACAGGCCTATTTCACACACATTCTATCTCTCTTTACATTTGTGTTTCTAGTTAGGCATCTTCACTCGGACTACAGCTGGTGAAATATTTTTAAAGATTTCATGTTACTGTTTTTCTTTTTTTGTTTAGGTTTTTTGTATGCTTAGGGTAGAAAAATAGCTACTTTTTGTGGATCATGTTTGAAAAATGCCTCACTTCAGTTTCAAAAAATAAAATTAAAAAATCAGGCTTTGGCAAATTTCATATGTCTGGAGCTGTGGAAGGCAAATTGGGTAAGAGGATTCTATCGTGGAATACTGAAAATGGATCTGGAGGATAACAGGAGGAAGAAAAATGAGCTTTACTGTGAGGAGTAAACAAACTGACATTGCCAGCAGACAAAGACACCACTGACATAGTCTTAGAAAATGGAAAACAGCAGTCCTCTAACTGTGTGTATTTGACCAAGGATTGTGTTGCTATTTGCTGATTACTTAGCACTTATAAAAGTAGGTTCATGGCTCCAGGTGATCATGTTACAAGGTAAGACTGTTATCTATCCATGCCCATGTTCTCCTAACTCGCTTACCAGATAATTAAGAAAGAAAATAGGGCATTTCTTAAAAAATACATAACCAGGCACTGAATTGAAAAAGAAGAGAGAATAAACTATGATAATAAATAGTAGTTTTGGGGTGGAAAACGTAGCTCCACACAATGGCTCACAGATAAGAAACTAGTAGAACAACTCTGCTTGAGATTATTAACTTTCTCTTGGAAATGTGTAGTTGTGGAAAGGAGACTAAGGAGGAGGACAAGTTAGTGAATGAGTGTGTCTCTGTAAATAACAGTAACTGCAGAAATAAAGCAAATTATTTGCAAAAGCACCAGACTTCAGACCCCTGTGTGAATTCAGAGCTCACTAGGAGCTAGGTGGAAAGTAGATGCTTGCATCATCTCCATCAAGCAATACGAGACATATAGTCACATTATACAGTGCTGCTGTGGCTGTTTAGAGCTGGACTGTCTTTGATATGATGAACCAGCTATTCAGACATAACTGGTGTGACAACACAACCACTTCTTAAAACGACCAGGTGGTTCATAAGCTTTAACAAGCACAGGCAATAATTTCTCCTGTCTGGGGGCTTTATTCTAATGTCAGGGCTCCTCAAACAAAAGAAAGCACACGTCTGACGTTTAGTGCACTGAGGTTAATTAGTTGTAGGGATTTTTAATGCGATGACAAGGGGAAAAAAAAACCCACAACACTAAGCATATATTTAGTATTCATATGATTTTAGTAAAATTACATTACGAATAATCTCCTTTTGTCTCTGTATCTGGTATTCTATTGATTATACTTTCAACCTTGGCTACAAACGACGTTTCAAAGCGTGAATATCTTTGCATCATTGTATTGCAAATCCTGTAAGAGTAGCACCTGCTACAAAAGTAGACTGCCAGAATTCTTACTAGTATTATGGTAGGAAATTGCAATTCTTTAAAACGCAGAACAACCACCTCTTCTTTTTTACTTTAATATATTGTTGAATTGTGTCAGATATTACCACTACATGTTAATAAGATATTCAATTGTTTTGCATAATTCATTTTGATTTAGAGACCATGTGAAGTAACAATCTAGCTTGTATCTAGCAAAGGTGAGAATGTTTCTTCTAAATGCTTTCTAAGTAGATTTTTTTCCCCCTGAAGCTCTTTGAATGTCAGTATTTGTGAGATATTACTTGGTTTTCATTAAAATCAAATAAACCATTACTTTTTTAAAAAAAAAAAAAAGGGAGGGTTTTCTGTGAACACAAAACATTTTCTGATTACTTCTATATACAGCAATAGTTTTCAGGGGGTTAACAGATTAATGGGGTAGTACTTGATAAGCTAAGATGAGAAGAATCTAATCAGTGAGCCTATCAACTGGGTGTGTGTGTGTGGGGGGGGGAAGATGTGTATGAAGTACACATACTGAACTAAGAATTTGCAAGTGAAAAATGTGTGATGTGTCTACAAAGTTTCATGCTATTTTTAATGAATATGTTGAATTACTCTTTCCTCCAGACAAAATTTCTAGTAGGTTTTGCACTCATTAATTTACTGTTTCTGAGGTTCCTGCATTTTCTATGCTAGCCATCATCATTACTATTATTATTACTGCATTGCTTAAGTGCCCTAGTTATGGATCAGCACCACTGTGTTAATTAGACACTGAACAAACACAGAAAACTGTTATACCATCATTTAACATGTTCTCCTTCTGAATCATTGAATGGGGTCTTTGTTCTGGTTGCAAGTCACTGCAGGCGAGGCTGAGCTACGACCCATACCTTATTTTCAGCGTAACTATTTCTAGCTGTGAGGCTTTATCCAATAACAGTGGGTAGGAGTGGGCTTTGGATGTCTACTGGCAGGTCTACTCATGAATTAAAAAGACAAAAGGAAAAACTCGTCTTATCTGTAACGTGCGGGTTTATAGCTATTGATTTGTACAAAGGAGATATTTTATAAACAGTAATTTTCAAAAGATCAGCAGGTCAAGAGGGCTGTTGTAACTTCTTACTGTAGCTCTGGCTTTACTGCTAGGGACTTTTTTTGTTAAAATGTACATGCACTTAACTGTCACACTATACAGTACAATTTTTTATTAAAATGTCATATAATTAAAGAATCCATTCATTGTGTTCTTAATAATTATAAAAACATGGAATATTTTATTTAGTAACTTATTGGTTATCCTTCTAGTGTTTGGGAAAGTTTATTTCTCCAAAAAGAAAATAGCCACGAACTTGAATAGATACATAATATTTAAATACTTAAGAGCTCAGTGGTGGTAACGTGGAAGATTCTTTGCAGAATTTTTGGTGATGTACTATAAGAAACAGCACAAATGTATAAACTAGACTGTAGGAACAACTGCCTATACAATTCCTCTGCTTTTTCCATAATTTTGTGGTTTCTATTCCCTCATCACCTACAGCCTTGTTGAAATTGTATATTTCATTACACAGTTTTCATTACACAAGCATGGTGAGTTGACTCTGGCTGTCTGCCAAATGCCCACCCAGCGGATGTCTCACTCCCCCTCCTCAACAGGACAGGGGGAGAAATGGATGGAAGAGCTCACAGGTCAAGATAAAGACAGGGAGATATCATCATGTGCAAAACAGTCCTGACTTTATGAAAATTATAGTTGGATGGTGAGAAACAAAGACAAAAGCTAAAATACTACTCTGTCTGGTGAGACCCCACCTGGAGTACTGTGCCCAGTTCTGGGCTCCCCAGTTCAAGAAAAATGAGGTACTACTAGACAGTCCAGAGGACGGCAACAAAGATGATGAGGAGACTGGAGCATGTCCCATATTTGGAAAGGCTGAGGGAGCTGGGCTCATTTAGCCTGGAGAAGAGAAGACTGAGAGGGGATCTCATAAATGCTTACAAATATCTTAAGGGTGGATGTCACGAGGATGGAGCCAGACTTTTCTCAGTGGTGCCCAGCAACAGGACAAGGGGCAATGGGCATAAACTGAAGCATAATAGGTTCCAGCTGAACATGAGGAAGAACTTCTTTACTCTAAGGGTGACAGCCCTGGAGCAGGCTGCCCAAGGGGGTTGTGGAGGCTCCTTCTCTGCTGAAGATACTCAAAGCCCGCCTGGATGATGTCCTGTGCAACCTGCTATAGGTGAACCTGCTTTAGCAGGAGGGTTGGACTAGGTGATCTCCTGAGGTCCCTTCCAACCCCTGACATTCTGTGATACCTTCCATCATCCCAACTTCTCCCCTAGGCTCACCTTCACTCCTTCATCCCTGACTCCTTTACCTACTCCCCACTGAGCGGTGCAAGGAGATGGGGAATGGGTGGCTGCGGTCAGTCCATAACAGCTCCTCTCTGCTGCTCCTTCCTCCTCACGCTTTACCCTACTCTAGCATGGGGCCTTCCCTTGGACACGTCTGTGTCCAGTACTGTGCAACCCCAGCCGCTCCTCACAGAGGTCACCTCAACAGCCCCCACAGCTGCTGCCAGCACCTGGGCACCTGCCTATATATATCCTATATGTATACACACAGAGTTATATCACATGCAGATATATACAAGTAAGTAAAATGGGTTATTGAGGCACTGTTCAACAAATCTGTTGAGTGCTTTCTTCTGGTTATATCTGGTGAAGAGAGCAGCTTTGGCTTGAAAAAGCATGAGGGGGGTCATAGCACTTGGCTGGCTGTCCTGGTACCGCTGGTCTTGGAAAGACATTTCCAATAAGCAAGTCTTCTGAAATTAATATGCCTATGCCATAATAAACCTTCAGACAATTAAAAAACCATCTAGCACCAAAAATTATCACCTTTAGAATTCTGTAGAGAAAAATGTCAAATTCCTCTGAGTCCCACACACTCAATAGCACCTCAGAGTCACCCATATTCTCTCAATCCTCAGAAATTCACCATTAAGAATAAAAGTATTAGTCTTTAATACATACATTGAGAGCACACAGAATTTATGCCATGCATCTGGCTTTTATGGTTATTGTGTTAATTCTTGCCTTAATATAATGAAGACTGTAATCAAAAAAATTCTTAAGGAAAAAAATAGATAAGCTTTCAATAGAGATTTAGGCATGGCTCTACTAAACATAGATTTTTTTTTTTTTTCTTCTTCAATTCTTAAGACCACTGTCTTCTTTCCTGTCTTTTTTTTTATTATGTTATTTGCAGGTGAAGAGACTGATTTGCTTATTGACCTTTCACTTTAGAAGGAATAGGCACATGGTTCAAGCCACAGCACAGAATAAAATTTTAAGATTACAGGGGATTTTGTTCCACTTCCTCCCAGCCGTTTACCCTTGACAAGATCACTTCAGCTTTATGGTTTTTCTCATGCCTGGTGCCTCTGTTTATATAGGATCAAATCAGAAGGAGCAGTTTAACAGACAGCGTGTATACTTATTTTAGTAGGACTTGAACAATTATGATAGTTTACCTGTACAAAGATGCTTTACTGAACTGAGAGTCTATAGCATAAACTCACTTGGACAAATTTTTTTTTACTATATATAACATGTGTGAGGTAGTGATGACAATTCTTTAGCTTTATTTTCTGTCTCATAAAATGCAGAATATTTTTCCTACTTACTACAATGAAACGGTTGCGTGATTATCTGATGACTTTTGTCTACAAATTTTTGTTGCTTTTTTTAACAGTTTCTGAAGAAGTAATTGAAAAAATGTTCAGAAATCTAAATTTCATTTCCAAAAATGAAGGCTAATTGTAACAATCTCTAAAATGTATTTTAGTGCATGAGTAACATTTAATAATGTATACCTATAATATATATATGCATGTGCGATGTCTATTTACTACTACTTTCTGTCTTGTTATTTTTAATTTAAGCTTATGGCTTTCCAGGCCAGATTCACAGTTCTGAGAGACTGATTTTGGCAGTAGCATATTGAGCTATTTAGGATTCTGGTCTTGTTTATCCATACAGAAATTACAGTATTCCAAATTTTTTTTTTTTCCCCTCAACGAATCACATCCGAAAGTTTTGGTGCATGTTAGGACAGGCATTTCTCATGGACCTCAACATCCATCTTTTAATATTAAAGACAACTGAATAATGTATTATTTCAAATGCTTCTATATATCAGCATCAATAATCCTTGAACATAGCTTGAGAACCTCTGGGAGTTTCTAAAGATAAGAACTGGACAACAAAACAAACAAGCAAAAAAAAAAAAGCAGAGGTATGAATACAGCCAGAATTACCCTCCAGTTCTGGATAAACCACAGTTTTTAACAGATGGCAAGTTTTAAAATGAAGATAATAAAATTAAGACACTATTTTTGAAAAACTGTTATAACTCATCTCATCTCTATATTTTTTTCCAAATAGGATGGAGACAGGTATTTGTGAAGATAATTGGCCTGAAACATTATTGTCCACATGACTTTGCTTTTATGGTCAAAATACAATTCTTATACTAAAAATCTAAGTTTATCTTCAGTGTTTCCTCTTACACTGTACCAGAGACAAGCTTAAGGAAATTCCATTACCAAGTATCTGATGTATTCAGGTAATAGTCAGCAGCATTTTACAGTATCTAGGCCTGCACAAAATGAGATCATTAACTTCACTGCTGTAATTATTACCTGTATTATTAACTGCACCCTTAGCAGCAGAATTAAATTCTTATCTGTTCCATGTACCACAGCTGAGAAAGTGGAAGGTCCCCAATGGAAAATAGTTCTGTCACTAAAGGCTGAAGCGTTCAGTGTAATTTAGTTCCCTTTGCTGACTTACCTTCTCAATAGTGTAAAATCACTTTTTAGCAATGAGACTATGACACTTTGTAAAGGCACTGAGAAACTCCATGGAAGGGTATCCTTCCCAGCCTGCACCAGGCAGGCTCTTAACAGGCAACTCCAGGAGAATGCCACTCCCTCAATATCATACAGCAAAAGTGATTCAGTGAAATTTGAGATGGGAGTCCAAAACAACACCATATTGGCCTTGCTGTATGGAGATTTTTTTAAGGGTTTGCTTTACATTAGGATTGCATATTGTTTGATGCCCCCATCATTATCAAAACAGAACACACTGGAGGTCCCTTATTTCAGCAAAAATATGTTGAGACTGAT
>NW_009260793.1:2401414-2457749 GCF_000687185.1 Egretta garzetta
CAGCTGCTGCCAGCACCCGGGCACCTGCCTATATATATCCTATATGTATACACACAGAGTTATATCACATGCAGATATATACAAGTAAGTAAAATGGGTTATTGAGGCACTGTTCAACAAATCTGTTGAGTGCTTTCTTCTGGTTATATCTGGTGAAGAGAGCAGCTTTGGCTTGAAAAAGCATGAGGGGGGTCATAGCACTTGGCTGGCTGTGCTGGTACCGCCAGTCTTGGAAAGACATTTCCAATAAGCAAGTCTTCTGAAATTAATATGCCTATGCCATAATAAACCTTCAGACAATTAAAAAACCATCTAGCACCAAAAATTATCACCTTTAGAATTCTGTAGAGAAAAATGTCAAATTCCTCTGAGTCCCACACACTCAATAGCACCTCAGAGTCACCCATATTCTCTCAATCCTCAGAAATTCACCATTAAGAATAAAAGTATTAGTCTTTAATACATACATTGAGAGCACACAGAATTTATGTCATGCATCTGGCTTTTATGGTTATTGTGTTAATTCTTGTCTTAATATAATGAAGACTGTAATAAAAAAAAATTCTTAAGGAAAAAAATAGATAAGCTTTCAATAGAGATTTAGGCATGGCTCTGCTAAACATAGATTTTTTTTTTTTCTTGTTCAATTCTTAAGACCACCGTCTTCTTTCCTGTCTTTTTATTATGTTATTTGCAGGTGAAGAGACTGATTTGCTTATTGACCTTTCACTTTAGAAGGAATAGGCACATGGTTCAAGCCACAGCACAGAATAAAATTTTAAGATTACAGGGGATTTTGTTCCACTTCCTCCCAGCCGTTTACCCTTGACAAGATCACTTCAGCTTTATGGTTTTTCTCATGCCTGGTGCCTCTGTTTATATAGGATCAAATCAGAAGGAGCAGTTTAACAGACAGCGTGTATACTTATTTTAGTAGGACTTGAACAATTATGATAGTTTACCTGTACAAAGATGCTTTACTGAACTGAGAGTCTATAGCATAAACTCACTTGGACAAATTTTTTTTTACTATATATAACATGTGTGAGGTAGTGATGACAATTCTTTAGCTTTATTTTCTGTCTCATAAAATGCAGAATATTTTTCCTACTTACTACAATGAAACGGTTGCGTGATTATCTGATGACTTTTGTCTACAAATTTTTGTTGCTTTTTTTAACAGTTTCTGAAGAAGTAATTGAAAAAATGTTCAGAAATCTAAATTTCATTTCCAAAAATGAAGGCTAATTGTAACAATCTCTAAAATGTATTTTAGTGCATGAGTAACATTTAATAATGTATACCTATAATATATATATGCATGTGCGATGTCTATTTACTACTACTTTCTGTCTTGTTATTTTTAATTTAAGCTTATGGCTTTCCAGGCCAGATTCACAGTTCTGAGAGACTGATTTTGGCAGTAGCATATTGAGCTATTTAGGATTCTGGTCTTGTTTATCCATACAGAAATTACAGTATTCCAAATTTTTTTTTTTTCCCCTCAACGAATCACATCCGAAAGTTTTGGTGCATGTTAGGACAGGCATTTCTCATGGACCTC
Organism: Egretta garzetta; assembly: GCF_000687185.1. Classification (NCBI taxonomy): domain Eukaryota; kingdom Metazoa; phylum Chordata; class Aves; order Pelecaniformes; family Ardeidae; genus Egretta; species Egretta garzetta. Next base: position 2,402,979 of record NW_009260793.1, read on the forward strand.
AACATCCATCTTTTAATATTAAAGACAACTGAATAATGTATTATTTCAAATGCTTCTATATATCAGCATCAATAATCCTTGAACATAGCTTGAGAACCTCTGGGAGTTTCTAAAGATAAGAACTGGACAACAAAACAAACAAGCAAAAAAAAAAAAGCAGAGGTATGAATACAGCCAGAATTACCCTCCAGTTCTGGATAAACCACAGTTTTTAACAGATGGCAAGTTTTAAAATGAAGATAATAAAATTAAGACACTATTTTTGAAAAACTGTTATAACTCATCTCATCTCTATATTTTTTTCCAAAATAGGATGGAGACAGGTATTTGTGAAGATAATTGGCCCGAAACATTATTGTCCACATGACTTTGCTTTTATGGTCAAAATACAATTCTTATACTAAAAATCTAAGTTTATCTTCAGTGTTTCCTCTTACACTGTACCAGAGACAAGCTTAAGGAAATTCCATTACCAAGTATCTGATGTATTCAGGTAATAGTCAGCAGCATTTTACAGTATCTAGGCCTGCACAAAATGAGATCATTAACTTCACTGCTGTAATTATTACCTGTATTATTAACTGCACCCTTAGCAGCAGAATTAAATTCTTATCTGTTCCATGTACCACAGCTGAGAAAGTGGAAGGTCCCCAATGGAAAATAGTTCTGTCACTAAAGGCTGAAGCGTTCAGTGTAATTTAGTTCCTTTTGCTGACTTACCTTCTCAATAGTGTAAAATCACTTTTTAGCAATGAGACTATGACACTTTGTAAAGGCACTGAGAAACTCCATGGAAGGGTATCCTTCCCAGCCTGCACCAGGCAGGCTCTTAACAGGCAACTCCAGGAGAATGCCACTCCCTCAATATCATACAGCAAAAGTGATTCAGTGAAATTTGAGATGGGAGTCCAAAACAACACCATATTGGCCTTGCTGTATGGAGATTTTTTTAAGGGTTTGCTTTACATTAGGATTGCATATTGTTTGATGCCCCCATCATTATCAAAACAGAACACACTGGAGGTCCCTTATTTCAGCAAAAATATGTTGAGACTGATATGTTGAAATGCTGCTGGTTTTGTTATTTTGTTTTTCTCCTTAAAAAAAAAAAAAGTCCTCCTTTTCTAATTATTTTTAAAAAGTTTTTTTTTTAAAAAAAAAAAAACACCAAAAAAAACCCCAAAAAATAAAATAAGAAAACCCCAAACAAACAAAAAAACCCAACCAAAAAACCAACCAAACCTCTACCCAGCATGCTGCTGTATACCATGGTATACACATTCAGAATACCCTGCTGATAAGAACATGGAAACTTTCTGAATCAAATCCATATTTGTCATATAAGTTTAACATAACTTACAACCCTTTTTTTCCAAGAAATGCTATGTGGACATGAAACCCAAACCACAGGCAGTATACAAGTGAAATCAGAAGAGCTATGCTAGTTAACAGTGTCTAATGGACCACTGTTCCAAAAGCTCTCCTCTTGTTATCAGCAGTTTTTAGAAGGCATGAAAACATTGATTAAAATATATGCCTGAATAGGTGAGCCTATAATAAACAACATTTATATGACGTATGCAGAAATCATGTAGAAAATTCAGTGAAATATAGTACTGGTGGCTGTTGGATCTATACATAATTCAAGTTAGATCACATAGGGAAAATTACTTTTTTTTTCCCCCAGAAATAAATGTAACAAGCCACAGAAAGGTAGTTCTGCGACTTTACTCTAGATTTTGCTTACTAAGCACAGGCAAAATATGAAGTCATGAACATTATTTTTTGAAGCACCAAATATGCATAGCTTTGACATAAGAAGGTGCAATGTCATTCAAAGATGGTTTATAAGGAACTTTATTTTTCATTACCTGATTTTGATGTTCTTCAGAAACAAGAAAATGCTAGATTCATTAATATTAAATGTCTTACCCGTCAACTAAAAAAAGGAATCTAGTAATTCCCCAAAGCTAACGAGTTAATGCAAGTTCTGAAAGTATCAAGTATAGAATAAGAATTTCTCTAATCAGTGTTTGTACATCATTATGATATTAGGTACGAAAGAGTCAAGAATGTTTTAGTCTTACAAAGCCTACACTAATAGGATGCTTCAAAGACATACCTACTTTCCTGCTCAAAATTTTAATAATTTTTTATTAAGCCATCTAGCTTCTATCTTTTGATGTATTGTCAAGAGATGACAGTTTCTTTACTTTTCCTAAAAAACCTTTCACTTTTGTGATGACCAGTGACTTGTTTGCATAGATACTAATTCAGCTGCAGTAGGAGAGAAACAGTTAGGCTCTCAGGCTTTTTTTTTTGACTACTTCTGAGGCAGAGACTATTCATATTAACCCTACCAGAGGGGATGTGATACTGGACCTGTTGATCACCAACACAAGTGAGCTAATTGTTGACATCAAGATTGGAGGCAGCCTGGGGCGCAGTCATCAGGGGCTGGTGGAGTGTGCAGTCCTGAGGGATATGGATCAGGCAAAGAGCAAAGTCAGGATGCCACGTTTTAGGAAAGCAAACTTATAGCTGTTCAAAGAGTCAGTCAATAGGACCCCCTGAGAAAATATTGAACAGAACTGGTCCTAGAATTGAACCTTGAGGAACACTGCTGGTGACCAGTCACTAGCCAGATGTAGCCCCATTCACTACAACTCTTTCAGCTCTGCCCTTCAGCCAGTTCTTCATCCAGTGCACCATGAACATGCGCATCCCGCAGTTGGACAACTAGTCCAGAAGGATGCTGTGAGGGACAGTATCAACAACCTTACTGAAATCCAGAAAAACTACATCCACTGCCTTCCCTTCACCCATTATAATAGGTGACCTTATCATAAAAGGATATCAAAATAGTTAAACAGGACTTTCCCTTTGAGAACCCATGCTGACTGTGCCTGATGATTGCATTATTCTTTAAATGCCTTCCAACAGTACCCAGTATAATCTTCTCTATAATTTTTCCAGGAATTGTGGTTGGACAAACAGGTCTATAGTTTCTAGTCTTCCCTCATGCCCTTCTTGTAAACTGGAATAACATTGGCTAGTTAGTTAGCAGGGACCTCCCCAGACTCCAAAGACCATTGGTAGATGATCAAGAGGGGTCCTGCCATAGCATCCAGTAGCTCCTTCAGAACTCTGTGATGAATCTCATCAGGCCCCATGGACTTCTGAAGATTCAGCTGATACAGCTGGTGCCTTCCAATTTCAGTGTCTACAAATGGAAAGTCACTGTTCCCACATTCATGGTCCTCCAACTCAGGGGACTGGGCAGCCCAAGGTCTATGAGTTTTATTAAAGACTGAGGCAAAACAAGCATTGGATGCCTCCACTTTTTCTTCATCCCTGTTAGTCAGATGACTGTCTTCAGCAAGTATTGGTCTAATGTTTTCTTTAGACCTCCTCTTGCTATTAACATACTTAAAATTCCCTTTCTCAGTGTCTGACATAACGCTGGCCAGTTTCAGCTCTAATTAAGCTTTGCCCTTTTGTGTCTTCCCCCTGCATATATAAACTCCTGTAACAGCCTGAAAAGGTTTCCAACTAGCTAACATACATTTCAGTTCTAATATAGGAAGTATATTCAGTTCCCAAAACATTCCATAACCCTTCATTCTGGATACAGTAAAAAAAAAGGGTATGTTGGAGAACTGATGGTTATCTATCTTGTTTGTTGCAGAAGACTGCTCTCAAGGATACTCCTAACTGCAGTATGACAAGCAGTCATATAAAGGGTGTCTGGCATGACCACAATGGGGTTTTAGTTACTCAGGCATAGTTCATGGATTAGCACACTTCAAAGGCTGGTCTGTTTGAAAGAAATTTGCGAGTCCATTCACAAATTCATATTGATGGGAGACAGGACAGTCAGATGTGGATTTATTGTCAGGCAAGAATTAGAATAAATAGATTGCAACATTGTAATTTAGATGCTTCAAGATGGTGTGCATATGGCCTATCATTTAGTGCAGACAGATCAAGCCCCAGCACATTATATGGCTATTCTGGACATTATTCCTCCTGAGAACTACTGACATAGGTAAAAGTACCCATAATTAAAACTTGCTAGAAACCCATGATTGTCTCTGTTCACGTGTGAGAATAATTGACCTTAAAGGTTCCTTCTGGTTCTACATCCACAAATCAAACTGCTACAGGAAGATAAGAATAATTTCATGAGTTATTTGGTATGTGACCAGGAGAAGATCTGTACAGCTCCACCCTCAAGAGAAGTTGTGCCCTATGTATTCATTCAGTACAAAAAATACCTTGCATCCGTATAAGCTCATTACCATTATATGGCTTCATTTTCAGTTTCAGAACAATTTCTGATACAGAAAATACCACTTAGCATTCTCTCTAACATTCAACAGATCCAATTAAGTATTCAGTGAAATGTCAACATGGGCATTCAGCCTATTGAAACAACCGATCATTTTACCAGACCACAAACTTAAAGGTGAATATCTTGAATGTAAGCCCAAAATGTGACATTAGAGCACTCTAAAATATCCTAGGGAGAAGTTTGCAACAGAATCAAGTGCCAGGCAACAGAATCCTTCCTCACATGTGGTACTTCAGGTAAAGATAATACCCTGTGTTCACTACAGTATCATTTTAAGTGGAATAGCTTGTTTTCACAACTACAGCTGGTCAGCTGTATGTTGAGCAAAGAGAAAATTGAGCAAGACCATAATCTTGCTATGACTCCCTTTTTACAGGTTGCATATTAATAGGAAGGTATTCAGACAGCAACGCCTTGCTCAGCTGTAAGTCGCACTCTACGCTCCAGTTATTTATGATTCCTTTGATTATGACCCAGAAAACTGATGCGTTTGCTTGCATTAGCAAAAAATTTTCAGAATTACACAGCACTCAATCCACACAGAAGTATCATTATAAAATGGCTGATTTGTTGCAAATCCATGACTACTGTCGCTAGATATAGTTATACTATTAGAGAGTATTTTATTTCATATAGGTCATACAATTGATTGTAAAGAACCAAGTGTTTCCTATGGCAGAAACAAACCTTCCTCATCTATAATCAGATGCATCTAAACTTCAGCTTCTGAGTAAGGCCAAAGATTTCTCCTACGTAGGTGCCATAAAAAGTCCTTACTGTGAATTTTCAGACATAAATTTCTTATTCACCCCTGCAATGGAGCCCATGTATTTTGAATTTGAATTCTGAATCATCCCTCAAAGTGACTCATATCTGACAAGAGCAAACAGAGCTAGGCTAAGAAGAACCAGAGACTGGAGTAGAAAAACCGCTAAGGATCATCTTCAATCAGTAGGAACACACAACACTTGCTAATAATGCCTATTTTAATGCCTTCGGTAGAGGTAACTCAATCACAAGATTGTTTAAAGGACATTAGAAATCACAGGTACTTCCTTTTGCCAGTTACATGAGACCTAGAACAAAAATGCTTTGCTAAATAAGTGGCTGTATAAGTGGCTCAAAGCGAAGGGAAACTTTTAGCTGTTACAGTTGTAACTCTATTAGTCTTCAGGCATGGGACAAGTTACTAAGGAAATAGTTACAATTCAGCTGTGCCCAAACTCATTCTTAATGAAAAACCTAATAATGGTTCCCCAAACACTACAATCCTCGCCTATCACAATATCTAAATTTCTGCATAATATGAATCTTTTGACCATTTTTATTTAATCTCCTGTGAACTTCTATCCTCCAGAGCCTTGACGTGAAAAAAAGAACTCTTGTACGGGGCTGGAAGAGCTCTATCTTCTTTGCCTCCTTTGCCAAACCTTGTCTCCTGAAAGCACCAAAAGACAGTTTGGCACCCTCTCCTTCAATCCTTCATTATACCATCAGACATTCCTTCTAACAGCAGCAGACCTTCCTCCTGAAGGTCTTCCTTTTGCCTGCCCTTCTCATGCTTTATTTCTTTCTTTTCTATTATCTGATCTGAAAGGACAACTGGAATATGATATCCAGAGCAGAAGAAACGTTAGGCTGGAAGAGGAAAACAATTCAGAACATGCTGAAGGGATGACTTCTGTTCTATAGAAACCTGAACTCTGTCTTTGAGAACGTGAACCCTTCTTCCCTTTGTTCTGCTGTTCCCCAGTTTCTGAGAGACAGCATTATCACAAGATATAATATACCTAAAAATAATCAGGTAACTAAGGGTTACTCAAAAATTCAGCTTCTGCTTAGCAGCTTCAAATTTTGTTGTTCACAGCTGTTTACCAATATGCTCCCTCAGAAGCTCAAGAAAAGCTTTTGCTTTCCTAGAGGTTTCATCTTCATATTATTTCACCATTATTGATTTTTCTTATGTTTCTTATAAAGACAGTCAACAAGACTTTGCTTCATTTACATTCTTATCACCACTTCAAAGTCACTAATTACAGGCTTCGTTTTCAATTTATGTTATACTAACAGATCAGAATTATCTTGTGGTCTTTAGATACCGACTTCTTTCATTTTTATGCAATTAAAATACACAGATGAAGACACACGTATAGATAAACACTACATATTTATGCTGTCATGGTTTAGCCCTGGCTGGCAACTCAGCACCACCCAGCCGCTTGCTCACTCCCCCCACAATGGGACAGAGAAGAGAATCTGAAGGGTAAAAGTGAGAAAGCTCGTGGGTTGAGATAAAGACAGTTTAATAGGGAAAGCAAAGGCCGCGCATGCAAGCAAAGCAAAGCAAGGAATTCATTCACCACTTCCCATAGGCAGGCAGTTGCTTAGCCATCTCCAGGAAAGCAGGGCTCCATCACACTTAACAGTTACTTGGGGAGACAAATGTCATAACTCTGAAAGTCTCCCCCTTCCTTCTTCTTCCCCCAGCTTATATACTAAGCATGATGTCATATGGTATAGAATAGCCCTTTGGCCAGTTGGGGTCAGCTGTCCTGGCTGTGCCCCCTCCCAGCTTCCTGTGCACCCAGAAGAGCTGAAAGCTAAGAAGTCCTTGACTGGTTTCAACAACTAAACCATCAGTGTGTTATCAACGTTCTTCCAGCACTAAATCAAAAACACAGCACTAGGCAAGCCACCATGAAGAAAATTAACTCTAACCCAGCCAAAACCAGGACATATACATATTAACATATATTAAGGAGAAAAAAAAAAAAAAAGATATATATATAGTCATAGACAAAAACAGCCATGCAAATTAGGGACACAGCTTATGATGCATTTTTTCTTTGATTACTTTTTCAATTTGGCTATAAATATGTTTCATCAGAAAGTTTCTGAGTCCCCCTACGTACGCAAGCATTCAAAGCTACTCCAAAAGACCCATTTAATCTAAACAGATATATTTTAAGCAGAGTTAGTAGCATTAGGAATGTAATACTAAATAAAACAGAGCAGATAAAGAAAATGTTATATTTCTGAATATTTTCCAGCTTCATTGGCAGGCTTTTGATTACTTAAAAGCACTACACAATATGAAGCATGTATGCTTAGCTGAGCCCTGCAAAGTAGAAGTTAAAAATCGTAGAATCGTTTAGGTTAGAAAAGACCTTTAAGGTCATCAAGTCCAACCACAAACCTAACACTGCCAAGTCCACCACTAAACCACGTCCCTAAGCACCATGTCCACACATCTTTTAAATACCTCCAGGGATGGGGACTCAACCACTTCCCTGAGCAGCTCGTTCCAACACTCAACAACCCTTTCAGTAAAGCAATCTTTCCTAATACCCAGTCTAAACCTCCCCTGGTGAGACTTGAGGCCATTTCCTCTTGTCCTATCACTTGCTACTTGGCAGAAGAGACTAACAGCCACCTGGCTACAACCTCCTTTCAGGAAGTTCTAGGGAGTAATAAGGTCTCCCCTGAGCCTCCTTTTCTCCAGGCTAAACAACCTCAGTTCCCTCAAGCTGCTCCTCACAAGACTTGTGCTCTAAACCCTTCACCAGCTTCGTTGCCCTTCTTTGGACATGGTCAAGCAATTCAACATCGCTTCCGTAGTGAGAGGCCCAAAACTGAGCAGTGTTTTCAAGGCACAGCCTCATCAGCGCCAAGCACAAAGGGACAATCACTTCCCTAGTCCTGCTAGCCACACTGTTTCTTATACAAGCAAGGATCCCATTGGCCCTCTTGGCCACCTGGGCACACTGCCAGCTCATATTCAGCCGGCTGTCAACCAGTACCCCCCAGATCCCTCTCTGCCAGGCAGCTTTCCAGCCACTCTACCCCAAGAATGCAGCGTTGCATGGATTTGTTGTGACCCAAGTGCAGGATCTGACCCTTAGCCTGGTTGAACCTCATACAGTTGGCCTTGGCCCATCAATCCAGCCTGTCCAAGTCCCTCTCTAGATCCCTCCTCCCCTCAAGCAGTTCAACAGTTCCACCCAACTTGGTGTCACCTGCAAGCTTACTGAGGGCACATTCGATCCCTTTGTCCAGATCACTGATAAAGATATTAAAAAGAACTGGCCTCCTGGGGCCACATGTGACTGGCCACCAAATGAATTGAACTCCATTGACCACAACTCTTTGGGCCCAGCCATCCAGCCAGTTTTTTATGCAGTGAAGAGTACGCCTATCCAGGCCATGGGCAGCTAGTTTCTCAACAAGAATGCTGTAGGAAACAGTATCAGAGGCTTTACTAAAGTCCAGGTAAGACAACATCCATAGCCTTTCCCTTATCCACTAAGCAGGTCACCTTATCACAGAAGGAGATCGGGTTAGTCAAGCAGGATCTGCCTTTCATAAACCCATGCTGACTGGGCCTCATCACCTGGTTGTCTTATACAAGCTGTATGATGGCACTCGAGATGATCTGCTCCATAACCTTCCCTGTCACCAAGGTCAGGCTGACAGGCCTGTAGTTCCCTGCATCCTCCTTCTGGCCCTTCTTGTAAATGGGCATCACATTTGCCACCTCCAGTCAAGTGGAACTTCCCCAGTCATCCAGGATTGCTGATAGATCATGGAAGGTGGTTAGGTGAGCACTTCCACCAGCTCCCTCAGTACCCTTGGGTGGATCCCATCCAGCCCCATAGACATGCATCTAAGTGGTGTAACAGGTCACTAACCATTTCCTCTTGGATTATGGGGGCTTCATTCTTCTCCCCACACCTGTCTTCCAGCTCAGGGGGCTGGGTACCCCGAGAACTATTGATCTTACCATTAAAGAGTGAGGGAAAGAAGACATTAAGTACCTCAGCCTTTTCCTCACCTTTTATCACTGTGTTTTCTCCTGGAATCCAGTAAGGGATGGAGATTCTCTTTAGCTGTCCTTTTGTTGCTAGTTTACAGAAACTTTTTTTATTGCCTTTTACGGCAGTAGCCAGATTTAGTTCTAGTTGGGCTTTGGCCCTTCTAATTTTTTCTAAATTGCATCATGGGCACCTATGTTGATCAGCTTTAACAGTGAGTTTCACCAAATGAATCTGCATTTAGTCAAGGATCCTGCTAATGATCCATTCTACTTTCCCAAAGTTCTCCAGTGCTGAGACAAGCCACAAAAATTACAAGAAGTTCAGTCAGTAAAGTAATCAGACTGGTTCTTCATATACATAAATCTACTGAGTAAGACAAAGCCGTTTTACGTTGGTGCTATTCATGATAGTATTGCACAACATAAGCAGCCTCTAGGGAGCTGCTTCTATTTCAGTGAGCAATTTCATTTTCAGCGTAATTTGTCATATAATTGTGTCTTTAAATTTAGTCAATCCATTCATTTGTTCACATAATTAATTCTGATTTATTTTCAAGCTCTCATATTGCAGTTCTTTCATTTTTTTCATTCTTTGCTTGTAACTTGCTAAAGATTACATTAGATTTTCAGATCATAGAATCATAGAATTGTCTAGGTTGGAAAAGACCTTTAAGATCATCAAGTCCAACCATTAACCTAATACTATGATCCCACCACTAAACCATGTCCCTAAGCACCTCACCATGTCCCTAAGATCCTTTGGAAATTGTCTAATTCTTACACATTGAACATTAGAATTGAAAAAGTTTTGATTTTTTATTTTTTATTTCAACGAAACAAGCTACAATTTTCATTTAAGGCTGTGGTAAGAACAATGTTGTGAAGGAATTCCAGACTGTTATCTGTCATGTAAAAAGCCCAATCTCTTCCATGACTGTGGCTTGTGTGTACATTTTATGAAAAAGACAAGGAAAAATATAAATCCCATATTATGTGACTAACACTGGGTGGTTTAGATTTGTATGCAATAAAGATGCACAAGGCAGAACAGCCTTACATTGAATTTAATGATACTCACATGCTACACTAGCCTGTGTCACTTATAGTTCAGCTGGACTCACATGAACTGCTCTTGCTATCCTTCATTTTAGACTGGTCCTGACAGCAGAATCTTTACCCTAACAGGACTAGAGGGATAACCCTTTGGATGATTTGTTGTAATGTACAGGACTGATTGAAGCTTTGGCCAGGTTTCTGTGGCAAGAACACTATAAACCATAAATAGGGCTATTCATATTTCAGCTTCTCCTCTTTCCTCAATGTGTAGATGGAGCAATGGCTCCATCTTTTATTGTTGTAATAAAACATCCATTTAGTATAGTAATAAATGAAGAAACATAGATTGTCATTCTTCTTCATGCCAGTGACTTTTAGTCTTACAGACTTTAGCTCTTATCAGAGCTCACCAAGTTCTTACTCTCTGCCACAACTCCCTCTCCTTCATTGCCTCCTATCAGGTATTTATACAAATATTTACACAAATTGATAAGATCCCCCAAGCCTTCTCTGTTTCATGCTGAACAGCCCCAGCTCTCTCAGCCTCTCCTTGTATGCCAGATGCTCTAGTTGCTTACACACCTTTATGGCCCTTCAATGGACTTGTTCCCGTTAAGTCCATATCTTTCTTGAGCTGGGGAGCCCGGACTGGACCCAGCACTCCCAGAGCAGTCTGACCAGTGCTGAGCAGAACAGGAAGGATCACCTCCCTCTACCTGCTGGCAACACTCTTCCACATGCAGTATGAGAAGCTGTTGACCACCTTTACCACGAAGGCAGATTGGCTGGCTCATCCTGGTCTCCACCACAATCCCCAGGTTCTTCTCTGAAGAGCTGCTTTCAAGCTGGTCAGCCCTAGTGTGTACTGGTGCCTGGGGCTACTCCTCCCCAGATACAGGACTCAATTTCCCTTTGTTGAATTTCATGAGACTCATCTCTTCCCATTTCTCCAGTCCACCATAGTCCCTCTGAATAGCAGCACAGCCATGTGGTATATCAGCCATTCCTCATAGTTCTGTATCGTCTGCAAACTTCCTGAACCCACATTGTCCCCCATCATCCAGCTCATTAATGAAGATATTAAACAGTACTGGCTCCGTTCTTGATCGCTGGGATACTTCACTAGTGGCTTGCCTCTAATGGGACTTTGTGCCATTGATCACCATCCTCCGGGCCTGGCCATTCAGTCAGCTTTCAATCCACCTCACTGTCGACTCATCTAATCTGTACTTTTTTAGTTTTTCTAAGGATATTATGGGATGTAGCATCAAAGACTTTACCAAAGTTGAGGTAAAAAACATCTGCTGCTCTCTCTTTGTCCACCAAGCTAGTCACCTCATTGTAGACAACTACCAGGGTGGTTAAGCATGATTTCTCATTTGTAAGTCAATGCTGACTACTCCTGAGCACCTGCTTCTCCATCATGTTTAGAAATGGTTTCTAGGATTAGTTGCTTCATTGCCATCCCAGGGACTAAGGTGAGGCTGACCAATCTGTAGTTCCCAGACCTTTCTTCTTGGCCTTCTTGAAGATAAGAGTGACATTTGCTCTCTTCCAGTCTTCAGGGACATCTCCTGAAGTGCTCAACCTTTCAAAGATAACTGAGTGGCCTCACAACATCAGCCATTTCCTCAGCATTTGTGGGTGCAACCCATCAAGCTCCAAGGACTTGTATGTGCCTAGTTTAAGTGCTCCCTAGCTTGGTCCTCCTCCACTGAGGCTCCACACTTTGGCTCTAGTTTCAGGGGCCTGGGGTTCCTGAAGGTTGGTCTTACCAGCAAAGACTCGGGAAAAAGGCATTAAGTACTTTTGCCTTTAGACATGCCCTTTTTCAGCAGCTTCCCAGATGCATTCAGCAGCAGGTTCACATTTTCTTCCTTAGTGTTGCTTTTGTTGTTTACATGCTTGTAAAACCCGTTCTTCTTTCCTTTGACATCCCCTGCCAAATTCAACTCCAGGTGAGCTTGGGCTTTCCCATCTTATTAGCTACGTATGGCATCTAGTACAGAATCTAATATAGAGTTGTTTGGATTCCCTGTTGCTATTAATAGGCAAAAATTGACCAAGAATTTGCAATCAGTGCTCATTATATCCTTAGTATTTCTTGGATCTATAGAGAAAATGAAAATACCCTAGGAGAGAACACCCTGCCTTTTCATTACAGGCCTGTAACAAGAAATGCCTAAGATGAACCTTTGTTGTTGGTTTCCAGAGGAGGTATGGGTGACGTTTTTCATTCAAAAATGTTTGCTCAGGGGATAAGAACAGTTTGAAAGACCACCTCTGGATGTATCTGAATTCTCTAGTTGGGACTGGAAGTTAACTGCCCCAATACAAGTCACCTCAGCCTGAAGAACTGCCGGTTTCTAGAAAGGACCTTCAACTGCATATTAAAACTCTCTGAACTCTATGCTAACCCACTTCTGCTGGTATATGGCACACGTTACAAATTTTTCTTCCTTTCATATTCCAAGTTTTGAACATTGTCAAACTTTATTTGTGCATAAAATTTTATTTTAGGTTTTTGAGAGGATAAGGTTGTTTTGGGTGTTTTTTATTTTCCACCAAGCTTTTCAGGTAACTACAGGCTTACAACTCTCTAGTAGCAAGAGGCTCCTTTGAACAAAGTTAAAAGAACTCAATTGCTGAACATATTTTGTAGTGTACTATGGAAATTCAAATGAAATAAGTATATGAAAAGTCACAGGAAAGAGGAATGCAGGACTGAATAGAATATGAACAATATTTGACTAAAGACATTGCAATCATAATTTCTCTGATAAAGACAGCAAATGTATTTTGCCTGCTATTATAACAGTTTTGAAATTCAGCACTCTTGCTTAGCTTATCTCCTTATACTAACACCATGTGAGAGGAATAGAAATTAGACTTTTGCACCAGGGCTTTTTTGTTGTTTTTTTGGGAGGAGTTTTTGTTTTGTTTTGGGTTTGTTCACGGGTTTTTTTGGTTTAGATTTTAGTGCTACCTGAGAGGACTGTTTATGGAACTGCACCTGATTGTTTCCTGTCAATAAAAATATTCAAAGACAAGGTGGAAAACAATTGATTTCTATGACATTCCAGAAACAGAGGGAAAAAAATTATTTATTCACGCTAAAATACATACTTTCAAAAATTAAATAAACCCAACCTTTTTCTTTCTAAATAATTATTTGATAGAGATAAACCAGAGATGATAACAAAATTATGACTAAATATTTCTAACAGAAAGAAACCAAGAGACTAGTTACAATGACAGAGATAAGGAAACTTTTACATTTACTAAAAATATAGTACAACTATATGTTCACATATGGTGAAATCATTAGAAATAAGAGGGAAATTGTTTCTTTAATGCTCATTTATAGACCAGAAATAAGCAGAATCAGGTCCAACTCTCAGTCTGATATACAATTCCAGTGTATAAGTTCATCAATTGTTATTTGAATAAATATATTTCCTGACCTGATGTCTCAATGCGGGCTCTGTGACTTCACAACTGTTTATCCAGCAAATTACAATAATACTGTAAGTTTTATGGTTTCAAGAGGAAAGCAGTGGCTTGGGAAATAAACAGCTTCAATAATTGCAATAGAAGCAGAAAAGTATCTAAACACATACACTGAATTTAACAGTTTTAAAATGTGTTTTCTCTAACGTTACAATTAAAAATTGAAAAATGGCATCATCAGCGTGTAAGGATCAGTTAATCTACTGTTTTAACTCTTTTGCTCAGTGTTCTTTCCTTAAAAAAAAAAAAGAACACACACAAAAAACCCAAACAAAACCAAAAGAAACAACCCCCCCATGCTTGCTCCATTAAAAGAGCCCTAATATAGAAAACTTAAAAAACCCTACTTCTTCTGAAGTCATGCAAGGAACACCTATACCCATCACTGCTCCCACCCAGAGTCAAGACTGTGTTATCCAAGCACCTACAAATAAAGGAAAGAGGCAGAAAACTTTTTACTTCTCCTATATTTGTTTGGGATTTTTACCTGGGATAACAACTTCATAGTATCAAGTCATGAAGAAAAAAAAATTCTCTTTAGCAATATTTAAGAGTCCTTGTCTGACTCAGATTGCAACAGGATGATTATTACATCCAGTAAATTCCATCTACAGCATTTATTAAGGTGTGATTTCATGCTGGAGGTTAGCTGAATAGAATGTTTCCAAATATGAAAGTCAAAACTAACACTTTGGTAAGTGTTGAAGGTCCTTTCCTTCCTCTGTGAGCTTCCCTTGCCCTGCGCCTCCCTAAATAAGTCTAATGCTTTCATTGTTTATTCTACATTTCGCTTCACTTCCCCTTTTGCTCCTGACACTTTCCTTGCTTCCTCCTACCTTGCTTACTCTAACACATCTCATGCGTTGTTGTGGTTTAACTGGGCAGGCAGCTGAACACCAACATTCAACATTCTTCTCATACTAAAACCAAAACACAGCACTATACCTGCTACTAGGAAGAAAATTAACTCATTAACTAATCCCAGCTGAAACCAGGACATTCATATGTCTTCCTTTGAGGCAGTAATAAAAGCTAGCTACAATACATAAAACAAAGAGGTGTCACGCAAATATATATGTCCCTATAACAAGATAGATAGAAAGTGGGCTCCAATAAGAGCTTAAAATTATATTTGACTAAGTACAGCATACTAGCCAACAAATAAGCAGATGAGAATCACTGCAGTGAGCAAAAGTATCTTGGAATTAAATACAGGAAGTATCAGTGGCAGATGCTAAACCAAACCCCATGTGAAGCGACTGACAAAGTTACTAAAGATGCTTCTCACAGCCACATACTCAAGTTCTGATTTCCCTTTACAGACCTAAGTGCTATGAACCTTAACTGCGTAGACTCATTGCAGCGATATAAATAGTGCTACCATCTCCCTTTTAGAAACACAGAACTAACAACAAGAGTCACAAAAGCAAAACTTAAGAAACAAGACATCATTTAGAAAGAATTCTCAAGTTAAGCAGTCTTATCCTCAGATCCAAGCATAAGCCCATAAATACTCAAAGTCAGGAAGTATGTACAATTTTAACAGCTACATTTCCTGAATGCCTCTGCACTCACAGAATTGCTTCAACTGCACTGGATCACTTAGTGTCTACCTTCATTCAAAGACTCCTCGAGATGAGGAGATGTGCTCACATTTAGAGAATGAGCCCCACACAAGTATAGCAATGTTGCCAACTTTCATTTAGGCTCATTATCACAAGGAAAAAACCAGTAGTGCTGCCCCTTCTATGTAGCATGCTAATGGGTAACAAATTTGCAGGAAACATGGGAAAGACTGATTTACTGGGTTTTTGCCAGGTTTCAGTCCAGCAGAATGGCTCATATCCAGGCTATAGGATATATCATACAAAAAGCTATCAAGTATTGTTGAATTTTATATTCTACAAAATAGCATAGTTTTATTTATCCATTAACAGACTAATACAGAACAAGCAAAACCTAGCAAAATATTTACCCTAATGAAGATCTGTCTTCTAAACACTACTCTAAGGACTATGTGGTAAGCAATATAAAATATTTGGTAAAATAACTGGACTTGAGGATGTGGTGGAATTTATACCTACACTGTATTTCTCTAAGCTTCCATAATAATTAGAAAAAATTCTAAGAAAAAAAACGTACGATTGTAGATAGCAAGCAGTACCAGTTGTCTACTTTCAAAATCTTTTCTGAAAATACTTTCATGCAAAGACTGTACCAAATAAAAATTCAGTTTAAAATTCTATTACCAATTACTTGCATACAATTTTACTTCCAGACGTTCACAACTCAGCGAAGCCTCTTTATGCCTAGGCTGGCTCAGTGAGCTGAAGAATTATTTTCTTTGATACCAGATTCTGACAAAGAGCTATTCTCATAAAAGGTAGCAATATACACACAGACGACCTCCCCCCTTTTACAGCCACTCCACATCTTCCACATAAGGTTTTGCTAAACAGCACTGACCTTTTTCCAATTTATTATTATTATTGGTGTATAACATGACATACAGATTTCAAAAGTAGAGACAGTCTTTCATATTTCCCTTCTGCTCCCCTAGCTTTTCTCCTCTCCAGCATATGCACAACTTATAATTTGATGTCTTCAGTCATTTAACAGTGGAACTTCTTTCGTATCAATCCAGAACACATAACCAGGTCATGTTCCATACTGAACTTCAGAATGAAAGTGATAGCAACAAGTGTTTCTTCCAGCATCAATATATAGGGCTTGCATATTCCCTTTCCCTCCAAAACCTCCTTCTGCACTCCCCCTTTATGCTTACATTAAAATAAATGATAAAGAATTCCCTTCTTCCCAAAAGGCTTTCACTGCAATGACTTCTTAATGAACTGATTGTCAAATTATGGCTTGAGAATCACAGTTTTTTAGATCTATTCCTCTCTTTCTTCTGCGTATAAGATACAGCTCCCCACAGCATTGTGGGGAGGATTCCAAAACTCTAAAAAAGTCTCATAATTCTTTTGTTACAAAAATGTGGAAAAAAGTAAACTACTACTGAACAACACAAAGCAGTATGACTACTAGTTAAACTTTTATTTGGTGTAGAACACTTGAAGAAATGTAGTCATCATTAAAAAAGCCACAAAACAAAGCAGGAGAACAGATTTATCCAAGACTGCACTAAAATGTATACAAAATATGAGATTATATTTATGATTTTATCCTCCCCGTACACTCCAGATGTCTGTTTTATAATTGTAACCCACATGTCAAAAGTGGCATAAGAAAAAGACAGAAAACGCTTGTTGTACAAAGGCAATAGTGTATCTCAGTGAAAAGATTCTGTGAGTATTATATGCAGATCATGGCTTTGAAACATATACCAACCCAGTTCCTTATGGTAGAGTCTAGATGTTCATGCACGGAAACATTACCAGACCTTTCTTGAAATTTTCATCCAGGCTCAATGAGCTCTAGGTAAAGCAGGTTTTCAGCTCTTGCTTTTTCTGTGCTGTGCTGCTTAGTGCTTTTTAAGCTACTGAGGAAACTGTAGAGGGTATTTTCAGAGTTGTGAAATGGAACAGAAAAAAAAGATAAGATTTCCCTTGGAACTCAATATAGGATTAAGGTCTCAGAGAAAAGCAGATCATCCAGAAAATGATATGGGGGTCTCATTCAGCTATAACAGGAAATACTCCTTGTAATCTAAAGAATGTGGTCAGGACAAGAAAAAAATAATTATGTCAGTGATTTCTATGTTAAGTCAGTTTTGCTAAACAGCTTCACTTTTCTGAGCCACCTTTATTTTCTGGGTTCAGACACTTGAATATACTCGCAACCTGGGTCTACAGAATAACATTTGGCTGGATAGGTGGTGCTGCTTTTAGGGTTTCAACTTATGGAATCACAGGATCTTCTTCAAGGAGGAAGGACTGCCAGAGAGAGATGGAAGCTACATATTGGAAAGAAGCAAGAGCATCTTTGCCAGCAAGCTTGCTAATAGCGATGAAGTTTTTTATCTAGCTTCATCAGGGGATGCAGACCAAAGCCTGCAGGTAAATCAACATATGGAGGTAAGGGTATACGTGGCAATGAAAGTGGTTGCCCATGAAAACACAGGTTAGTCTCAAGTGCTGGTTGGAAGTGCCCGTCTGAAGCACCTGTACACTCGTAAGGGAATGAAAGTGGCTGCCCATGAAAACACAGGTTAGTCTCAAGTGCCGGTTGGAAGTGCCCGTCTGAAGCACCTGTACACTAATTTGCACAACCTATAAAACAAACAGGAGAAACTGGAAGTAGTTGCAGAGCTATGCCCTCACTAAAGTTACAAATCATACTGTGGGACAGCCCACACAACTGTAAAGACATGATGGATGGAGAAATGCTCTTTAGAAAAGACAGACAGGAAGAAAAAGGAGAGGGCTGCACTCTGCGTGGAGATGGGGGTGGAGGGAAACAGCTGAAAAAAATTTAAAAACATACAGGACCCTGCTATAGGGGAGGTGGTAGGTCCAAGGAGCCCTACTGTGCCAGGATCAGAAGAAAGGACCAACAAAGTAGACACCATGGTGGGTACATGCTTCAAACAATCTGATTAAGAGGAGTAGGTGGGCAAAGCCTTCCTTAGACAACAGGAAGAAACCTCACAATTGTAGATCCTAGGGGATTTTGATCACTGACATCTCCTGGGAGTGCAGTGTGACAGGCCCCAGACAATCAAAGAGGTTTCTGGAGACTGTTGAGGATCATGGTTTATGGAGGTGCTGTGTGGGACAGCTAGAAGAGACAGTCTGTTGGACCAATTACTCATAAATAAGAACTGGTTGTAGATGTGGAAGTCATTGAAGACTT
Source organism: Egretta garzetta (assembly GCF_000687185.1). Classification (NCBI taxonomy): domain Eukaryota; kingdom Metazoa; phylum Chordata; class Aves; order Pelecaniformes; family Ardeidae; genus Egretta; species Egretta garzetta. The sequence goes on from NW_009260793.1 coordinate 2,421,527, forward strand.
GACAGCCATAAGATGGATGAGTTTAAATCCTGAGGGAAGCGAGCAAGGTAAACATAGAAACACAGCCCAGGACTTCAGAAGGGAAAACTTCAGCTTGGTTAGAAAACTCATAAGCAGGATCCAAACAGAGACCACTCTGAAGAGCGAAGGAACACAGAGGAGCCGATTACTTTTCAAGGATATCCTCATCAAAGCAGAAGAATATACAAGAAAATGAGCAGGTATGACAAGTCAGCTGGCCTGAACTCCTGACCAAACTTAAAACAAAAGGAAGCATTTACAAAGTGGAAGCAGAGACAGACTGAGGAGAAATACCAGAGCATTGCCTGGGCATCTTGAATATGTATTAAGAGAGTCAAAACTTGCTGCAGTTGAAATTGGCAAGGAAAGGAAAAAGCAACAAGATGAACTTCAGCAGAAAAACACAAGGAAACCGTGGACTTTCTGAAGAATGGGACAAATGAGGTGGAAAACTATGAGATGCCTTCTTTGCCTCAAACTTTACTGGCAAATGTCAAGTCTTGTACATCCCTGTGTGCCCTATAGTAGAGTCTTGGGGAGAGAATTACTGTCCTCAGCAGAGAAAGATCATCTTAGAGACTGCTTACCCAAGTTGGACACAGATAAATTCTTGGGACTGGATGCACGAGGGACTTTCCAGAGCACTGAGGAAGGAAGCCCATGTTATAGCAAGGCTGCACTCTTCCATCCTTAAAAAGTTGTCATAACTGCAGGAGCTGCCCAATGACTGAAGAAAGGTGAACATCATGCCCGACTTCAGAAGAGGCATAAGGAATGATTTTAGGAGCTTTGGGCTTCTTGGGCTCCCCTCAGTTTCATTGGAAAATTAAGGAATAATACTCATGAAAACTATTTCCAGAAACACAAATCCATACTGGCTTGTATCAAGGTGAACTGTGTTTGACCAAGGTAATTGTCTTCCACAGTAAAATTACTAGCTTTGCAGAGGAAAAAGAAAGCAGTGACATCATTTGCCTTGACTTTAACAAGGTTTTCAACATGGACTGTCATAGCATATTTTGAAGTTATCCCTGTTTTAAGCACGAGGTTGGACTAGTGACCTCCAGAGGCCTCTTCCTACTTTGATCTTTTTATAAATCTACAGTGTGAAACAAAAGTAAATTTACATTTTTTTGCAGATGTAAATTAAAACTACATGATACCATGTGTATTTACATACTTCAGCTGTTACTTAAATACAAAAGGGAAATCTTAACTGTACTTCCAAGATTCCTTATGGAAGCACATTTTATAATCAGCCTCATAGCATTTTATTCTACCTATGAGTCAAGATGACTTTATCCTATAATTTTAGCAGGTGCTAAATACTGACTGCATATTCTGGAACCTATTATCATCACATACTGAGAACAAATACAGTGATCATGATATAAGTGCTACTTAGGCATTTTTAGTACATCAGCTTCTCTCTTTACACGGGTCATGACAATAACTATGATGGTAACAAAGACATGGAAAAGAAAAATAATTTTACATTTTATAGGTTGACTAGAGATTATTTTGCATTGTTTAGCAGTAATTGTAACAAAGCTTATTATATTTAGTGTAGTAGCAGCTTTTCAACTCCTCATAGTGGACTGACAAGTGTAAAAAGTCATGTAAACACAACAAATCAACAAATATTTCCACCATAGCTTTAAGAAACACTTGAAAATTCTTCTTATTAAAGTGTGCAACTACAGAAAACAAGGTTGCTGCTACAAAAATCTGTGAAAGCGCAGCATAATAATATAATAATATGCACAGTTAACTACATAGATCATTACTTAAATTTCCGTTACCAATTAATGTTTCAAGGTTGTCTGACCAATATGTGCAATCTTGAAACATGTGCAAGAAGACTTTTCAACTCTTTTTATAACTAAATGCCAAAAGATATCTCTGAATTGGAGGAAATATTTCATTTTTTCAGTCTTGAATATATATATTAAAATGTTGGCCCTGCCCTGACACACATGTACCCTACACCCCCTGCACTCAGTCAGCCACAGGCCCCTACAGTGCCCTCACATATGAAAAGACAGATGTCAATGATTTATGTATCAAAGTCTTAAAAGTAGAACACCACTACCAAATAAATGGAAAAGTTTGGCATCATACTTCTATGCCAGACCAACTATAACAAAGAATACTGATCAGAAATACTACTTGTCTAACACATCATAGCAAAAAAACAAGACGGGAAAGATTTCACATAGTAGCCCTATAAGCTGTCAAAACTGTACCTCATGTTTTGATTTCGAGGAACAAGATTACCTTGATTTGATTCATTTTAAAAAAAAACTGTTCAAAGAAACCAGAGACTGTCTTTAAAGCTTGAAAATTCATGAGAAGGTTTTATACAGATCATTTGTAAAAGCACTGTGAGAGATTCAGAGAAATGCACACACATGCTTCAGAAACCCAGTATTATGAAGGCATGTGACGCCTATCCTCAACTAGCCATCTCAAATCCTTAAAACTTGTGCAAATTTATTATCTCCACTGCCACCACAAATGAATCACTAACAAAAATACTTTGTTTCCATAGAGTTGAACACCCAAGAAAAAAATTTATAAAATGTAATAAATTTATGAAAAAGTATATTGAAGTATACCAACATTTATCATAAACTCAACTGTAAGCGATACACTGAAGCACCTTATAATTGATCTGTAAAAAAACACGTAATAATACAAAAGGAGTCCTCCTTCTCTAAAGCTTATAACAAAGGATTACTACTAAAGCTTGCTTGTTTGTTCCCAAAATATTTTAAGTGTCTTAACAATCCACCTGGTGGGATCCAGAAATAGACAGAGCTGCCATCTATTGTATTGCTCATTTAATATGTGCTTTCTTAATTTAGATTTCTGCATATAACTTCATCATCAGAGTATTAGCCCGTCACATATTTCAATATTTACCTTTTCTAACCCACTCCTTGCCTCAGTCATGGAAGAACTCTTATAATTCATAGAAAATGATTGTGGCAGAAAGGTGCTTTATATATTGCTACTTGTTCCTAGTGCCTCACTAGTCCATTCCTTGTTTCCAGCTAAGGAAGTGCTAGGATAATTGAATTTATTGTAGCACACAGCCTCCAAAAAGATGAGTTTTCCACTGAGACGATTTTGCTTTACTCAAGATTTCCCCTCCCAGTCTTACCTGCAATTCTGAAATTTTATATTCACTTCTGAATCTAAACAACATTTTATTCCTCTCCCAAATTCAAGACATGAATTCTAAGCTGACATTTTATACAAGGTGTTTCAACCTAAGGTATTACAGAGTTTCAATATTCCTTTTCTGTCTTTTACGTTTTTAAAGTAAAGAATAAAGAGCTTTTGGGTCAGTCTGTTTGAGATTTCCATTTGAAATGAGAGGTAGAGCCAAGGGGAATTATCAGAGAATTCTTCTCACTAGCAATACCCCAAAACCTCACTAAGAGATTATTCTTCAACTTCTCTCAAAGATCTGTAGCAGTTGCAAGCACACACTGCTCAGCATGATACAGCTATTTCAGCTTTCAGAAAGAAACAACACACCCTCGGTAATGAAAAAACAGCGAACATTATGAGGAAACATTTAATACAAAAGTAAGTGCCCAGTTGAGCGTAGAAGAGCTTATGCAAATCACCATATGTCAGGTAAAGCTAAGTGAACTTCAGCTAATAATATTTCATTGTACTCCACTTATCTAGCTCATAAAATCAACAAGCCCATCTGATCTTGATATCATAAGTCATGGGACACAAAATGAACTGCAGATTTCAAAGGTCTTGGTAGGTGAGATTATAACCAGAATCAATGCAAACTAGCATCCTTAATGTTTCATTAGTCTTTTCAATTTCCTGTAACATACTTGTTACCACAGTATCAATTACCTTAGTTGCAAAGTTCACAAATTGCATAATATCATAACATAGTATTTTAGATAATATATAATGCAGTTAAATTTACAGAAACCATTATCATGTTTATTAATACAAATAAATCAATGTAAAATGCTACTTCAATCAAGTGAGCGATTAAAAATGTCTAACTGTGATTTGTAGCACAAACTCAACATCCAGCAATACATGCTTGACAAGAGAAAACAACAGACTGAAAAAAACAAAAAAAAACCCCAGAACAGAAATTCCCTAGTTTGGTCTAATATGTCCTTCATGGCAATTAGATCAGGCAATTAGAATAGAAAGGGTCTGTGAAGCTCTCCTTACTGACCGTATTCACATAATACTGTCAATGGTGAGGGCAAAACCTCAGATAGCAAGATCTCACAAGTCACAGCTTTAAATACAATTATTGACACTCAAAAGAACAAGCAAGTCAACCAAAACACATTTCTCTTCTAGCATCATCAGACATTGAGCACATGGAGTCAGGCAATATCCCAATGAACAGATGTAAGAAAAGTAGCCGCTGTCCATTAGCATGGAAATATTCAGGTGTTTTCTTAGTACAAACTTGTTTTTCACAGAAAAACCATCAGAGATATCTTGTTTCAGGCACACTTCCATTATGCTTGATAACAGTAATCCAACTGAAGATTAAACCAAAATAAACTTATATAGTATTTTAGCTTTTTTCTGTTGTCCCTTTGTCACCTGACCAAGTTAGTAAAATACCACTGTAACTCACATAGTCTGCTATTAAAAAGCTTTTATTACTTCTTATCGGTTCACAATGGGCTCTGTGAGGTATGATTGAAAGCAAAAGATACAATAGGACTGTGTAGCAAACCAGCACACTAAAAAACCAAGTATAGAGGGCATACTGTAATAGAATTCTATTTCTTTCCTTTGTTTATCCTGCTCTAAAATGAATTAATTCACATGATTCAGTCCCTGCATAAGATGACATGTTTGTTTCAGGGACCGCTCAGACTAAAACTGAGGCTTAACCTGTAGGGTATTATCAACCTTGACATAGGTTGGGAGGGAGAAAGATTATTCCCTTTATAATTAATTTTACTTTAATCTTGCAAGAATTAGAGCCTTCAGCCTCAACGCCATATAGCCTGACTAGCAGTCTACACTAAACCTCATCTCTCTAGCTTGTCTGCATTCCAAAACAAAACAAAAAAACAAAACAAAAACACCCCAAACCAACCAACCCAGTCAGAAGGCCCTGAAAAAGAAGCTTCAGAAACCCCTACACTTCAGACAATGCTGTGCTACCTGGCCTGCACGGTGCAAACTGAACCGTTATGATTCTGAAACACGTGAACTGAACAGGACCACCTATTCCTGGGTCAGTCATAAATTGATGACTTGGTCTACACAAAGGAATAGACTCAATTTCTGGATTAAATTCTCAGTATAACACAGGGCTGTCCAGAGAAAGAACAATTCACGTCACACTACTACTTTTCCTAAAGCACAAACAAATCACAAAGAAAAAGGTACAAGTTTTGTCTCAAGCAACCTTGCTCACACTGTACCAGGCAGCACAGCAGAGAAGACAAGGGAGCGTGCTGCATCAGGAGGGCTGCCTGATGTAGCACGTGGAGAGCAAAGACCGCATTCCTTAGGCTGACTCTGGTCCTCAGGCTATAAATACATATACTTCAGGGTAGGCTATTACCACTTTCACACATAGGTTACAGGAAAAATTGCCTTTATGTAGGAAAACAGAGAATGTACCCTCTTAAAACTACAGCTGTTATGTCTATTTCAGATAACCAAAGTTTGAAAAGTGATAATGTCCTGCTCTTCACTCTTTTAATGAGCTGTAAAAAAATTGGCATCATATCAGTGTTTTATTAACAGCATTGAAAGATATACACTGTGAATGTTAGAACTCAGGCTGATATAATTTAAAGATTGTGTGTTTTCTACAAAGACATGTGTAAAAACGTACCTTTATATTTTAACATGATTTGACATAAATCTTACAGAGAAAAGTAGTGAAACCGACAGCTAAGTCAGTCTTTGAACAAATCCTGACACACTCACTGTCTGAAGGTTTTTTAAAAAAAATTACCTCCCAGTTACACTGCAGACAATAGGGGCTTGAAATCAGGAAAGCTTTAAATCATTTTAGCATAGTCTATGCATGCACAACATGAGATATACTCAAATATTCTATTTTCTGCTCTCAGAAATCACTGTGGTTTTGACAGATGTTTCTGTTTTTAAATATCTCTAATAACGAAGACTTCATGCTTCTCCTATACAGTCTATTTCAGAAGTATTTTTGCCATTATAAGATTTTTAATTATATGTAATCCAAGTCTTCCTTGCTATAAAGTCAGAAAGGACTTAATTCTGGTCCTACTTGTCCTGAATCTGAACAACTGGTTACTCTCCCCCTTGTCAGGAACTTAGGATATCAAGTTAAGATTCTCATTTATTCCATCTTCTCTTCTTTTGACTTTAAACCCATACTTATTCAAAGGTTCTGTCATGTCACGTGTATTTTTTTTTTTAAACCAATCAGATACATTGCTCTTTTGGGAAACTCTTCATGTTTTTCTCAAAGTATAATGACCGAAACATTACAAAAGCATTCAGTCACAAGTGGTGTTCCCCAGGGCTCAGTGTTGGGGCCAGTTCTGTTTTAACATCTTTATCAACGACCCGGACAAGGGAATTGAGTGTAACCCCAGCAAGTTTGCACAAGACACTAAGCTGGGTGGAAGTATTGATCTGCTGGAGGGTAGGAAGGCTCTAGAGAAGGACCTGGACAGACTGGATCAATGACCCAAGGCCAGCTGTATGAGGTTCAACAAGGCCAACTGCCAGATCCTGCACTTGGGTCTCAACAACCCCATGCAATGCTACAGGCCTAGGGAAGAGTGGCTGGAAAACTGTTTGGCAGAGAGGAATCTGGGGGTGTTGGTTGACAGCTGACTGGTTGACAGCAGTGTGCCCAGGTGGCCAAGAGGGTCAACAGCATCCCGGCTTGTATTAGGCATACTGTGGCCAGCAGGATCAGGGAAGCCATCCTTCACCTGAGCTCAGCATTGGTGAGGCCGCACCTCAAATACTGTGTTCAGCTTTAGGTCCCTCACTACAAGAAGGACTTTGAGGCACTGGAGCATGTACAGAGAAGGGCAATGAAGCTGGTGAGGGGTCTGGAGCACAAGTCTGATGAGGAGCAGCTGAGGGAACTGGGGCTGTTTAGCCTGGAGAAGAGAAGGCTGAGGGTAGACCTCATTGCTCTCTACAGCTACCTGAAAGGAGACCATAGTGAGGTGGGTGTTGGTCTCTTCTGCCAAGTAACAAGCAATAGGACAAGAGGAAATGGCCTCAAGTTGCACCAGGGGAGGTTTATATTAGATATTTGGAAAAAGTTCTTCACTGAAAGGGTTATCAGGCACTGGAACAGGCTGCCCAGGGAAGTGGTTGAGTCACCATTCCTGGAGGTATCTAAAAGACGGGTAGATGAAGTGCTTAGGGACATGGTTTAGTGGTGGACAGGTACAGTTAGACTCGATCTTAAAGGTCTTTTGCAATCAAATGATTCTATGATTTTTCTAAGTTTCACCACACCTTTTGGTGATTACTTCTCCATTTCTCAATGTTATTTTGTATGCTGAGTCTAGCCTCTAAACACTTAATTCTCATCAGTTTTGTAGATGGCAAATTTATCTACAAAATTGATAAGCAATATACATTTCTATTCCATCACCCACCAGGTTAATGACAATACTGAAAAAAAACACGTCTAGGACCATAGCAAAATCCTTATGACACACTTTCACTCTGAATGTAAGCCATTTTGTCATTATGCAGAAGAGTTTTGCAAACAGCTTTGTGCTTTCTCTTTGTTGATACATCTAGATCAAATGCAGATTAAAATACCATGCAAAACAGTACCCAAATTCTTACTTAATTGGGATTTGTGACACCTACTTTTTCTCTGCTATCCATAAGAATATATGATTAGGGAGCTTTGACATAATTTATTCATTATCTATACATTTCTACCATACAATTTTTTAGCTCTCATTTCTCATTTTTAGAACTGAAAATGCAACGTTAGGTCACTCATCAGCATGCTAGAAGAATTACGTGTTAATATTACAACTATGTAACAGGTCACATTGATTACATGTATATTTTTTACAACAGCAGTCTTAACATATAAAAATTTCTGGGGTGGTCAGGCAAATGATGGATATAATAAAGGAACTGAGGATGTTTTGGTTTATGTCATTAATGAATTTAGATTGCCTAGATTTTGACAGGGTCATTTTGAAACAAATTCAATAGGCCTATGTTGCCACTAAATAAGTGATTTTTTTTGAGATATGAGTGGCACCTTGATGTCCCAAGATGGACAGCCAAAAAAAAGCAACACTAATTACTTACAAGTAACTTGTCCATAACACTTAACTCAAATTCGCACTGGTGGGTTTTTTTTGTCTTTTAAGCAAAATATACTTGATATAAAAAAGAATAACATTTTGAATCATTCCATTATATGATTAAATATTTCAGTCTAAAAAAGTCTGAAATTGTTCAAGGCAACTCAATCACACTTTGGCTGGATTTTCATATTCAGATGCCTTATTTTGTTCTTTACTTCAGCTAAGCCTCAGATTTACATCAGATAAATACAATTCCCCCAGTTGTGAAAGTAAAAAATCCTACACTGTTGCCACTGATTTTTAATCAATATTGATCAAAATTCCTTGATTTTAGGAATGAATCATGTATAGTATATTAGTTATATACTCCATGTGCTTAATTTCCCTATATAGTGAAAGATTTTTTGATAGATTGTACTTCATATTAGAGGTGACAGATATGCCTGATCTTGTACAACAAGCACTTATATTTTACAGCATTTTGTACACATCTGAAGTTTGACTGAAATTTTTACAGCACTTTGTATGTACACAGTGCACTGTAATAATCCTAATTTCTGTAACATCCCATCTTAGAAATTAATATTTAAGTAATTATTAAAAGAATGTAATGTGTTATAATTGAAAACCTCAACTCCATTCCTTTCAAAGCTCACATTTATGCGAGTAATACCACTAAGCACCGAGAGATCAGTGCCAGGCTTCCCAATGCAAATAAAGGTTTATAGAACCTACCTCTTTAGAGGCTCCCATATGCTTACTACTGATGTCCATATCAGATAAATAAATGCAGCCTTGGCATCCATTACCAAACATACTCCCTGGGTAAGAAGTAGTTTGCAGCAAACAAATTCTGGAAACACCTTTCAACACCTTGATTGACTGCCATATACCCAAAATAATAAGATATCCATATAAATAACAAAATATCCATATTACTCTTGTAAGCCCTACAGAGGTTGTATGGAAAATACAGAACTCTCAGTTGCCCTTCCTGGACACATAGGTTCTGAACCTACAAGCTGACAGCACAAAAGAGTAGGAGGAAATACTTAAACTGATCTTGGTTGACTTCCATGACTTAGTATCAATTCCGTGTTCAGAGCATACGCAACCAACATAGCAAAGCAATTTTACCAGACACATTATTCCTTTGCCACCTGGCAAGCAAGGACAACATTTCAATAAGGATCAGAGAATTTTAATAAATGACAGTGTCCTTGGACAAACAAAAATTGTATGAAACGAACATTGAACTCCTACTTCATTCTTGATAGCATTCAACTAAGTATGGGATTAAGACTGGGAAGAACCTGTGCTGATTTTGACTCCACCAAGCACTGAGTAAAGCAAGTGCTTCATGTTGCAAACAGATGAAAATTTTTCTTAGTGAATTCTACCAACTCTGAACACCTTCTCAAGATAGCGAGCTTGATATTTTGGCTCTTATGGCTATATAGATCTCATATTTTGATCCTGTAAATCTCACTGTTCTTTCACACTCCCCTGTTTCTGAAGGCATGCCTGCTGCAGCGAGTAGAATGCCAGCAGATGCCTATGTAATACACTATGGTACCATATAAGGACACTCAGTAAGAAGTTGAAGACAAATTGTTACGACAGCCCAGCATTACACCATTGCTAATCAGTCTTTTTCATCAAAACTAATTAGTTTTGGCATGGTGTTTTACTGGTTAGATAGTAATATAAATTTGTTTTCAAGTGCAGTAGCACATGACTCTCCAGTAACATAAAGCACTTTCTGAAATAGTTGAGCCTTAGAAAGATTTTCATTTTCTAGTCCTACTTTTACCCAAATCAATAGATTTGGTTTTTTCTTGCTAGAATCTACTCATTCATCCTGGACTTTAAATAAACCAAAACTTTTCAAACATAGTCAAAACACCAAGATTCAGTAATAACGTGAATACTTTAATGAAATTCTTCATTGCTAAAAAAACCCCCAAGACCAAAAAACAAACCAGAAAACCCCACAACCCTTTTTTGTAACTGAAAAAAATCTAACAGCTCCAGAACTTTCTATTTTCCTTGCAAATATTTACAAGCAATTTCTTTAAGCAGCTATGACATTGCAACAACAATTTCCCATTTTCTATTATTTGGTTGAGGTGAATAAAAATACCACATACATTTAACTTAACTCTTTCATTTCAACTATGTGAAGCAAATTTGGAATTTCCTTAAGAATTTTATTATCTTGGATTATTTTTAGACTCCATTTTTGGAAGTCATAAATCAATCAGGTATAGTCTTTGAAACTTGAGTATTTGTTCAATCAGCTCCTTAAAAAGGGTAAAAACTGACCCATGCTCAGAAAATTAATGTATTTTTAAATTAGCTCAAGTTGGCACTAAAATCTAAGAAACCCAAATCAATAACTAGTTTTGAACAGTGCATGTGTTTGTGCATGAGAAGTTTACAAAAATCTCAGTCTCAGCTATGCAGTTGTAACCAGCACCTGAACATACTGCTTTCTTAAAATAGCGTGTTCTATGTCCATTATACATAGTATATTTATAGAAGGCTTTATTAAAAAGAAATTTACATTAGGCCAAATTAATACTCCTAAATAAAACCAGGTTTTGCCAGTTCACTAAATAGCCAACTGTTTCCTTCACTGCTTTGCTTTAATGGTTTTCATGAATCATGGACCCTTAACCAGTGATCCATTCCAGGATTCATGAATCCAGTACAATGTGTTTTATGAGGATGAAAAACTGTTCACGTAGCTCACATTTATGGCACGCGAGAAAAAAAAGAATATTGATGGGAAAGAAATCCTCTTCAAGTTTACATGAAATCATACAAAGAAAAGTCCATGTACAAATAGTATCCAAGCCCAATATTTCATTTCATAGCAACTGCATCAATCTTGCCTAGCATGTTAGATGTATAAGCAAATTCTGTCTCCCTGCATCATCTATTTTATTCGTTAGATATCTAGCATAATCAATATCCCAATGGAATATTAGAAATTAAATGAACTTTCATGTATTTAAAGTAGGAAAAAAAGGCAGAGAAAGAAAAATCAACACAGAAAAGCAACCCAGGAAGACATTTCCAGTACAATCTTCATGAGATAATCAGAGGGTACAGCTATCCTGAAGAGATGACAAAGTCTTGCCTAAGGCCTGTAAAATTTTACAGCATTGTTTATAAACTGCTATCAAATGGTCTGGCCTAAAGCAGTTGACAGACCAATATTCTTGCAATTGTGATCTCTGTCAGTCCTCAGGAAGCCCTCTCTAGAAAAGACTCTGTAAATGACTGAAAATAAAGATTATAACACAACCGCTGTCTGGGTCTGCAGACAATCCACAGGTCTGAATCATCCAGAAGCCTCAAACTGCACACGTATCTTCCATTTTTTTTTTTAAATTTTAAAGATTTAAAATTGGAAGACAGAAATATGGCAATCATGATGTGGGCCAACTCTATCTTTCACTTAAACATGCTGTATGGTAGTTGTATTCTGTATGATAGCAATGATTACACACCTAAAGAACATACAGGGTGAAAATATATTTTGAAGGACATCTCTTTCTGGACCATCACTCTTCAACATTAGAGCATTTCTATTCAGAGACTTATTAATTTTAAAGCTGATTACTAAATGCTAAGATATTTTGTGGATTGATTTTTTAGCAGTAAATAGAGCACTAGAAAAGCAGCGTCTCCCAACTCAAAACAGAAGAGCTGTTTCAGCACCACAGTCCTTTTCAGGATTGTGGTCTTTTCTTCCACTTATCCAATATCATTAGAAAAGTTTTGTCAAATTACAAATGGACAGGCAATGAAGTAAATAAGAATGAAACAAGTACAGCATTAATGCAACAGAACATATTAAACTGACAACTAAAAAAGGGGGAAAGAAAATTCCCACTAAATTAATCATGCAAACTACCAACTCTCAGAGCTGTATTCAAACATACCTATTTTGTCATGGACGCCTACTTTTGCTTTTTAAAAACCTGATAGATACAAAATCCCATAATTTTCAAAAGCTCAACTACTCTGAGGTGTTAAAGCCAGATATTCAAAGCAGTGAACCGTATCAAAATACCATTGAAGACTATGAAACTAGACCACAGATTAATTTGCTTTATAGTGCTGATCTATGCAATGGATTCAATTTTAGAGGTTTTAAAGTTTTTTTTCTTTTCTTAAACAAGGTAATTGAAATAAGGTTTTTCATAACTGTTTTCATTTAGTACACTTGCTTTCAGAATAGCCTTGGTTTCTTGAAAGTTATTACTCCTGGATCCCAAAGTAATAATGCTTAGAAAGCCCTTTCCAATTCCATCATTAAAAAATAGATGATTCAAATCTTTCAGTTCCAGTGCAGACTTCAGGAGGATCAGAAGTAATGCAAAGGTCTTTGAGCAGATATATACTCAAACAGTAAGAATAGTGGGATAGACTTGTGAATAAATAATTAGTTTTCTAAATTAACTTAATATTGCATACAAAATGACAAATATGACCAAAATACGTCAGAGCCTGGAAATAACTGACAGAATAAATATTTGGAATCAAGGGAATGAAAGAGACAACTCCAAAGACGACAGGTTTACTGAAGGCTTTCTACCACCTTTGCATATACTCTGTATAGTTTTGTCTAGACTGTTATTGCGTGAGATCTTGTGAGAAATCTTACTAACTGTATGGCAGATGATATCTACTATTTTACTACAGCCACAAGTCCAATTATCCTGTTGCAAAATGATACAGTCTGTTCCTCACAAATTCATATTTAATGTTACTCTTTTATGCTGCCTAGATTACAAATAGTTTATTTTTCCCAGGAATGAATGTTAAGATGATTAATTTATAATTCTCAGTCTCCTCTTTTTACATCCTGTACTTACTATTTTTATTACTCAAATTTCTGGTACTTCATCCATCTTGTTCATGTTCGATGAAACATCTCCAAGATACATCTGAGATAATATGTCTCAAAGATTCAGTTGGCTCTGTAAGCAACCTGGGATAACTTTCATCATGTTCTAAAAACATGAAAATGAATAACAACCAAGTGATCTACATAATCTGATATCTCAGAACACTGTCACTGGTACTAACTGATGTCCACCTAATCACAAATAAAGAAAAAGACTAAATGAAATAACAAAAACACTGATCAGTAAAAACTGATGACAGGTTTTCTTCCCCCCGCCACTTTCTTCTTACTATTACAAACATTTATTCAAAGAAATACAAATTCTTCTCACTCCTTAGGATTTACATTCTTTAGGATTTTATCAATTACCTGAGTTCACTGAAATTTGCTTCCAGGAAGTACATAATTTTAATTTTGTTGTTTTCCTTCTCCTGAACTCTACTGCTTTATAAATGGCCTCACTCTCTATTTTCATGTTCTCCTCCAGTTCCTCTCCATTAGTTTGGACCAAATCTACAAGAACCTTACACCCTTTTGCTTTCTTTGTAGTACATATTGAAAGCAAGTCATCATCGTCACTGATGCAGTACAGGACTCTGCTGAACAGTATTTTCCTGTATTCCTTTCCCCAATAGAAATGCCTAGGATTTGGAGTTGCGTATCATAATTTAAAAAAAAAAAAAAAAAAAAAAAGACAAAGTCTTGTTTCACTTATTTTCTTCATTTGCTGCACAATGAAAGGAACTCCTCATAATGTTGCCCACATTCTTTTCCCTTTAAATATTTTCAGTCCCTCTACACTGGCATTCTGAATGTTTTGAATACATTGGTGGATAGTTAGAACTTATTTACAAATACACTGGCAAAATTTCCAAAGCAGACAGATAAATTCAGGCTTAGAGTGCTCATTTAGCAAACCGAATAGTGCTTATTTAGCGAACTGAATAGGTTGTATGGTTTTTCATTCTAAGGTTGTTCTTTAATCACAATGAGTAGTTGAGTCAAATATTCAACATACTTGAAAAAGTAGCTGAAGTCAAGCAGGACAAAAGCTTGGTCAGAACTCCATCATCTTACAATAGGAAAAGTAAGTGGCTTTTTCCTGTTGTGTCTACTAAGCAAAGTTTTCAAATGTATTCATAAATATTACCATTAAAATCAGTTCAGGACTTAGAAACAAACCATGGGCTCAGCCAAGAATCAATCTGGTTTTCTCCTTCTTTTGTGGGAAATGTTAAGGATTCCTTTAATAGTAGAAATTCTTTTAAAAGATCAGTTTTACAACAGTTTTTTGTCCCTTTTCAAAAGGTAGGTGCTACGGTTAATAGAGAGAAGCTTTTCAAAAAGTTGACACCCTTTATCCCTGAACAAAGATTACACGTGCAGTAAGTTGTAATCCTTGGCTTTGCAATATTGATTTACAAGGTTAAGAAGATGAATGTTCATTGCTTTTAATCCTTACCATGATTTACGAGGCTCCGAGTATCCTTTCCCCAGAACATCTACAACTGTGCGGTTGTTCTGCCTGCCACCTAACTTACAGAGATATCTGCAAAGTAAATCATGGATTGTTGTCCCACAACCAAGCTGCCTCTTCATCTCTCCTGCAGTATTTCTTTGGTAACAACAAAATGATTTTTTCCCCTTGTTTATCACTCTTGTTTTGCCAGACTGGGTGATATTATGATGACCTGGATTACTGCCTGCCATGCACATTTTGAAACAATATGTTCAGCTGTAAAAACGCGCAGTGAAAAGGAGAGGAGGGAATGGGCTGTGAGGAACAGAGGAGACAGCTACATAATGTTTGGTTTGTGTGTTAAGCTCTTCAAAGTTCAGAAATCTAGAGCTTATTTTCCTCGTCTTAACAGAAATGTAGCTAAAACAGACATTTGAGCACTTAAACCCATCCTGAATGAGGTGAACACATAGTTTTCTTGCTCTTCTACATCTCTATTACATATTCATTAATATGCTGACTTCCACGTCTCTACTTAAATGCACGTATTCTTATATAAACATGTCAAACCCATATAGGCTTACTGAACCCATATGAAAAGCTGAGCTCCTATACAGTATAGATGTACATTTGTGCATCTAATATATAGTATAACTTGTGGAGCTTGTACTATAACACTAAGAATTACTTACCCTGTTTAAAATGTTAACCTAGATTTTTAACTGTGTGCATGATTTTATAATTTTGCACTTGAAAACTTTATTTGATAATATATGCAGTGAGAATAAACTCATTATCAATATCAAATCACAGTTTAAGGCAATTGGTCCAAGATTTCAAATCTCCAGAAAAAAAAAAAACCAAACCAGCCAGCCAAGGCTTTTCAAAGCCCAGATGCAGCTACCTTTTTACTATAGTATCTATTCCCCCCTCACTCTCTCTTCTCTTTCCCCATTCATCCTCTGTGCTTGTCCACCTTTGTGGACGTCGAATCACTTCCCACCACAAAGCAGCATGCCAAGGGCCATCTTTGTCCGCACACAGGTGTTCTCAGAAGGTATTCTACTAAGTACTGATCTCATCAAGTTTCAGATAAAATTTAATAAAATCATTTCACATTACTTGATCTCTATTATCCCTCTCATTACATTTTCATACTGTCTACCTGAACGCCCTGAAGCAACGTGCAATTTCGATTACAATCCAGGTGTCAAAAAGAATAACATCTTAAAGGCAAAATGCATGGCAATATACCATCCAAAAAAACATTTTACAAAGCAGAAGTAATAGTCACATCCCAAGCTCCTTGGGCACCATTCCAGTGATCCTAGTCAAGATAACAAGTGCTGATAGCATTGACATTAGGGAAGCTCTTTTTATGTATTTGGCAGAGTCACTGAGATATAATCTCTATTTCCTAATTCCTTTTGACTATGTCAGAAGCCCAGAGTTTAGTAAGAGAAGATACATAACCAAAAATCGTACTGTATTATTTGTCCTAAAAAAAGAACCAGTAGAGATGGGCCAGAGCAAAAAACTAGGATCCAGACTCTTCCAACTTTGTATCGAGTTTTCACCAGAATTTATGGAAAAAATACAACTCAATTTTTTAAGTATTTACATAAGATATATTACTGCATTTTGGTAATTGTGATACCCCCCCCCCCCCCCCCCATCTTTAGTATCAGCCACACAACTCTACTGGGCAGCAAAAAAGTATGTTATCCATTGAAATCAAGGATTGCATAAAATTAAATTTGTGCAGAACAATATCTTACTATAAAGAAAATATCAATAATTTTTTAATAAAATCAAAGCCTGTATATATTGTGCTTATTTCCCACTGAAATTAAGCCACAACCAGCCTTAAACTACTCTCCACAGCTTTTGCCTTTTCTGTATAACTTAACCAGAGAACAATCAACATCCATCTTCCTCACTTTATATCTGCCTGCAAATGAGTGTTCAAGGCAAGCATTCAGCGAAGCTGTGCTATACAGAGTATTATTGAATTTAATCATTCCACATCACCTGTACTTTTTTCTCCAGTATACAATGCTTGATAGACCAAATTGCTGGAAAAAAGACAAACAAAAAAATAAACCACAAAAAAAAACCTCAAAAAACCACCAAAACAGAAAAAACCCCCCAACCCCCCAAAAACCCAAGCCAAATAAAACAACCCACGTCCACTAACCTTTGCCATCTTCTGGAGACTGCTTCAAACTCATTTTGGCTTTTACCTCAAGATATATCATAATTAGCTTCAGAATTATAAAATTCTTATCTGCTTCTAATGGATTTTTTTTGTCATCCCCAGCATTAGTTTCTTGCCAAGAATAGTAAATGGTAAAAACAGTTTATAGTGGATTCCATAAGCAACAATTGAAGCAGACAATAGCATATTAATAAACATGAGGAAGCCTATGACATTGGTTTTTTTTTCCCCTGTGAAAGAGGTTCCGCTAAGCTATGCCTTTGAAATGAGACAAAAACCATTTCACAAAAATAACATCCTGCAATTACAAGAAAAAGCATCATAAAAGTAAAGCTCAGAAAGAGAAAAACAGGTTCTGTCCTTTAAGAAGTATGGAACAAATTGTACATGTACTTTTATTTTCTTCAATCTGCACGTAAAGTGAAATAGGCTGGAAAAGGCAACATACAGCACAGGCCTGTATAAACCTGTTAATTGGTCAGTAGTGCAATCTCTGGATTGCATCAAGTATTTATGTTGAGATATGCAGCAAAGATACTAGATTCCTGAATTTCTCTGGCACAGTTTCACGGGCCTAAAACTAATTTGTGTTTAATACAGAAATAACAGAATAGAAAAATAAATAACTGAAAGGTGAGAACTGAAGCCATTAAGTTTAACATGGCAAGTTGACCGCAATTATTACAAGTTTCTTGGAGACAATGGAAACATCTATAGAGTTCTTAAAAAGTCTACCTGTGAATATCATGCCACATCTTCCAAGATCTTACAGAAGAGAAGTTCAGACCTTAGCTGGCCTCATTCACCACAATCCTCAACTGACTGGGTCAGTCTGTAAAAATATAAAAAAGTCAAATTGCCATTATCAACAGTTGTTTCTGATGAGACTGAAAAAGTCAACAGCAAAAAAACAAGTACTGTGTTATTAGGGGACTCAATCAAAAAAAACCCCAAACCATCACCACACAGTGCTTCTTCCATGCCTCGTGTGTGAATACGGCAAGGTGAGGCGCAGGACACAGATACCTCTTGAAGCAGATGGACTCCACTGAGCAAACATTCAGAATTAAACTGCTCACGTTCCTTATAGCTGTCTAAAACTTGTGGGATTTTTACTGCCAGTAGGCATTACTGCAGAACATCATATTATGGCTCTGATTTGTATGCATTGCCTTGGCTGTGTTTCCTTTGTGTCAGCTATCATTCATCACAGCATGAAAATAAATATACAAAGATTTCTTTGAAAAGGATGGAGGAGTGATAACATGAGCTAGGGACATTGTATATAGTGTTTTGTTCTTTGTTTTGCAGCCAATTTTGTTGCTACCATAATGGCATAAATCAGTATCACATATGGTAGGACGGTAATTCTTCTCATAAGTGCAAAGTCTATAACTCACAGAAACAACTTCCATAACCCGACCATCCTGAACTGGTTCCTATTACAGCTCTGAGACACATTCTTATTTGAACTTTGATCTAATGTTTAAATAATTAGGAAAACAAAAACCAACAAACAAAAAAGTGCCAGAAAATGTTTTCCACTACTTGAATAGGACCAAAACTTGGAGGGTTCTTTGGTGCTTTTATTTTTTTGTTCAGTTGTTTGTATATTGGAATTTCTGACTGCGGATGGGCAGAAAGAGAAATTAATGGGAGGAAAGAGAAAAAGGAAATTAAAAAACAAGGGACTCCAAACCTATGGCTGAAGGCATATTAAAAGAGAGATGGCATCCAGATATGAAACTATAAAAGCAGAGAAAACTCAGGGGAAGACAAACAGCTAAGCTGGTGAGTGTATTTGCATTCTCACACACCCCAGGCAGTGTTCTTATCCAAGACAAGCGGCTACTAGAGAGGGGCATAATACATGCTCTGTGTCAAAACATTAGATTATACTAAATTAAGACTTTTAGAAATTTGCAGACGCAGAAGTTGCAGATAAATTATGCACGCAAAGGGGAATAAGCCATTTATACAGACATTAATAACCCTAATCTCCATACTTCAGATAAACATTACAACAAAAGCTAATAGCATACTACAACATAAGTTGTATATTTATAAACATGTAACTTGTTTTGCATTGTTTTGCAGTACTTCCACTCCCTTGCCTCCACTAGGTTAATACATAACCACTTCCTGTACCTTAATAACCTACAATATCTTATTTGGGGGGGTGGGTGGGAAAAATCACAGCATTTCCTTTAACTTCAGTAGAAGGAGTATTTATTCAATAATCATTTGTATTTCATTTTGAAATCATTACTACCACATTAAACTACAAATTTCTTATGCCCAAGTCAATATAATGACTGGCAATAAATTTACTGTAGGAGTGATTGGCTCCAATAGCTGGTACTATTCAAATACTCAGACCAGATGAACACTGATCTCTTCTACCATTCAAATTAGTTGTACTTAAGAGAGAGGCAGCACCAGAACCAAACCTACCCGCTGAACAGAAGGAGAACTCCTTTTGACTTTCTCAGTAAGGCAAGCAGAATTTGAGTCACATGCTTTACTCCAAACTTACCAAATCAACCACATTTGTTTTTCTTTTTAAGAATTTACTTGTGGGTCTTACATTTAAAAATGAGTATACCTGCAGAAAACAAATTAGCAAACAAAACAAAACAGTACAAGAAGAGAAGAATCCCAACACCATACAAGCTTTATATGTCTCGGAAACCACTTTCTAACAGAAAATGAAAAATCCAAACCAAACAAAAACTATTTCTTTTTCTCAGAGTTAGTTCTTTATGTTATTGAATTGAATTTGATAGCAACAATATTAACTTTATGGATCAATAAGACTTGATATCAGTTAAAAACAGCAGCTGACACATGCATCTAGAACTACACACGTTGCAGGAGCCCAGAGTGTGCTGATGTAGAAATGAATTAGGAAGTTTGTAAAGCCAAGAAAAAAAATAAAAAATAAAAAAATAAAAATGCAGCATTCTGGTGTTAGCCATGCAAGTTCCCATTTCCTTAAAAATATTGTTAAACATGCAGCGTACAGCACTAGTTATTTATTGCTTGGTACCTCTTACCAAAAACGTTGGCAACAAGAAAGAGATCACAATGACTCCTATTGCAAATAAGGACCGGAGTGGTTCTGTAAACCTGATCAATTTTCTTCTCAGTTGTATTGATTAAATTTGAAAAATATTTTCTGCAAATACCCAGTTTACTTAGCTAGAGGAAGAGTACAACATGAGAACTATAACATTTAGCATGGATTAATCATTTAGCCTGAGGAGACTGACTGGGAACTATGATGCCATTTGAGTACACTGGAATATACCCATGTTCACAGAGAACTTTTTGAACACATTTACAAAAAAAAGTTAAAGCTGCCAGAATTGTTATGATCTGTGAAACTGCAGGAAGTACCAAGTGACATAAAACCTGCATGTTTGGTGAAACATCATACAGTTTGATTTATAGATTTTTTTTTTCAAAGTAGAACATTTATCCAGTAGTCATCTAATTTCTACTACATGAAATTATGGTTCCTTATTCTCTTTTGGTTTTGTACGCAGACTTGAGAATTTCATGGCACTTTTCTATCTGTTACCCCCTTGCCCCCTGCCATGGGGGAAGCGGATCACAAGAGAAGGTAACAGCTCCCAGTGCCAAGCCATTTGTGAAGCTGGCATCCAGGCCTACTTTTCTTTTCATGTTCCTTTTATACCAATGTTTATTCTTCATGAACAGAAGGCTTCCAATGCAAGATACAAATTTGGGCCTGTCATATACAGGCAAGGTGACTTAGAATTTGGTCATAGATTGAAAGACTTTTCTACCCCTCACTTCCCCTGTACTTTTCAATATCATCATTTTTACATTTTTACTGTACTAGGGTGTTTACAGAAATTTGGCACTCAAACACACACTGGAAAAAACAAGAATGTCATGTAATTTTTAACCTCTCTTAAAAACCATAATAACCAATTTTGTAAAGAATGTTTCCATTTGGGCTTATTTGATAAAAATGCTCTCAAACACAAATATGCAACAAGGTACAGCTAATAATGCTTTCATATTTACTCATTCACAAATCAATATTAAACCAAACAGCAATAACTCCTTTGCTGAAGCCTGAGATTGCTGTGATAGAATACAGTAATAAAGTTTCTACAAACTACAGCACTGCAGGGTAAGTCTTTGCATCCATCCCTGGGTTTTCCTGTTTCTTCTGCCTGCAGTAGATGGAGGCCGATTCCTGTCATTGCTGGCAGTCTAGGGGAGATGCACCAGTTACAGGGAAACAACCAACGGTGCATGTCATAGAATGATCATATTTATTCACACTTTGAACACTTTGTATTTTACAAAGACACTTCAGAAAGGATTCAAAAAAATCCAATGGGTTTCCAAAGCAGCTTTCTCCCCATGAAGAAAACAATGCACCAACCTCTGAATCAGTGTCTTATTAGAAGTTTTCTCGCACTAAGAATATGAGCATTCCTTGAGATTTAAATTGTCCAATGTTATTTTTATTCTCTCCTATGTTTTGTCCAACATAGAACTAAAGTACACAAAACCCCTCTACTAATTAATTCTACCGGCTGGACTAGCTATACAGTAAAATGAGACAGAGCTTATATTTTAAATACTGGGGATTTGAGGTGGGTGGGCAGTGGTTCAGCTGGGGCGGGGTGGGTGTTTTTTTAGAGAAAAGGAACCTAATACCTTACAGTGACAATACATAGCAGACAGTCAAACTCTAAATTTAGAGTTATTTATAAGAAAGGCAGATAAGCGAAATAAGAAAGAAGATATAAAACAATATTAATTTCAGCATAAACCATATAAAAGACATGGCAACATGAGCATGGTGAAGCAACAGAACACCCTTTCGGTTTGCAGAGGACTCAGAAAACAGATTGAAGAAACAGGCAAACCAAAAAAAAAAAAGTCAGGAAGCATGTGAGCAACATAGCCACATTCTTCACAAGCAAAAATAATGAAAGGAAATGGATGGTGAAGGAGATAGTAAATGCAACCAAGTTTTATTCAGAAGAGTAAAGGAGGACAAATGTAATCCTCCATCATTTTAATATGACTCTTTGTGGTTCTTGAGATTGCCAGCAAGCTAAATGATTTCTTACAGGATTAAATGACATTGGTTTCAGGTGGCATTAATTATTAACATCAGGGTCATCCAATTAAGGAGGGAAAAACACAATGTGACATAGACAAGCAGTTGTAAATCTTTAGAAGCTCAATTCAGGTATGAATCATCCATTGACTCAAAACAGGCCAAGCGCAATTCCAAGGTCAAATAGATTCATATAAGCTATTTGTTCAACAGCTTTCTGTGAATCACAAATTGGCAAGAAGTAAATAAATCTCTATTGCCACACATTTTTTCCTACTGAAAATAGTGAAAACAGTCCAACTTATTATAAATAAGGAATATCATTAGAAAGGTGTTTAGAGTTGTGTTCCATATCAAACTTTCATTTTTTCTTAATGTCAATGAGATGTGTCATGTGGACAAAACGGGCATCCAGGTTTTTTAATTCCTTAACAGGAATGTGGTGGTAGCTGTTGATGCTTTCAATGTGCAGCTTCTCCCCTCCCTCACCTTCCAAAATACTTCTGAGGGTGAGAAAAGTAAAGAAGTTTCCTTGTCCTTTCCTTCCTCAACGCCCTGACAATGGAAGTAGCTATTTTCACTATGAAAGTACCAGATCACCAGGAACTGGAATGAAACCAATCACCCATTTCACATGGCAATTGCACTGCTATCAGAGAGTAATGATTTTCAGTCACTACTGACTTGGCTTGAATCTGAACTACTTGCTCAAAGGTCAAAAGCTTTCTAACCAATTATCAATCTCCTGGTCCATTCAGCCCCCCTATTATCTTGATTTCCTTTTGAAGATTAATGCTGTTGCCATAGTTTAATCAAATAAGCCTTTGGCTCTGACATTTACTTCTATCCTACAGCTGCTTCTTCACAGAGATGAGGCAAGAAAACCATAATAAAATTACTACTATAAATACCACTTAAAATTAAATATTTGTTTGAGATTTATTTAGGAATTAAGAGAAAGGATTCTGTCACTACAGCGAGTTTTATTTTATGGTTTCTTAAACATCTGAGTTTTGCCAGAATTTTCAGACAGGAATTACAGGAATTCATCTGGTTTGAAACATCCAGAGCCCAATACAGCATATAAAAGTGTTTAGTCTTATTGATTAGACATTCAGTATTTTCAAAGAATCACTGCAACACGTACAAAGAACCTATAAGCTGGCCTTCTAAATATCTTCTGGATAAAGATGTCATTTAGTACAAGGATAAGGATGGACTGGTTGCGATACTAGCCAGCATTTCATTGTTGTCTCCAGATCCAGAATATCATTATTTTCTTAGAGGGTTTTTGATCTTTCTCATCCCCTTTCATATTGCATATATGCCTTATGAGAAATGAGATGTTCCTTTTGAAGTTCTACTAAAAAAAAAAAAAAAAAAATCAAAAAGCAAAGAGGATTTTTAAGATTATTTTTAAAGTTATCTAGCTTACTACTTAGAATACATCATCGTGGTCTCTCAAAATATTTTAAGTATTTTGCTTTTGGAATAGCTTACAAGCACACTTGTGCTGAATGCATTTTTTGAGGAACAACAGTGAGCTGATGAGGAATTTACCTAAATTCCTCTGTGAAATGATGCCATATGTCTACTTGGTTAATGGCTGTAGCAACACAATTTGTCTAAGTGGAAAAACAAATGGGTATTTCCTTAGTCTCTCACCATTCCCTCTGTACACACCTACTCACACATGCTCATAAGTGCATATACATATATCCAATTTCTTTCTGCTACATAACAGATTTTTATTACACATTTTCTTTTGTTTACCACATTTATCATTGCTATTTCTTTCCTTGGCTTTTAGTAATTCTGATTGATTTACTTGATAAAAATATTAAAAGTTTGAAAGAAAGCAAAAAAGGAGCGTTGCCTCTGCTTTCACTCTAAGAGTATTTTCAATGAGCACATGGGCTATGAAAAGATTGAATAGCAATACAAGAAATGCAATATACTGAAGCCATATGTTCTCATTTGATATAGGACATTACCATGCTTTTTCTAGTCCTATTATTGTAATATAAGGGCCATTATCTAGCACATTGAAATACTTTCCACCTCGAAATTTGTTTTTATATTAACAGTAGCAAACACCATTTTGAGAACAGGATGACAGTGTAATTCTGTACCCTCCTCAGAACTATGCAACAGAAGTTTGAATGAACAAGTAAACAGTCTGCTTCAGTTTCACTGGGGCAGCTAAAGCCATAATACAGTGTTTGCACTCACGAAGGGGAACAAGCTCTCTGAAAGGAGGTTAAACACGACCTGTACAACAGCAACTTTGCACTGTGTTTCACAAACTTCTCAGCATTTGAGATAATTTTTATTATCACTCTGTAGCTGAAGATAAACAAAATTGCTTGCTTGCTTCTGAAAGCATCTGCCAAACATAGAAGGTTTTTTCAGTGCACTGCATTTCATTTTTAATTCTCAGAAGCCACAGAATTTCTTTGCCATTATCAGAGCCCAGGAGTTTTCCCCAGTAGCGCACTTAAACCTTTCCAAATGTTCCAAAGTGTCCATACAGTCTGTCCATTTACAAGTCTTGGATTAGACTCCAGTGCTGAAAATTAAATTAGCAGTGTAACACGCTACAAAGCTGTAGCCATGAATAGGGGCACAAAAAACCAAGCTGGGCTTATAATTTTTTTTTACAAAAAATATTGATGTTGATCATAGCTACAGTAAGTCACTGTTGCTATGATACTAACAGAAGGAATGAGGTAGGTAGCCAAGTTAAATAATGCAAGTACAATCCTTGAAATCAATCAAATGTAAACTGTTGAGTATGGCTGTAAATACTTGGTATGTCCAGGGTCAGAATGAGGTTGAGTATGATACAATGTTGACACAGCGTTCATCAGGAAAAAAACATCATTCATTAATTCCATGACATTTTTGCCATATCCTAAAAATAACAAACTCTCCTAATAGCATGATAGCTTCTATGCAATGGCTTTGTACAGTCACAAATAACAACAGAGATTTTAATTTTTTAATAACATTATATCACAATTTTTCAAACTTCATAATTTAATTTCTCAATGACACATACATATCTTTAAATACTTTGGTATTATTTGGACACAAAACCACCAGAAAGTTTATTTTAAATTTTTTCAATAAAATGAATTCTCTGTTCAAAGTATTTGGTTGCCAGTTATGTTTTATAACCAGGTTAATTTTTTTTTTCTTTCATGTCTGCAGTGAGAACTGTTTTAGCACTTCTGTTAAACATAATGACAGTGTTAATAGTGTTTTATTCTTCCATTACATGCACAGCTTCTTTGGCTATGAGACTGTTCCTGGGGGTGTTAGGCCTCATTTTTGCTTTGTAAGGCTTTCCCCAGCAGACACTCCAGCTTAAAATTTTTATGTGGTTGCTTTTGGCAAGTAGAATTTCAAACAGAGTAACATATTTTGGTAAGTTTATTTCTGAAGCTTTTTCTGGAAACGCTATAACAAAGTCATCAGAAACTAGCTGGTGACTTTCTGGTGTTCTTTACCTGGATATTGATTGCAGTGTTCCTTTGTAATTATATTGTGCTGCTACCTCTGGTCAAAAGATGATTAGTACATGGTTTTAACAACTTCTAGTCTACACATAGTTTTTCCAAAATGATCCTGCAGTTAAAGCTCAAATTTTCCAGTAAAAGAGCTATAGATTCTCAAAAGAATCAGTCCTACTGCTTGGTTGGAGCAGCTCAGGAAAAGCAGGTTTTCTAGCATCGTAATAGCAAAGTATGGAGAAACTACTGCGCTCACCAGCCAGAGCAGGTACACAATTGCAGGCATAAATACCTGACGACTGTGATTTGTAAGTTTTCTGCTAAAAAATTATGTAACCATAAATATAAGAAAGGGTATCTCAAAAGATTTTATGTTTTGACAACTAATATTAGCAGTTCTAAGAAAGGAACCAAAACTTTGCAGACTCAATACCTAAATCTGGTCTTAAAAATGCAAACTCTTCACTTCAAGGGCAGGAATGGCAGCTACAGGAAGGACAGCAGTTTACCAATTAACAATGTGTTTCTATACTCCATTCTTAGCAGATTGTGGATGAATATGTACACTTGAAAGAAAAAAGGAGAGAAAACACTGATTCTTCCCCTCTCCCACCAGAAAATAGTATGTCACTGGAAAGTGTTCCCCTCCCCCCAAGATATCTCTATTATAAGCAAAAATTTTTATTATTTCCTTAATTAAAAAAAAAGCAGGATTTGTACAAATGTGATTTTGTGACAATAAACATTCAATTTGAATATTTAAAAAACAGACTTTATCACCTGCAGTATTAGTTATCAATATCAAGAAAAATCCTAACAAACTCTCCCAAAACATCCAGTGCCTAACCAGACTAACAGAAATCAAGCAAAAAAGTATGCCCCAAAAATCTGCTTATTTCTTTCAAATTAGTTTCTTCTGTTCTAGAGTTTATTACACATGACATCCCTAAAAAACACACCTGTGAAGATAAAATCCTACTCAACTATTCATATTCCTACAGGATAACGGGATTTGGAAGTCATTGAGCACTGGCATGGAATAGCCCCAATATTCTCTGGAGGATCTGAAAAAGAGGCAGAAGTCCATTTAACTGCAATGCCAACAACCACAACTACACAGATGTAGCAGAGAGGGAATAGGTACAGCCCTAAGTGCAACTCAAGATTCCATTTCTCTGCCTTCCTCCTCCAACTATATTAAAAATGTAGTGGCAATGGAGGGCTTTCTCCTGCCTATCTTTTGTATAAGGTGAATTTCACCCCTGATGACTATTTTTGCTTCAAAACATATTAACAAAGATAATCATATTCCAAGTTGTTTGCTTGGGGGTTGTTTTGAGACTGAAAATCCCACATGTATGTGAATTTTCTGTAAGACAGAAGAGTTATATATTTCATTCTTTTCTTTCTTGTAAATAAAGTGCTCTAATTACAGGCTACTATTATTTACACTGACACAGAAATAACTAAGCAGCCAGAAATATACTCAACAATATAAAAGCTTGGCTTAGAATTTTATAAAATATTTTTATTAATCTGAACTATGAAACATCTTATTACTTTAAATTTAATTTTTTAATCCATAAAGTTAACAGAAATATAACGATGCATAAAGCTCTAAGTTTTATATGTTTTCCCATTAAATTCCTAACATGTAAAACCATGTAAATTTTTGGGAAAAGTTAGGAATAGGTATCTATATTAACTCCTTGCTATGAAACAATTTTCCCAGACAGTGAGATTATAAAATACACTAAAGGTGTAACAGTAGAACACCACCTTGTTATTGTCTATTCAAGAGCACATCTGGAGATTCAGATGGTTGGGAAAAAGTCCACATCTGCAGTAAGTGCTGTGTCTTATTACAATTTCATGACAAGCATAGTAGTAGTTTTACATATGAATATACCCATTGCAGAGCATGAAAGCTTTATGATTCACTTAACTACCAAACATTGGAGGAACACACTATGCATAAAGGGGAAAAAAAAAAGAGATTCCAGAGCAGAGGTAATGTTCTTCTTTCTCACCAGAGTACAAACCACGGTCCTTTTATGTCTGCAGCGAGTCACCATGATGAGAATAATTTAGTTTAACCCAGCTGGAACAGTGGAACAAATAAACAAAGCAAATCACGCTCTTCTCTGTGTTTTTGTAGTTCACTGAAGCAAGCACCACTGCCAGTAATAGCATTGTCTGAGGCTAGGAAGGCAAACTGAAGTGTTTAACGAGACACTAGGCATGGCTTGCAGTTCTGTTAAAATGTAGCTACCGACCCAAGTTTCCTCTTGGTTCTGAGCAATGCGCCCATTAGCGATGCTCACAGCACCCTTGATAGGGGGAGGAGGTGATGGTCCTTCAATGTTTTTATCTCCAGGAGTGTGGATCTGAGACAAAACAGAGAACTGGAAAATAACCCTGTTTCTGATTCCTTTCTCTTCTCTGTGCAATGATATTTTTTGCTCTGTCGAATCAAACCTCTCACCCAGATTGGGAGCAACAGTAATGCACCTTTGACAGTGAGACTGGCAACTAACTCCATCATTCACTAATGATGGAGAACACATCATGAGCCAGGAACAGATGCATCTTGGCCGGCCATGGGTAGGCAATTGTTAATTATCTAGGAACTCCATTTAAGTTTCTAGCTGTTATTCCCAGGAGATAGGTGTGACCTTAACTTTCACATCAAAGGGATGCATAACAGAACACATGCAAACCCTACACAACTTATGCTATAGGGAACCAAATGCCCAGTCTGCAGGGCACCTACTTCATTCTTAGTGACTGGAAACCCTCAAGCACTTGACCTGCAGGCTCCTTCTTGATGCGTTCGGGGGATTTCAAAGACATTAGCTCATACTTCTTTACTAATAACTTTTATTGCAGAATAAACATAAATTCTGTTTTTCTTCAGGTAAGCTACCTGTCATTCTTTTAATCTTGTTCCTGGTGTATCAATAGGCAACTTTTGTAGTAATCTAACTGTAGAACATGCTCACATGCCCTTCTGCTTCACATGCTAACAGAAAAAGCAATACCTGCTTATTTTATTTATGTGTATTTCACTACAAACCTTCTCAGCATTAGAGATTAACCAGCAGGATAGACCCATCAGTATGACCAAAGTTTGGTTCCAAGTAGCCAAATTTACATACTCATCTCCTCCTGAGGCAGTTGCTCATCAAGTCTTCTTATTCTATAGAGTATCCTGGTGATAAAGTAAAAGTCTTAGACTTCCCAATGTCTGCTAAATACAAGTTTCAGCCACTTTGCAATCAAAAAGCAGGAAAATAGTGGGCTGGATTTCAACTTAAACATGGTGATTTTGAGTGTACTGTTAGTCTATCGTAATTTCCTGTTATGAGTGATGGGAACAGATGGAAAGTCATTGATGTCTATGATACATGTTATTGAGATCAGCTTTGGGAAAAAAGCCTATCTTTATTTTATCATCACCTGAAGGAATGAAAGCCTACTCTAAAATCCACAAAACTTCTAGAAATCACCTGGATGGTTGGGGTTTTTTTCCTTTAAATCCTTTCAGTCATATATGGAAGAGATTTTTAGAAACGCATTATGGTATTGCCACATTATACAATGAGTTTTTCTTGGCATTTTTACTAAGCTCGCATTCAGTAAGAAAGTGATAGCCAGTGCTTCATCTGCTAGAAGACTATTTTATACTAGCAAGGATTTAATTTGTCTGCAATAAAAGTCTTTTCCATCTAACTGATTATTCTTAACCAATCTCTTCTCCTATTTGAATTCAGAGTCAGGATGCTAGTAAAAACCTGCCAGATGTTGAAGCTTCTGTTATTGTGTTGAAGGAAACTGATATCCCGGAGTGGCCAGTGAGCGCCGCAGCTGGTGGGAGAGAGCATTCAGGTGCTACAGGAAGGCTTCTCAGTCACTAGATAGTTCCTGGGGCAATTCCTAGCACCAGGTTGGGCACCAGGGAAAGGAAAGGGAAAAGACTTTTGCACTCAACAATCCTGGGCTAACACTGATGTGAGCTAGTTTGTTTGTACAGTGACAAGGACACCACAAACTAATGAAAATTGAAATATTAACAGTACTTTTGTCTGCATACTGACATGACAAGTCTTGAGAGGACTCTCTCATTTTATTCATTATTGCTTTGAAAAGGTAATTGAGAAAATTCAGTAAAAACCAAAAATACTTATTACAAAATATTGTATGCAACAAGAATTTCCTCAGGAGTAAGTGAAGCCAGTGAACCAGACTGTCTTACTGATTACTAAACATTTAAACTTCAAAATCCTCTGTAAAAGTTTGGTTAGCATTTCTTAATGTTTACATCTTACTATTCAAGTTGGATTTGGCCCCTATCTGTAAGATGACATGCAAGAGACGCCCCCAAAATCTCTAGTTCCCTAGGATTACATTGATACTTTCTGACAGTGACAATCCAGGAGAGCAATGTGTTGCAGAAACACACACAGACAGAAGGATACACAAAAAGAAGGGCTGAAAAATGAAGATTCAAAATGTCTTTAACTCCAGCATTAAAAAAAAAAGGGGGGGGGGGGGGGGAGGAACTGCAAATAAGATTTGTTGGGAAACTGCCAAAGCTTTCTACAGCTGCACTGCCAGGTGGGGCATTATGCTGTTTGCCAGGGAAAACTGTCAATCTAACACTTAATCCCATTTTTTTCGCACAACACAAAGTGAATTTTTGGAAGGGTTAACATGTAAGTTAGTAATTAATCCTTGTGTTAGGAAAAGCTTTAGCTGGAAGATTTGTTAGTGACTGGTAAAAACACTTTGAGTCTGTAAAAAACCAAGCCACTACCTGATTCCTGAAAGATTGATGAGGATGGATAATGGATGTGTTTCTCTTTCACGTTCTCTTGGCAAACACCAGGTAATTTTGGGAGCCATCGCAAGAAGTGCATGAAAAATCAGTTTGAAATATTTAAATAGTAACCTAGCAATTTTACATGCGTTTGTTATGACAGCGATCAGTATAACAAGATTTAGTTTACTGAACTTTTCTTTAGTTGGATTTTTATCTCTAAGTGCAGAAAATACCAGAAGTACAAAACCACCATTTTAAATGTAGTTTTGAATTAAAGCCCTTCGTAGTAGTAAGAAATCTTTCCATATTAACAATCCTTTCCATACACAAGATACATTAAAGAACTCATTTAACACCCTAAATTATCTATTATCTAAACATCTTAAATCAAAACACCGATTCATGTTGCTTCACATCTTAGGTTCTGATTTTTTTCTTTTTCAAATAAGTGTATTTTAGACCACTCCCCCCCCCAAAAAAAAAAAGTTTGCGTATAGAGGTGCTTCATGTCTGATAGTAATTTGAGTAGACTATTTATGAACAAATTTCATCATTCCAGCAAACACCATGGAAAAAAACTGAAGTTATTAGATGCAATTATATTGTTTTATTCTTGTTAAACTGAGGTTTGTAACTGCTAATGCACTAATCGCCTGACTATCTTTTCTCATTTTAAGATTTTGTTACGAGTTTAAGGCAATTACAAATTATGCAGAAGACCTATAACAGTCAATAGTGTGACTGTTTTCTTATTTAAAAGCAAAAGTAACAAGGGAACAAAGTTGAAATTTAGAATATGATGACGTGGTTCTTAGATCACCCAGAGCTAGTTGTTTCTTACTCAAAAAGCTACACTGCTTAAAAAAAAAGCATTGAATTTATTTCTAAAACTTATCATATTCAGACCTGCCCGCCGTGTTTCCTAATAAAGGAGGAGCATTCATCTAGTAATGCAAGTTAAAACATAGATAAGGTTTCAGATATGATTGTCCAAGGAACCTTCGCTTGACATACAGATGCAAGTAAAGAAAGGAAAAATGTAGCAGCAGCCACCGCTGCCACAGTGGTGTCTCGCATTGCTATTCTGAAGGAAAGCATTACTGACACAATGTTACAGGAACGATCATAGTTACAGGCTAAGGGAGTAAATTAAAAACAGTATGACAACTGTCTTCACATTTTTACAAGCCAAGTAACATGATATTTGAGATTGGGCTCTGATTTGGCAACACATTTTTACAAGCCTGATGCTGCGATTAAACAAAGTAGTCCTCATGTCTTTGCTGCTCAAGGGCAGCAGCACAAATCGCATATGCAGCTTCATCTCTGAAGCTTTCCAATTACAACAGGAGCTCATGAAGTTTACCCATCTGAAAATGTTCTTGCAGAAAGTTTTAAAGGCTAGCTCCATGACAGCTCTTCAGTGACCTTCTTCCATTTATTTTCTTTCATGACTGGCTTCCTTAAAACTAGAATTAGCTCTTTCCTTATCTAAAAGGATGAAGTATGGCTATCATATCTAAACATCTCTTGCTATGAAGAATGAGATGTATTAATATACTCTGAGACAAAGCTTCTGAAACCAAGTAGACCTGGATAGCGTAAATACAATGCAGTGTAAATACAATGCATTTACATTGTAGAAACAGGCTAACGTAAAGTCACACTGTTCTTTTTTTCTAACGTGTTTTGTTACAGACTCTCAAGTTTTATCAGTTATGTGGTACTAAGAGAAGAACTATTTTTCTTATTTCGGTAATCAAAGAAAATGCAGATAATTATACAAATAACAGAGAAATATGAAATCAATAAACAGCCAATATGCCTTGACTGTATATCTACAGTAAGACACTACAGCTTTTTCTCTGTTCCTTGTAATTAGTGTTGCATCTGGGCTCAGCTCCATGGAAAATAAAATTATAACCCAAATTCTTCCTTGTGTTTTAATAGAAAACTAAATACTTGAGTTTTGTCAGGGAAACCAGTAAGGAAGACAATGAGTAAAAGTATGTATTCAACATGTAGACACTTCTCTATGAAAGATCAAATGACAGTAAAAGTGGAAGTGAAAGCCTCCCTGCCATTTTTAAAGACTCAAATCAGCCTCACGTGTGACTTACACATGGCTGAAATTACTAGGGGTTTTGCTCTGATTAAGGAGAGCAGTTTGTTATGTGTTAAAAAGGAGTAAATTCCTGCTATCATACAAAATAGAAACTGTGACCTGAAAATTGTGAGTTTCATAGCATAGTAAAGAAAGTGAAAAGCTAAATAATTGTAAAATAAAGCGATTTATAAAAAAGGTGCAGAATGGAGAGTTAAGATAAAACTTCTGATTCCTGATGAAAGACAGTTATCTCTTTAGATGAAAAACATTTGTTTATATTATGATCCTAGCATACAGCAATGTGAAAGATTACCACCTGCCACTGTTCCCAAGAGATGTACTGAGAAGTCCCTTATGAAAACAGACAGAAAATATTTTGGTTTTCTCTCCACACTCTACCACAGAATCCAACTGGTATGAAAGGAGTGGTGGAAGAGCATAAAAAGAAAACTAAGAGAGGCACACACACCTAACCAAGATAAAATTTTGAGATATATATGCATAAAGGAGTGGGAGCACTTTAACCATCTTGACTAAATTTGAGTTACAATCCTTGAAATGAATCGAACTTAAAAGAACTCCGATAAGAAAAGGATTGTACAAATTCCTTGTGTATTTGTGCCACCTACTGGATATTGCTGAAAGATGACAAAAATTAATAGTACATTCAGCTTACTGGCAGAATTCCATCAGAAACCAGTCTCTACATACTCCCTGATAAATTAAAAACTGATACACAGTGATACATCTAGGTGTTCAAGTCCCCAGAAACTGCTACATCCACAAGCGTAGCTCTTCCTCTGCTTCAACGCTTGCAAGATAAACTTATCAATCTGGCTTGAACAACTCCTTCGATCTACCTTGGTCAGATTCTTGGGAAGACTTTTGCAGAAATTCATAAACCAAAGAATCCAACTTGTTTTGGGTGTATGCAAAGAATCCCCCACACCTGTAGAGCAGCAGTAGCAAGATTTAAGATGCCGAGTGTCTCTTTCTGTGGTCAAAATACATGAAAGAAAGTTCATCATCAAGTCCCCTGTCTGGAAAAGCTCCCTTCTGTTAAAGAAGTTCCTGGATGTTTCCTGAGCACTATTACAAAAAGTTTACCACAAACAAAGATGGCTGACTGTCCTAGTTTCAGCTGGGATAGAGTTATTTTTCTTCCTAGTAGCTGTCACAGTGCTGTGCTTTGGATTTAGTATGAGAAGAATATTGCTAAGACACTGATGGTTTAGCTTTTGTTGATCAGGGCTTACAGCAGCCAAGGACTTTTTCAGCTTCCCCTGCTCTGCCAGGGGCACAAGAAGCTGGGAGGGGGCACAGCCAGGACAGCTGACCCCAACCGGCCAAAGGGCTATTCCATACCATATAACATCATGCTCAGGGGGACCTGGACTTGGTGGGGAGAGGGGAAGTGATTGCTGCTCAGGGTGGGCTGGGCATCGGTCAGTGGGTGGTGAGCAATTGCATTGTGCATCACTTGTTTTGTATATTCTGTATATTCTCTTACCATTATCATAATAATTATTATTATTTTCTCTTATTAACTATCTTTCTTTACTGCAACCCATGGGTCTTACTTTTTTTCCCCCCCCGATTCTCTCCCTCATCCCACTGGGGGCAGGGGGGGTGGAGTGAGCAAGCAGCTGCGTGGTGCTTAGTTGCCAGCCAGGTTAAACCACAACACTGACAAAAACTAATTTAAAAAAAAAAAAAAAACCAACCACAAACAAAAGAAACCCCAAAATCACCAAACGACAAACAAAAATCCCACAAAAACCCCAGAAAATTTGCGTTCTAAAAATGGTAAATTCAAGTTGAGGTTTATCAGAGAGATTTAGAAGACTGTAGTCAAACAGTAAAACATATGTGCTCTGGGTCACATGTCAAGGCAGAAAACACAGGGCTGTGCATGTTCCCATTCCCTTGTAACCTACATCAGCAACTAATACAGAACTCTTAACTTCTTTATAAAAAAAAAAAAAAAGTAGTTCTTTCTTCACAGAATTGTTCTTTCTACAAGATTAAGCTAACAATTGCAATACCCAGGAGGAGTGACCAGATGCAGCCGAACAGAAATAAGCACTGTAAATGACCATCTGATTGGGTCTCCAAATTCTAAGGATCATAGCAAAATTATGTCCAAGCTAACTGTGTTAACCTGTCTTGAAAATCTTGAAGTAAATTGGAACCTTAGCAAGTTTAGCAGAAGCCACTTGGTTTGTTAACACTAGAGGATCTGCTAACTGACCTGGCCCTGCTCAAACAAAGCCCCTGTGGACTCTGGAAGGAGATAAGGTCACCACAGCCCACATATGGAACTGACTGGGTTGCTAGTGGGTTGCTCCTCCCTCTGGAAAACACAAACACATTCATGGGAATCAAAAAGGTGGTCTGTCTAATAAACACTTATAAAAGCATTAACCTAAACACCGTCACCTGTGACAGTATTGCCTGATGTTTCCCTCAGCATTTTATCTAGTTCAAGAGGATGTTAGTGTGGGATATAACTCCACACTTCTTACATGAGAGACTTGCCAGAAAGGGCAAGCTACTCCAAATCACTTAAAGGTAACACTGTTAAATGGATATAAAACACTTCAAGAACTTCTGGGAGTGATGAAGAACAAGCCTTTGGACTTGTTTGTCTGTTGTCTATTTTACATGTTGTGAAGGATAGTATCTTTTTCTGGTTGTTCATAACCTAGGGCACATTCAATTTTGTTTGAAAGGATGCACGGGCACAACAAAAATTGCTGAGCTCGTGTGTTGTGTTAGGAGGGACCTCCTGGATGGGTGGAGAGATGGCCTTGAGAGCAAGTGAGGATATTCAACTGGGGAAAGCTTTCTGGACTGCAAGATAAGACAGGCAGAAACAGCAACACAGCACAGAAGGAACTTGCAGAAAGGGTGCACATTGGGAGGCTCCTCAGAAGGCATAGGGAACAGATGTACTGCCCAGTTTTCAGAGGTGGCAGACAAAGTGATTCTCCTAAGGATCTAGAAGTGGATGTGTGAAGTTTGTTGCAACTGAGAATACAATGGGAAATCACTTGGAGAGCAAGGCCGTGGGGAAAAAAAACCCTGCTCTGCAAGGACAGAATGAGTAGGGAGACACTGATTCTAGTTCCTTTCATTTCCAGCTGTCAGAAGTTGAATTTTAATTTGTTTGAAAAGCTACACCTTGCTCTAGTTGATGTTTTATTAAACCTCAGTTGGAAGCCTTTTGGTATTTTCAGTGCATGCATTTTAAAGAAAAGGTGCAGGCACATATACCCCAAGATTCTGACTGATTCGGACCTTGTCAAAAATCTATATGTAGAGTAGCAATTAACATTTGATAAAAGTCATATGCATAGAAAAGTGAACTTTTCATTTGTATCCTACAACCGCATAGGACAATCCAACTCCATGGATACTGCTACCAATGCAGCATTTGCAAGGTAAATTCACCTGATCTTCATCAGTATCAAAATAGACATTTAAAGCTGATTTAGATTTACTTATAAACAGAGATATATAAAGCAGTTGTACTCATTGCTAACAAAAAAGGAAATACTTAGGGAAATTTTGAAAGGTAAGTTTGTTTTTAATATTTTAATACAATTGCAGTCCTAAGATGAAAGAAAATACACAGTGTGGAAAGCTAATAATTTCCAAGCACAAAGACATTTCACCCACTAGTTATATAAAAGGGATAGCAGCAGTATAAGCTTCCACAGATACCACAGC